>NC_134484.1:395078622-395433622 GCF_040206685.1 Ascaphus truei | reverse complement strand
CCAGTCAGTCACTCACCCTATCACTTAGTCAGTCACGCACTCACCCATTCAGTCAGTCAGTCACTCACCCAGTCAGTCAGTCACTTACCCAGTCACTCACCTAGTCAGTCACTCACTCACCCCCCCCACCCAGTCAGTCACTCCCAGCCAGTCAGTCAGTCACCCCCCAGCCAGTCAGTCAGTCACCCCCCCACAGCCAGTCAGTCAGTCACCCCCCCCAGCCACCCAGCCAGTCAGTCACCCAGCCAGTCAGTCACCCAGCCAGTCAGTCACCCAGCCAGCCAGTCACCCAGCCAGCCAGTCACCCAGCCAGTCACCCAGCCAGTCACCCACCCAGCCAGTCACCAAGCCAGCCAGTCACTCAGCCAGCCAGTCACCCATCCTCTCTTTCTCTGTGTCTCCCCCACCCTCTGTGTGTCACCCGCTCTGTGTCTCCCCCCCCACACTCTCTCTCCCCCCACACTCTCTCCCTCCCCACACTCTCTCCCTCTCCCCCACACTCACTCTCTCCCTCTCCCCCACACTCTCTCTCCCTCTCCCCCACATTCTCTCTCCCTCTCACCCACACTCTCTCTCCCCACACTCTCTCTCTCCCCCCCACACTCTCTATCTCCCCCACACACTCTCTCTCTCCCCCACACACTCTCTCTCCCACACACTCTCTCTCTCCCCCACACACTCTCTCTCTCCCCCAAACACTCTCAATCTCCCCCACACACTCTCTCTCTCTTCCCCAAACACTCTCAATCTCCCCCACACACTCTCTCTCCCCCACACTCTCTCTCCCCCACACTCTCTCTCCCCCACACTCTCTCTCTCTCACCCACACTCTCTCTCTCTCACCCACACTCTCTCTCTCTCCCCCCACACACTCTCTCTCTCCCCCCACACTCTCTCTCCCCCCACACTCTCTCTCTCTCCCTCCCCCCCACACTCTCTCTCCCTCCTCCCACACTCTCTCCCTCTCCCCCACACTCTCTCTCTCTCCCTCTCCCCCACACACTCTCTCTCTCTCCCTCTCCCCCACACTCTCTCTCTCCCCCACACTCTCACACTCTGGATCTCTTATTTACCCTATATATCTTAACTGCCCTATACTACACCGAATTAACCTATACTGCTTTCTTCCAGATCTGACTCAAGCTTCACACGGAAGACATCGGAACCCCCCCCCCCCCCTAACACAGAAGACAGGTAAGGAACACCTCCCCTCCAATGTATAACATTGGGTGAATGAGGGTACCTGGACATTGAGGGACTGCGGATCAGGTAAGATCCCAGGCGGGATTGCTGCTTTAGATACTGTGAAGCGGGGATGTCCAGACACTGGTTAAGGGGTTCAGGAAACTAGTCATTCCCACCTGGCTTTTATTTCTAGATCCGACATTTACACACACACACACACACACGTAACAAGGACAAATTGTAGTATAATGTAATACAATAAATACATAGATGTCAAAAACGAATGTTGTTCTGACTAGGAATTTATTAAATGTATTTTATTTATATATTTTGTTTTAAAGCGGGGTTTGGGGCGGGACTAGGGTTGGGGGTGGGACTAGGGGCAGGGTTGGGGGCAGGACTTGGGTTGGGGGTGGGACTAGGGGCGGGGTTGGGGGCGGGACTAGGTGGCGATTAGATTTTTTGGTTGGGCGAGTAGATTTTTGGGTGATTTGTCGAACAGTGTATATATATATATATGAAAACAGAAGAGAAAAAAGATCCCAATATAGCACTCTAGCGTACAAAAGTATTATAATTTATTAAACACATAAAACATATACTGTACAAAGGATCCCCAGGGCTGTCTAATCTTAGAACACTGATAACAAACTAAGCGACACACTGGAAACAGCAATATAAGGTCAGTACTGGTAAATACAGTAGTAAATTAAAGCCATTATATGACTAAGCTGAATAAACCATGAGAAAGCTGAGTGTGAACAAACAGAAATACCCAATAAATTAGTACATACTGTATGCAGAACCTGTTGTGTGGAGGCAAAGAATTAGCCTCTAAACACTAGGACCAGCCGGTCATAAAGTACTGAGTGTAACAACTCATGAATCAATGGCATGTTCACATCATAGCAAAAGCATACACAGGTTGAAATACACACACAGTTTAGCAGCAGAGCTATAGACCAAGGTCAACACACAGCCAAATTGTACTTAGCACTTGTCCAAGGAAAGACAAACAGGAAGCTGTATGTCTGCATATGAAGGGAGTCTGTTAGAGTAATCTAATCGCCGCATTTTGATACTTTTGTACGCTAGAGTGCTATTTTGGGATCTTTTTTCTCTTTGTTTCTGTTTTCACATATTTATCATCCCTGTAGTGTTGATTCTGTACACTTTACTTTACTGGTTTTAGCACTTCTTATTTATGGTCTGTTGCAGGCTTTTTTTTGTGTTTCATATTACTACCACTTTTTGTGGATTTCATGCCAAGCACGACCTTTTGCTATTTGTATTATTTATGGATTTTTCTTTGAGTGAGACCAGTTGGATCAGCAATGCTGATCTAATTTTTAGTACACAGGGTTCATTAGGAGTAGAACGTGATGTCCCAATTATTAACACACAAGCAGACCAATTGAAGACATTAAAATTTATGTTGCAAAAGCAATCTAGAATGTGGTGGAATCGTACCTCCTTTGAGCGTTATCTTGAGCAGCATCTCATACCTAGGGGACTTCGGGTCCAAGTATTCCCCTCATTTGAATTCAGTAACATTAACCTTAAACAAAAATGAGAGGCTACTCTTGATAACTGCTCCGCGGAATTAATGAGGATTCTGATTTTGAATGATGAATCTACTTTGGGTGATTTACGCACACAGATTGATACATTAAAAAGCGGCTTGGAGCTGACAGATGACAATATTATAGCCAATATTGACAAGGAATTAGCCTCTTATGTGGCAGAACTTACTGAGTTCAAAAAGAAAAAATATAATAGAGACTTTGCTGACTATAAAGAAAATAAGGTGTATAAATGGGGCCACAAGCGTCTTAATAGACGTAACAAGAAACAGTTCAGGATCCCCACCAACTCACAAGATCCTGAATCAGGATTTATTACATCTGAAATTGAATCCTCTGATGGGGAAGCAAGAATCTTGACCACTAGAGTTTCTGGTACCCCTTTTTTAGGGGTTGGTACATGCCATTTTGCAACAGACCCAGGGCGAGAAGGGGCAAAACGGGTCTTAAGAGACAAAACAGTTGCACAGGGAACCATACAGAACAAGAAATCTCAGAACAAGTCGAAAAGATGAACGAACTGGCTATTATCAATCTAGCCAATGTGGCACTTACTGTGGACCAGGTCTCAGTATTAAAACTGGGACTTTCATTTTCGCCTACTTTTTCGGCAGACAGGTTTGATTGGATCAAAGATTTTAATCTGTTCTGCTGAAAACTATTGCTTCATAAATTTTATTCTAAAACTAGAATGTCGTGGACAATGAATCACAATTGCATATTGAGCCTGTGTGGACAAGCCAAGAATTGAGATTAATTGAAGATATGGAGGTACCATTTGGGGATGTTACAGGATGGTCTGCTGGTGGTAGTCCCTCTCCTATATTTCCCCCTGTTAATAAAAATTCTACATTTTGTCCCCAAATGCAGACTTGTTCTCAGGTTGAAGTGTTTGCCTCACCTGTTACGAAAGAATTCACATCAGTTACTACTACTAGAGGATCTTCTAATCTGAAGACAGGTGAATATCTAGCTATTCAACAACTTAGAGAAATTACCGATTTGGTCATTAAACCCTCGGATAAAGGGGAGAATGTGGTCTTATGGCCCAAACCTATGTATGAAAAAGAGGCCTATCGCCAATTAAGGGACAAAGACTGCTATGAACAACTTCCCAATGACCCTACGAGTAAATTTAAAACCAGTTTGGATAGCATGATTATAGATGCAGTAGCACAAGGGATACTAACTACTAAACAAAGTGAGGGGCTTATTTCAAAACATCCTGTAGTTCCTACATACTATTTGTTGCACAAAGTACACAAGGACGCCACACGTCCACCTGGGTGTCCTATTGTATCTGGCATAGAAAGGCTATGTGAGCCCATTTGCCATTTCCTAGATTATTTTTTTTAGAACTTTTGTTGATACACTCCCTTCTCATTTAAGGGATACAACTGATTTGTTACTTAGGCTGGACCAGGTTGCTTTGGAGGCAGGTACCGTGCTAGCCACCTGTGATGTAGAAAGTCTTTATACTAGCATTCACCACGGTGATGGTATACAAGCAGCACAGTATTTTCTCACCAATGGCAACCTGGATCCAGATTTGGTTGAATTTCTGTTACAATTATTAAAATGTATTTTAACACATAATTATTTTGTGTTTAAAAGTCAATTTTATTTGCAGATAAGGGGAATGGCAATGGGCACCACATGTGCGCCCTCCTATGCCAATCTGTTTCTCGGAGTTTGGGAACGAGATGTCGTATTCCAGGAGGGATCTAACACTGGTATGAAGCATATTCTGTTGTGGTTGAGGTTCATAGATGACGTCTTTATTATTTGGGACGAGTCACCTACGGCTTTGAAGACGTTCATCGGGAACCTCAACCACAACAGTCTAAATATAAAGCTTACAAGTACCATTGGACTGAATTATGTTGACTTTTTGGACGTAAGGATTAACATTGATCTGGATGGCAGTGTGAGTACTTATATTGATCGGAAAAGTACAGCAACCAATTCGATATTGCATATCCCCCACACACTCTCTCTCTCTTCCCCAAACACTCTCTCTCCCCCACACTCTCACACTCTGGATCTCTTATTTACCCTATATATCTTAACTGCCCTATACTACACCGAATTAACCTATACTGCTTTCTTCCAGATCTGACTCAAGCTTCACACGGAAGACATCGGAACCCCCCCCCCCCCCCCTAACACAGAAGACAGGTAAGGAACACCTCCCCTCCAATGTATAACATTGGGTGAATGAGGGTACCTGGACATTGAGGGACTGCGGATCAGGTAAGATCCCAGGCGGGATTGCTGCTTTAGATACTGTGAAGCGGGGATGTCCAGACACTGGTTAAGGGGTTCAGGAAACTAGTCATTCCCACCTGGCTTTTATTTCTAGATCCGACATTTACACACACACACACACACGTAACAAGGACAAATTGTAGTATAATGTAATACAATAAATACATAGATGTCAAAACCGAATGTTGTTCTGACTAGGAATTTATAAATGTATTTTATTTATATATTTTATTTTAAAGCGGGGTTTGGGGCGGGACTAGGGTTGGGGGTGGGACTAGGGGCAGGGTTGGGGGTGGGACTTGGGTTGGGGGTGGGACTAGGGGCGGGGTTGGGGGCGGGACTAGGTGGCGATTAGATTTTTTGGTTGGGCGAGTAGATTTTTGGGTGATTTGTCGAACAGTGTATATATACTGTATATATATATATATATATATATATATATATATATATATATATATATATATATATATATATATATATATATATATATATATATATATATATATATATACAGTATATATACACTGTTCGACAAATCACCCAAAAATTTAATTTAATTTAATTTACTACTATATTTACCAGTACTGACCTTATATTGCTGTTTCCAGTGTGTCGCTTAGTTTGTTATCAGTGTTCTAAGATTAGACAGCCCTGGGGACACTGTGGATCCTTTGTACAGTATATGTTTTATGTGTTTAATAAATTATAATACTTTTGTACGCTAGAGTGCTATTTTGGGATTTTTTTCTCTTCTGTTTTCATATATATATAACAGAAGAGAAAAAAATCCCAAAATAGCACTCTAGCGTACAAAAGTATTATAATTTATTAAACACATAAAACATATACTGTACAAAGGATCCACAGTGTCCCCAGGGCTGTCTAATCTTAGAACACTGATAACAAACTAAGCGACACACTGGAAACAGCAATATAAGGTCAGTACTGGTAAATACAGTAGTAAATTAAAGCCATTATATGACTAAGCTGAATAAACCATGAGAAAGCTGAGTGTGAACAAACAGAAATACCCAATAAATTAGTACATACTGTATGCAGAACCTGTAGTGTGGAGGCAAAGAATTAGCCTCTAAACACTAGGACCAGCCGGTCATAAAGTACTGAGTGTAACAACTCATGAATCAATGGCATGTTCACATCATAGCAAAAGCATACACAGGTTGAAATACACACACAGTTTAGCAGCAGAGCTATAGACCAAGGTCAACACACAGCCAAATTGTACTTAGCACTTGTCCAAGGAAAGACAAACAGGAAGCTGTATGTCTGCATATGAAGGGAGTCTGTTAGAGTAATCTAATCGCCGCATTTTGATACTTTTGTACGCTAGAGTGCTATTTTGGGATCTTTTTTCTCTTTGTTTCTGTTTTCACATATTTATCATCCCTGTAGTGTTGATTCTGTACACTTTACTTTACTGGTTTTAGCACTTCTTATTTATGGTCTGTTGCAGGCTTTTTTTTGTGTTTCATATTACTACCACTTTTTGTGGATTTCATGCCAAGCACGACCTTTTGCTATTTGTATTATTTATGGATTTTTCTTTGAGTGAGACCAGTTGGATCAGCAATGCTGATCTAATTTTTAGTACACAGGGTTCATTAGGAGTAGAACGTGATGTCCCAATTATTAACACACAAGCAGACCAATTGAAGACATTAAAATTTATGTTGCAAAAGCAATCTAGAATGTGGTGGAATCGTACCTCCTTTGAGCGTTATCTTGAGCAGCATCTCATACCTAGGGGACTTCGGGTCCAAGTATTCCCCTCATTTGAATTCAGTAACATTAACCTTAAACAAAAATGAGAGGCTACTCTTGATAACTGCTCCGCGGAATTAATGAGGATTCTGATTTTGAATGATGAATCTACTTTGGGTGATTTACGCACACAGATTGATACATTAAAAAGCGGCTTGGAGCTGACAGATGACAATATTATAGCCAATATTGACAAGGAATTAGCCTCTTATGTGGCAGAACTTACTGAGTTCAAAAAGAAAAAATATAATAGAGACTTTGCTGACTATAAAGAAAATAAGGTGTATAAATGGGGCCACAAGCGTCTTAATAGACGTAACAAGAAACAGTTCAGGATCCCCACCAACCCACAAGATCCTGAATCAGGATTTATTACATCTGATATTGAATCCTCTGACGGGGAAGCAAGAATCTTGACCACTAGAGTTTCTGGTACCCCTTTTTTAGGGGTTGGTACATGCCATTTTGCAACAGACCCAGGACGAGAAGGGGCAAAACGGGTCTTAAGAGACAAAACAGTTGCACAGGGAACCATACAGAACAAGAAATCTCAGAACAAGTCGAAAAGATGAACGAACTGGCTATTATCAATCTAGCCAATGTGGCACTTACTGTGGACCAGATTTCAGTATTAAAACTGGGACTTTCATTTTCCCTACTTTTTCGGCAGACAGGTTTGATTGGATCAAAGATTTTAACCTGTTCTGCCGAAAACTATTGCTTCATAAATTTTATTCTAAAACTAGAACGTCGTGGACAATGAATCACAATTGCATATTGAGCCTGTGTGGACAAGCCAAGAATTGAGATTAATTGAAGATATGGAGGTACCATTTGGGGATGTTACAGGATGGTCTGCTGGTGGTAGTCCCTCTCCTATATTTCCCCCTGTTAATAAAAATTCTACATTTTGTCCCCAAATGCAGACTTGTTCTCAGGTTGAAGTGTTTGCCTCACCTGTTACGAAAGAATTCACATGAGTTACTACTACTAGAGGATCTTCTAATCTGAAGACAGGTGAATATCTAGCTATTCAACAACTTAGAGAAATTACCGATTTGGTCATTAAACCCTCGGATAAAGGGGAGAATGTGGTCTTATGGCCCAAACCTATGTATGAAAAAGAGGCCTATCGCCAATTAAGGGACAAAGACTGCTATGAACAACTTCCCAATGACCCTACGAGTAAATTTAAAACCAGTTTGGATAGCATGATTATAGATGCAGTAGCACAAGGGATACTAACTACTAAACAAAGTGAGGGGCTTATTTCAAAACATCCTGTAGTTCCTACATACTATTTGTTGCACAAAGTACACAAGGACGCCACACGTCCACCTGGGTGTCCTATTGTATCTGGCATAGAAAGGCTATGTGAGCCCATTTGCCATTTCCTAGATTATTTTTTTTAGAACTTTTGTTGATACACTCCCTTCTCATTTAAGGGATACAACTGATTTGTTACTTAGGCTGGACCAGGTTGCTTTGGAGGCAGGTACCGTGCTAGCCACCTGTGATGTAGAAAGTCTTTATACTAGCATTCACCACGGTGATGGTATACAAGCAGCACAGTATTTTCTCACCAATGGCAACCTGGATCCAGATTTGGTTGAATTTCTGTTACAATTATTAAAATGTATTTTAACACATAATTATTTTGTGTTTAAAAGTCAATTTTATTTGCAGATAAGGGGAATGGCAATGGGCACCACATGTGCGCCCTCCTATGCCAATCTGTTTCTCGGGGTTTGGGAACGAGATGTCGTATTCCAGGAGGGATCTAACACTGGTATGAAGCATATTCTGTTGTGGTTGAGGTTCATAGATGACGTCTTTATTATTTGGGACGAGTCACCTACGGCTTTGAAGACGTTCATCGGGAACCTCAACCACAACAGTCTAAATATAAAGCTTACAAGTACCATTGGACTGAATTATGTTGACTTTTTGGACGTAAGGATTAACATTGATCTGGATGGCAGTGTGAGTACTTATATTGATCGGAAAAGTACAGCAACCAATTCGATATTGCATGCCTCCAGCGCCCATCTGGCACATCAAATTCAGGGTGTGCTGGTGACGAATTCCTGCACCTTAAAAGAAACTGCTCTGATGAGCAGACTTTCACATAAGAGCCAATGAGATGGCATCTCGTTTTCGAGATCGGGGTTACAGCAGATCTATTATTGGCAGGGGTAGATCTAAAACTATAACGAGATCTCGCACTTGACTTTTGACAGGTATGACAAAGGACAACAAGAACACTACAGATAAAACAATTCATTTTATTGGGACATACGATCGTAACTGGCGGAAATATAGAGATGCAATCCAAAAACACTGGCATGTTCTCACCTCTGACCAAGAATTACAACAAGTCTTAGGTGAGAGAATTAATCTAGCCAGCCGTAGGGCACCCAATTTGGGTGACAAATTGGTTAGCAGTCACTACATCCCCAACAGATCCTCCACCTTCCTTACAATGGAAATAACAAAAGGCTTTACACCATGTCGTTCCTGTTCAGCCTGCCCTTATATGCAGGCCAGTGTGGAATTTTTTGATTCTAAAGGACTTACTAGGTTTGAAATCAGACCCAGATTGAATTGTAAATCAAAGGCGGTAATATACTATCTTATGTGTCATGCCCAATGGTTTACATTGGTATGACCACGAGAGAGTTGAGATTCCGCGTGTTAGAGCACGTACGTACTGCACCGACACACTTTATTCGAGCAAATACCCAGTATGTACCTGGCAGATACCTGGAATGCGCCGCTCCTCACCTCTGACAAGCCCCGTTGTGTTTGCCTTCCCAGCCTGGGTTCATGCCTGGCTGACGGGCGGCTGATCTGTTAAATGATAATGATTAGAATTTAATAGGCTGCAATGCTTCGCGTGTCTACCAGATGGCATAAATTCATGAATTGTAATGCAGTATATATATATATACTGTGCAGTATTGCAGCCAGCGGGAATAAAATGCTTCAATCCCTGCTTGGAAAATACCTCAATGCACTCGGGCAGAAAACAGTCACAAACCTCAATACACCCGAGTATACCCGAATTCGTGGGACTAGCCGAGCTCGAATAAAGTGTGTCGCCAGTGTAACATCAAAAACAGTGATCGTGACTCTCAGTGTGGTCATAAACTATCTACAGTAGCAAGACACTTTAGGGCTAAACATAATTCGGATACTAGCTTACTAAAGGTCTTTGCCATCGACCAGGTGTCTTTGGGCATTAGAGGTGGCGACTTAGAACGTTTACTCTGGCAACGCGAGTGTCGCTGGATTGTCAAATTGGGTACCTTGCTACCCTCAGGTATGAATGAGTACATGGGGTTTGCAATGTTCCTATGATGGTCCAGTGCACTCTTTTGATATATAGGGGTGTAACAGGGGAGTTATCCCTGTTCAGGAAATATGCCTTTAATCCAGCAGTGTGGTGGTTAACTAACATCAATTAACAAAACATCAATTAACAAACATCACCTGCCTGATTAGGTTGCTTAGAAAAGCCTGCCCTTGAAACAGAAAGGGAGATTGTGCCTGAAGTCTCACAACTTGTGAGACTGAATATGGGGACATTTGTTTTGAGCCTGCAAGAAAAAACAGCAGTGCTGCTTTCAAGACACAGGGGAAACTTCTAAACCTGAATGCTGACAAACCCTGAGGAAAAGGGAGCAACCAGGGACAGAGAAGATTTTCCCTCCAAACCACTACAAACAGATAAGACTTTAGTTTATAAGACTTTTTATATCTGTTCATTTCATGCTATATGTTTGGGGTTGGGAGACATGCTTATCTAAAGGGAGTTGTGGACTGCATAGTATTTCACTAGAAATACTCCCAAGTGAATAGAAGCTTTGTTTACACCTTGTTTGGATGGTTTCCTGATGTTAAGGAAACAGGTGCAATAAAAGCCTTATTTAATTTCACTATAACAAGTCTCCCTTGCATACCTCTGTTAGCTTCCGCCTACATATGGTCGTCAGAAGTGGAATGAGAGGGGGTTCTTGAAGTTAGAAGGAACCCGAAGTTTGGCTGTGAATTTTTTTAATGCTTTTTGCCTACAAAAAGTCTGAGCAACATAAACAAAAAAAATCTCATGCAGCTGAGACCATAGTTAAAGTGATACACACCCAGGCAGGAAACTTACACTGCACTGAAACTTACAAAACCACAGATGGACTCTTTTTTCCCCAATCCCAAGAGGAGAGAGAGACTGCTGAAGCAGGTAAACCTTATTTGCCTATCACAATAAAGTGTAATATGGTCATTGAAATAGGGGGTTTGCCTTCCAGCCATAGTCAGGGTTCAAGAAGTGAGTTAGCCCTTAAAAGGGATAGGCGTTTGTTGTTTTCAAATGTTTAGCTGAAGCAGTTAATACAGATGGAGACCCACGAGCGGTACTGATTCTGCAAGTAAAGGCTGCCACACCGCATAGGACTACCAGTTGTGAATGGAGTATATGCAGAAAAATGTGAAAATTGATGCAAGACTGTGCTGAAGCAGGGGAATTTTCAGTAAACAAGTGCTGAGGGTAAAATTGCCTATTAAAAAAAAGGAATTGCTGAGCTGTGTAAAAGGTATCCCAAAGTGTGAAGAGTGAATGTCATAATACCCAAAGTTGAGAATGAACTCAAGCAGAAAATCACATTATTTGGCTGAAGCATAGAGATTGGACCTAGCAAGTAAATGGTGTAAAGCAAACATAAGTTTTTACCTAGCAACTGCACATCCAGCATACCTAATGAGAGATTATACCTAGCAAGTAAATGGTGTAAAGCAAATAGACTTTTTTACCTAGCAACTGCACATCCTGTATACCTGATGAGATAAAATGTGTGCACAGTACTGCTGATATTGTAAAACATACCCAAGAAAGAAAAAGTCTACAGAGATGCCTGTGAGTGCAACGAGCTCTACAAGCAAAATATGCCCACCTGTAGGACTACCACAATTTGAGCTTCTAGCTAATACAGTGGCAACAGCTGCAATAGCGCCTCCTGAGGTCAGGAAGAAAACTACACCTGAGAGCCCCAAAATGGAGGACAAGATGCAGCCTTCCTGTAATGAACCCTACCCCACGGAAGAGTGGCCCTTCCAGTCCAATAAGGAGGATGACATCTCTTACGGGGAACCCAAACAGAGTCACACCCACAAAACACCCCAAGAATGGTGGGGGTGCCTGAACTTGGAACGAACAGAAAAGACCGCTTTCTATAATGACGAATATGGTCGACAAGAGAAAGAGCGGCAGCAGCAGATCACCCAATATTTCTGTCAGCTAAAGCAACTGCAAGAAAAGCCTGGCGTATATAATGAAGCTGCTGAAGTATCAAATAAAGGAGACCCCAGTATTCCTGAGGGGACGGAGTCATCCAAAACAAAAAGGCGGAAAAAGAAAAAGAAAAGCGGTTCTTCACTTACCGTGGAAGGAACAGACACGTCCGCAGATCCTGTAGAGAAAAAGGGGGACCGAGTTGCCCTGCAGCCTAGAGAAAATGGAGAATTCGTCCTGCGGTTAACCGAATATCCAGAGGGCCCAAGGCAGAAGTCGTGTATCCCAAAGAAGGGTCTGTCTGGTGCCAACAGTGAGGAACCCTCAACCAACCATCCCAGGGAAGCGGAGCCGGAACCAGTGAGTGTCGATCCCTTGACCAGCCCTGAGGATGCCCTGAAAAATGCCAGGCATGACTGTGATATGATCAGTGAACAATTGAAACAAAAGAAAGATGGTTACACAGAGCTACAGAAAAATAACGTGAGGCTACAGGAATATGTGCTCACAATTTACTCTCTGTCCGGGACAGAATTAGACGATCTCAAGACTGAGCTAGATACTGCAAACGCTACTATTTCCGCCATTGATGAAAAGCAGAGCCAATCTGATAAAATTTTGGCTAAGCTGAAGCGGAAATATGAGGAGGCACTAAAGCAGATAACAGTCTTTCAGCAAGAGGTTCACACTCTTCGCGTAGAGCTGAATGCCTCAAAACAGGAGGTCAACAGTGTACGGACAGAGGTGGACGTATCTCAGAAAGAGGTTCAGACACTCCGCAGAGCACTGGATGCCTCACATCATGAGACCAACAGCTGCCGCACAGACCTGGAAGTCTCCAGAAAGGAACTACACAGTCTCACTGAGGAGCTGGACATATCTAAAGAAACGATTGTCAATCTTAAGACAGATCTCAAAGTCTCTCAGAAGGAGCTTCAGTCCCTCAACCTAGAGAAGGAAGTCTCACGCCAGGAGACTGTCATTCTCAATGCAGATGTGCATAAATTGAAAGAGGACTGCAAGGAGGCCCTGAATAGTACAGAGACTGAAAAAGGAAAAAATTTAAGATTAAAAAGGGAAAACTTAAAACTGGAAGAATAA
The DNA here is from genome assembly GCF_040206685.1 of Ascaphus truei. Lineage (NCBI taxonomy): Eukaryota > Metazoa > Chordata > Amphibia > Anura > Ascaphidae > Ascaphus > Ascaphus truei. The sequence goes on along the minus strand of NC_134484.1, from coordinate 395,420,419 downwards.
AATTTTCATTTGAAAGACGAAGTCAAGGAAATAAATAGACTGTTGGAAGGTGAGAAGTTTGAAGCAGAGCACCGACTGCAGAACAAACTGCAAGGTCTGCGTATGTACCCCCAGATGTCCGAGGAGAAGCAGCGAACTCTGCAGGAAGAAAATCTGCAGGCTGTTAAAGAAATACAAGTGCTGCAGGAACGTCTGATTACCCAGTGTGTCCCCTCAAAGCAGCATGAGAAACTGAAGGCTACCCTGAGCATCACCAATGCATCGCTAAAGGCCAAGCTTAGAACCCAGGTGACTCGGCACAAAAGGGAGCACATGGAGGTCCAGAAACTGAAACAAGTAACTGTGGCCCAAGCAAAGAAGTTCATAGTGCTTCACAATGCAGTGAACATGTGGAAGCAAGCTCAAGAAAAACAAAGTGTACAGATAAATTCCCTGAGAGGAGACTTGCAAGACGCACTCAAAAAACAGGGATCTCTCGCAGATGAGATTACAGTTCTACAAGGACAAGTATTGACCCAGACTAAGCGTCAGTATCCCACAGCCACAAAATCCCATGAAGACAAGGGTACAGTGAGAGCTGGGAATACTGCTCATCTGAAAGACAAGGTTGCAAAATTTGAATCCACCTAAACAAGCACTAGCAAAACCTTCAGCCACCCACAGGCAATAAAAGAAGGTACACGTGCTGAATCAAAACCAGAAGAATCCTTAGCTGATGAAGCTGAAAAGATGGGACATTCTCTGGAAGTGGGTGTGGAATTGCAACTTAATCCCAAAGAGGCTGAACTAGCAACCCCATTGAGTGGGAAAAGGGCAGAGAGACAGCTTCAAGAGTGGAAAACTCAAAGGGCTGTTTTTAAACGCTCTGCAACTGCTGCCATACAGTCTGCCTACAATAAGACGAGCACCCGACGCGAGGGAAATCTCATGACCGCGCACGTAGCAAAAAGACTGTAATTAGAAAAAGTCCTCCTCGAGCGACTGAGAAGTGCTAATCTCAAGCACCTTCGGGAGGAGACACGAATGAACTGGAGAAAGAGCTCCGATCCCAGCGGGACTGAGGGTTCTCTTCCTCCATCCACTCTCATTCAAGTCACAGAGATATCTAGAATGAGATTGGAAGGATGGGCTTTGGCCGTGGCAAGCCCGAGCTTCCCACAAACAGGGGAGGTATGTAACAGGGGAGTTATCCCTGTTCAGGAAATATGCCTTTAATCCAGCAGTGTGGTGGTTAACTGCAGGTAGTCAATTAACAAACACCACCTGCCTGATTAGGTTGCTTAGAAAAGCCTGCCCTTGAAACAGAAAGGGAGATTGTGCCTGAAGTCTCACAACTTGTGAGACTGAATATGGGGACATTTGTTTTGAGCCTGCAAGAAGAAACAGCAGTGCTGCTTTCAAGACACAGGGGAAACTTCTAAACCTGAATGCTGACAAACCCTGAGGAAAAGGGAGCAACCAGGGACAGGGAAGATTATCCCTACAAACCACTACAAACAGATAAGACTTTCATTTATAAGACTTTTTATATCTGTTCATTTCATGCTATATGTTTGGGGCTGGGAGACATGCTTATCTAAAAGGAGTTGTGGACTTTATAGTATTTCACTAGAAATACTCCCAAGTGAATAGAAGCTTTGTTTACCCCTTGTTTGGATGGTTTCCTGATGTTAAGGAAACAGGTGCAATAAAAGCCTTATTTAATTTCACCATAACCAATCGCCCTTGCATACCTCTGTGAGCGTCTGACTACAAGGGGTCTATGCACTAAGCAGCAAAAAAAAGCATTAGCCAGTTTTTGAATTCGCCATGTTTTTGGCGTGTTAAACTCGCTGTATGCTAGAAGGGCCAAATCTCTGACGAATTAATGCACCACCACCATTTGATAAAATGGCGAGTAACCTGTGGCGAGACTGCTGCCTGGCGAGAAGCTGCTGAGAAGCCGTCCCCTGCCGAGATGTGTCTGCAGCAGAGAGAGATCCGCCGCTCTCTCTGAGCAAACATCGGCACATTCAAAAAAAATTTATAAACCATTTTTATTCATAGTGTACATGTGCAGGGGGTCTCTGGAGATGAACCGCATTGGTTTCAGGTCCGGGGACCCCTTGCTTCCCAAGATACAGGCCCCTTTATGAGGTGCCGGTATCCCTCTGCATTTAAATGTCCCGATCACGTGACCGGGAATCTTGGGAAGCAGGGGGTCCCCGGACCTAAAACTGAAGTGGTTCAGCTCCGGAGACCCTCTGCACATCTACACCATGAGTAAAACACCCATATCAATAAACAATAATTCCTTACCTTTGCGGCTATGTGCTATGGTAACGAAGAAGCATGAATATATTTGTAATAATACTGTACAGTGAGCAGGGGGTCCCCTGAGCTGGATCGCATTGCTTTGTGGACGAGGGACCCCCTGCTTCCAGAGTTACATGCCAAGGTATGTGTCAGCGGGTGGGCTGTGTCACCGCTATCTTTATAGCGGCCCATACGTGATGTGCCCGCTATAAAGATAGTGTCGACACTGTAACCGATGCCCCAAACCGGGGCCTGTAACTCGGGAAGTAGGGGGTCCCTGAGCCAGAATTCAATGAGGTTCAGCTCAGGGGACCCCCTGCTCCCGCACAATATTATTAAAATACATTAATGCTGCTTCATTACAATAGCAGATAACCGCTAAGGCAATGAAGAGGTTAACGCATAATAGCATGTTTATTGGGGACAATTACCCCCAATAAACATTGCAATACACAACATACAATACAGTAATGGGCAACATTACTATTATACACAAATGGATAATAGTGCAGTTGTCCATTTAAAATACATAAATAACAATAAATACATTAAATACATATAGCACTCACCCATGTCCGGCTGCCATGATGAAGGCCATCCTCATTTTCATCCTGGTAATGCCCCATCCGCTTCTTCAAAACAGAAACAAGAATAAAAACATCCAATGTAATGTCCCCTAACCCCTTAATCACCATAGCGGTTAGAAACCGCTACAGTCATTAAGGGGTTAACCCACCCTCACCCACCACTCGGGACAACAACATACCCTCCCCCAATAACCCCCACCCCATGATGCCTAACCACTTTCACCCACTACCGACAAGTGAGGCCTACCCACATACCCTTGGGGCCAATACCCCCTCCTCCCACCCCAACACATACAGTACAATAATGTGCCAAATAACTATTATCCAGATAGGGATAATAGATTATTTGGCCATTATTAAACACATTAACTAGCATAGTAAAATAAAGAAACTTCTACAGACCTCATCAATAAGAAGGCCCCGTCTACAAGCATAATCCTTGTAGTCCGTTGCCAAAATAATACATAGCCAATACATTGCAATTACATTCACATATCAATGAACCCCTTAATCACCTTATCAGATACTAACTGCAAAGGTAATTAAGGAGTTAAGCCACCCTGGCCCAATACCCACCCTTCACACATTCCTTTGTACAGTGTCTTCATAATGCAAAATTAAAAAAAAAAAATACTATATATATATATATATATATATATATATATATATTATAAAAATATATTATATATACACTGGCGACACACTTTATTCGAGCTCGGCTAGTCCCACGAATTCGGGTATACCCGGGTGTATTGAGGTTTGTGACTGTTTTCTGCCCGAGTGCATTGAGGTATTTTCCAAGCAGGGATTGAAGCATTTTATTCCTGCTGGCTGCAATACTGCACAGTATATATATATATACTGCATTACAATTCATGAATTTATGCCATCTGGTAGACACGCAAAGCATTGCAGCCTATTAAATCCTAATCATTATCATTTAACAGATCAGCCGCCCATCAGCCAGGCATGAACCCAGGCTGGGAAGGCAAATGCAACGGGGCTTGTCAGAGGTGAGGAGCGGCGCATTCCAGGTATCTGCCAGGTACATACTGGGTATTTGCTCGAATAAAGTGTGTCGGTGCAGTATATATATATATATATATATATATATATATATATATATATTAATTGAAAGATTCAACAGCGCCTGGGTGTGTACTAGCCCCACAGTAGACTCCTGATAACAAACAAACCACAACAAATGTTAGAACAGATGACCCGTATAAAACAATTGTAAAAATGTATTATTATAAAATATATATAGGTAACTCAGATGGTGATCATAAGTATTGATGGTGAGTGTGTGTAAAATATTAAAAAAAAAATGTAAAAATTATATATGTATAATTGTTATGTGTTAAAAAATATATTGAATAAAATATGATGAATGATGAACTATTATTGCAAAAAACACTGAAAAATATGATTATCAAAATATAATATGATTAGATTGGAAATGTAGTAACCAAAAAATGAAAATGTTAAAAAATGTAAAATAAAAAATAAAAATACCGTGTAAAAAATTAACTAAAAAAATATATATGTGTTTTCCACAAAAATAGTTGATGATTTTGTATGGAGATTACAACGTCCGGGCTGCTTCTTCTTTGGGGCCAGCAACCTCCCAGCAAATTCTATTGGAGAAACAAGAGAAAAAGCGCCCGATCCATGTGTAAAATCTGGTAACAAAATTTTAATAAAAAATCACAAGACAAATGCACACTCACAATTTGTCAATGCAAATTAAGCATTGTATGGGTAAACCCATGCGCCAACAAGTAGCTGCTCACCGAATGTTTACTTCAGTACATCAGACCTCACTGCTACCGGTGCATCACAGTCAGGTGTCCCTCCAGAAATTCAGGTATACAGTCTGTTGTTCCAGCATTAGATGCTGTTTGTGGTTCAGGGAACGTCCTCCCTCTCCTGGCAGCAGATGCACGAGCTATTCCACCAAACGTAGCTCCTTGAAACCACGTGCCCTACGTGTACGCGTTTCTTCCGATTGACGGATTTCATCAGGTGATAACGTGCATTTTAATTGGGCTACTAATTAAAGGAGTTTCCATCCAATTGAAAAATTCAAGTAAATTACGTCCAATATTGCCCTAAATTGTGTCATCTGTGCTAACCATATTGAGTTGTAATTGAACTACTTAGTACATATTAACTAATAACTATATAAAACATAATGATGTAGATAAGATGAAATATAATTAAAATACAGACATACATAGATTTCACATTTGTAAGCATGTAACTGCAAATATATATTAAAAACAATGAGATTAGCATTACAACAAAAGGAAACAGGTTTTTAGGGGTACTTAAAGATAATTATATGACCCAAATTATTGAGGAACCAACCAGGAGAGGGGCAGTTCTGGATTTGGTCATATCAAACAATGTAGAAGTAATAACAAAATATTCAAGTCCTGGAACATTTGGGTAACAGTGATCATAACATGGTCTCATTTGAAATAAATTATCAAAAAAAAGATTACTTGGGATCAACAAAGACTTTAAACTTTAGAAAGGCAGATTTTAATAAACTGAGGTCTAATCTAGTAGTAATACAATGGGATGATGTTTTTGCAGGGAAAATGTAGAAAATAAATGGGCAGTCTTTAAAACATTGTTGGAAAAGCACACTTATCAGTGTATACCCTTGGGTAATAAGTATAAAAGAAATAAGTCAAAACCAATGTGGCTAAATAAACAGGTAGGGGAGGAAATGGACAAGAAGAGGAAGGCGTTTAGATTCTTTAAGTTAGAAGGGACAGAGACATCGTATCAGAATTATAAGGAATGTAACAAAAATTGCAAAAGGGCAATTAAATTAGCAAAAATGGATAATGAAAAGGGATTGCAATAGAAAGTAAGGTCAACCCTAAAAAGTTCTTTAAGTACCTTAATAACAAAAAATTGAGAAAAGAAAATATAGGACCCTTTCAGTGTGAGATGGGTAGGCAGATTATTGGAGATAAGGAAAAAGCTGAGGTATTAAACAAATTCTTTGCCTCTGTGTTTACCAGGGAAGAATCAAGTTCAATAGTAGTGCCACAGGAGGAAGCCACAACCTCCATATTAATGACCAATAGGTTAACTGAGGAAGAAGTTCATAAGTGACTTGAAAAAATTAAAGTAAATAAGGCACCTGGCCCCGATGGCATACATCCAAGAGTTCTCAAGGAGTTAAGCTCAGTAATAGCAAAACCATTATATTTAATATTCAAGGACTCCATTTCCACAGGCTCAGTACCACAAGATTGGCGTAAAGCAGATGTGGTTCCTATATTTAAAAAGGGAGTTAGATCACACCCGGGGAATTACCTGTAAGCCTTACTTCAATAGTAGGGAAACTACTTGAAGGTTTAATACGGGATAATATTCAGGAATACTTAATGGAAAACAAAATAATTAGTAATAGTCAGCATGGATTTATGAAGGATAGATCTTGCCAAACTAACCTTATTTGTTTCTTTGAGGAGGTAAATAGGAATTTAGTCCAGGGTAATGCGGTTGATGTGGTCTACTTAGATTTTGCAAAGGCTTTTGATACGGTTTCACACAAGAGGTTGGTGTTCAAAATAAAGAAAATTGGACTCAATAATAATATATGCACCTGGATTGAAAACTGGTTAAAGGATAGACAACAGAGGGTTGTCATAAATGGAACTTTTTCAGGTTGAGCTAAAGTCGTGAATGGAGTACCTCAAGGATCGGTACTGGGACCCCTGCTTTTTAACTTGTTTATTAATGACCTTGAGGTTGGGATCAAGAGCAAAGTCTCCATCTTTGCTGATGATACTAAATTGTGTAAGGTAATAGAATCAGAGCAGGATGTAATTTCTCTTCAGATTGACTTGGAGAGACTGGAAACGTGGGCAGGTAAATGGCAAATGAGGTTTAATACAGATAAATGTAAGGTTATGCATTTGGGATGCAAGAATAAACAGGAAACTTACAAATTAAATGGGGATACATTGGGGGAATCCTTGATGGAGAAGGATTTAGGAATGCTTGTAGGAAGCAGGCTTAGCAATAGTGCCCAATGTCATGCAGTAGCTGCAAAGGCAAACAAGATCTTATCTTGCATCAAACGGGCAATGGATGGAAGGGAAGTAAACATAGTTATGCCCCTTTACAAAGCATTAGTAAAACCACACCTTGAATATGGAGTACAATTTTGGGCACCAATCCTAAGAAAAGACATTATGGAACTAGAGAAAGTGCAGAGAAGAGCCACCAAATTAATAAAGGGGATGGACATTCTAACTTATGAGGAGAAGCTAGCTAAATTAGATTTATTTACATTAGAAAAGAGGCGTCTAAGAGGGGATATAATAACTATATACAAATATATTCAGGGACAATACAAGGAGCTTTCAAAAGAACTATTCATCCCACGGGCAGTACAAAGGACTCAGGGCCATCCCTTAAGGTTGGAGGAAAGGAAATTTCACCAGCAACAAAGGAAAGGGTTATTTACAGTAAGGGCAGTTAAAATGTGGAATTCATTACCCATGGAGACTGTGATGGCAAATACAATAGATTTGTTCAAAAAAAGGTTGGACATCTTTTTAGATGGGAAAGCTATACAGGGATATACCAAATAAGTATACATGGGAAGGATGTTGATCCAGGGATTAATCTGATTGCCAATTCTTGGAGTCAGGAAGGAATTAATTTTTCCCCTTAATGGGGTTTTTTTGTTTGCCTTCCTCTGGATCAATAAGTAAGTATAGATATAGAATATAGTATCTGTTGTCTAAATTTTGCATAGGTTGAACTTGATGGACGTATGTCTTTTTTCAACCTCATCTACTATGTAACTATGTAACGTTATCAACTTGTTTTTAGAAGTTGCTATGTTTATATTAAATTGTTATCCTATATTAATTGGTAAATGAATAATAGATAATTGCAGTCACATGATTGTGAAGCAACATTTTTTGAATGTATAATCTGGAATTAATAAAATGACAGAGACATAGAAATTCATTATTACAATGTTAGTAAATGTTTACTCTTAATTTAGATGCATATATAATAATATTATTGCATCATTATGATATAGGCTTTTTTGGGGGGGGATAATATAGATATAATGATATAAACATATAAGTGAGATATAAGATAATTGTTTTCAAATAATACAATTAACCGTTTAAACACTGTGTTGAATAGCTTGTATCTTAATAAAATTTACTTAGAAAAGCAATTGTATATTGATCAAAAGTTGATTACTAAATAAAAATGAGAAAAGGACAGACAATAAAAACATACACAAATAATCTTTTTGACATGATTATCATAATAAATGAAAAATAAAATAAAATAAAAAATAATAAATATATATATAACAAACAATATTGTACATGAATTTGAACTTCAACTGAACGACATTGATGGAAAAAATTATTAGAAGACATGTCTAGATTCATGATGTTAATAGTTAACATGGAGATTTTTTGATCTCTGCTAAGAAAGGATCCAAATGATATGAGTATTTTATAATATCTTGATTCATAAAGACATAGAAGGGACCATGCCACAGATAATATATAAATGATATATATCTATAGACAAATCTATCTGGAATATTCATTAGATGTTTATTGAATGTACCAAATTGATGATAAACAATATGATTTTCCTGTAGTTCTTTAGACTACAGGTTATAACATGTAGTTAAATATAGATGCCTATGAATACTACACTCAATGAACAGAATGATATAATATAAAGGTTTTTTCCTCTAAAAGAATTCAAAGATTCATATATCTGTAGGAGGGATCGCCCAAGAAGAGAAATAAAGAGCAAAACTAGCAATCCAGATGGTATAATTTATATAAGTTTAATAATCTTTAAAAGCATAATAAATGAAAATTTTGTGATCTAATTGTCATGTGCTTTTAACAATAATATTTTAATTATATAATTCATATATATGTGTATAGTACAAATGTGAATATAAAATAAATTAAATGTATCTATGTGTGATGGATAAATGGTAAAAAAGTGAAAATGCTTAAATTTGTTGATTTATGTAATGTATAAAAATAAGGATGTGTGTTGAATATATATTCATGTGACCTAACTACTCTATGTATATAAATTGTGTGATATCAGAACTGGCCAAGAAACTTCCCATCTGCCACAGTCCACATAAAGGAACAAAGGGAACATGCTGAACATGTTCAACCCAGACCTCCGTTCCTCCACATGAGTTGTGTATGTAGGAACCTCTCTACACTATGGTGCTTGTATCAATGCAATGCAAACTCAACGTATCTAATACGTAGATCCAATAAGTCTCTCTGGTGTTTAGTTTTTTGTATCTGTCACCACTTAACAAATTTGAAGGAATATGTTCTAAACCTGATATGGAAAGTGAAGAAGGATCTTTGTTATGTTTTTCAAGGTAATGTCTTTAAAGACTGTGAGTGGTCATGCCATGAATAATATTACGCCTATGTTCGAGGAAACGCGTACTTAAACACGCGCTGTCCTGCCTATGTATTGATATCCACAGGGGCATGTGATGATATAAACTATAAATGTTGATAGGCAGTTCACATGACCCTTCACAGTGTGAACTGTTTGATTGAAATGTGATGTGATTTGATCTACTTTGTTTAGATGTCCACATGTCAAACATCTTGTGCGCCCACAAGTAAAGTTTCCATTTTTCAATATATCTTTGTTATTAGAATAGTCCATATTTTGTTTTAAATGACTTGGTGCTAACATTGTTTTTAGATTTCTTGCTTTTTTAAAAACTACACGTATTTTTCGTGGTAATTTGTTACCTATAATTGGGTCTCTCAAAATTATACTCCAATGTTGATTAAGAATGGATATGATACCCGTGCAGCATTATTATATGTTGTAATAAAAAGAGGAGAATTATTCAAAGATTTTGAATCATTTGATATTTTGTTTTTTGATTTGTTTCCTAATGTTTTCTCCAGCAGGGAGGCGCGATTGAGTGCACCGACCTGTCTGAAAGTTTCATTTATGACATGTGGATTGTATCCTTTTGATAGAAATCTTTTAACCAACAAATCCCCCTGGGCCAGGTAGTCAGAGTCAAGAGAACAATTTCTCCTGACTCTAAGAAATTGGCCCCTGGGGATATTGTCCAACCATTTGAAGGCAGACGCCGAGGAGGAAGGACCTCCTAAAGAAGAAGAAGACAAGGGCGTGGCAGCAGACGGTAAGAAGACCCAGGAACAGAGCCGCAGCTGAAATAAAGAAGAATACAGATGAAGATGGATTACAACTAGAAGACCCGTGGATTGTTTTGGATTTTTAGTGTAATGTTTATTTTTTTCTGGTTTATTATTTTATGGGTTCCTATGTGTGGATTGGTTCGCGAGTAAGCTGTTCAATGGGAGTCGGTGAGTGGGTCAAGTAATGGTAAGTGAAGAAAAGAAATGTATTTTATGTAACTTGGTTTTTTTCTTGCTTTTTACATGTGTTGGTTTTTTTTTGTACATCATTTCTTGCCACTGTATGTATTTATGTATGTATGTCTAGAGAGATATATACATACATGGTAAGAAATGATTGTGTTTGAAAAGCTTGCTTTGCACTATTTTTAATGATTTTGGCTATGCTGCTATGCATAGATGTGTGTTGAATGTATTTTATAATTAGATAGATGTAATTTTTGGGCTCATATGCTGTACTTTAGGTCATGGTGAGGCTTGCTTTTGTATATTTTATTTTTTGGTGTCCTTCTATTTTGTATGATGGTAACTTGTTCTCTTTAACGGTTGCTATAGTTAATTGTGTAATTGGTATGGATGCTATTTTAATTGTTTTGGGATGTAATTAATGTATGCAAATTGATTGATGGTGACTTTATTGGATTACATAGTATACTTTGTTTGATGTAATGCTATTTTCTTTGGAATATTGCATTGTTAACATTGATTTGCAGCGTCTACATGTTGCTTAGATTTTATGCATCATGTATACAATGTAAATGCAATGTTTTGAGTGGCATTTCAGGCTTTTGATTGGCATTTCATGCTTTAGATTGGATGATTACATTTGATTTGTTTAGGAAATAGCATTATATTTCATTGTGGATGTTATAGAGAAGTGGTATTTTTATTTAAGTATGTTTTTGTTAACCCTGAGACATTTATTTGTATATTGGTTCATCATGTGTATATATATATATATATATATATATATATATATATATATAATATTTAAAAAAAAAAATTTGCATGATGAAGCCACTGTACAAAGGAATGTGTGAAGGGTGGTTATCGGGCCAGGGTGGCTTAACCCCTTAACTACCATTGCGGTTAGAATCCGATAAGGTGATTAAGGGGTTCATTGATATGTGAATGTAATTGCAATGTATTGGCTATTTATTATTTTGGCAATGGACTACAAGGATTATGCTTGTAGACGGGGCATTCTTATTGATGAGGTCAGTAGAAGTTTCTTTATTTTACTATGCTAGTTAATGTGTTTATTAATGGCCAAATAATCTATTATCCCTATCTGGATAATAGTTATTTGGCACATTATTGTACTGTATGTGTTGGGATGGGGGGAGGGGGTATTGGCCCCAAGGGTATGTGGGTAGGCCTCCCTTGTGGGTAGTGGGTGAGGGTGGTTAGGCATCACGGGGTGGGGGTTATTGGGGCAGGTTATGTAGGCATCCCAAGTGGTTGGTGAGGGTGGGTTAACCCCTTAATGACTGTAGCGTTTAATAACTGCTATGGTGATTAAGGGGTTAGGGGACATTACATGGGATGTTTTTATTCTTGTTTCTGTTTTGCAGAAGTGGATGGGGCATTAGCAGAATGAAGATGAGATGGCCTTCATCGTGGCAGCCGGACAAGGGTGAGTGCTATAAGTATTTAATGTTTTTATTGTTCTTTATGTATTTTAAATGGGCACATTCACTATTATCCATTTGTGGATAATAGTAATTGTGCCCATTACTATACTGTATGTTCGGGGGGTATAGGGGTTGTTGAGGTTATTTATTTATTTTTATTGTGTGTAGCGGGGGTGGGTGAAGTGGGTATTAGACCCAACGGTGGTTTGTTTAGGGCTAGCCGGTGGGTAGCGGGAGGGCTTAACCCCTTCATGACCGTAGCGGTATTAACCACTATGGTCGTGAAGGGGTTAAGCGCACCCGTGACCCCCCAGAAGCCCTAAACAAACAACAAGGGCAAAATATCCCCTTCGCCCACCCCCGCTAGCCACAATAAACCTGGCACGGCGGGTTAACCCCTTCATTGCCTTAGCGGTTAGCCGCTAAAGTAATGAAGTGGCCTTTAAATGCATTTTTCCTGCCTCGGATGCATGCCGGGGGGCTCCGGTGCTGGTATTAAGGGTATCAGCTCAGGAGACCCCCGGCATCAATCACAGCCAGGATAAAGGCCAGATTTTTTCCAAGTGCCGATCCGCCGCTCATCAGCAGCCTCTCACCATCAACTTGCCTACTTTTTGTGGCGTGCCTGATTCGGCATAAAAACGCCATTCTAGAGTGACGAATAGTGGCGCAAAGCTACTCGCCACTACTAAAATACAGCGTGGCAGAAAAAATGTCTATTTGAGGCGAAATGTGCCTTCTCGTCTCGCCAATGGCGGAAAAAAAAAGGCAAACACATTGGCGTTTTTTTTATTCTCGCCACGTTTTCGCCCCTTACTTAATAGGGGTAGGCATTTTTGGCATGAAACGGGCGAGAAGTGCCTTTCCGCCGCTTACTGCATGACCCCCATAATATCTGATTAACTTTGATTTATTGTATCTTTTATTTTATATCTTTTATTTTATTTATCTCATCTCTTTTGGGCATTTAGAGTTCATATTATTGATTGTTTAGGCACTCCCGCTTTTTCATTTCTTTGTAATCCATTTTTTATTTTATTTATTTCTCTTTAATTGTTTATTGTAAATATTTTTATATAAGTTATAAATTTCCTTTGTATCATGTGACCTTTTTTTCCACATTGACCTACATGTATATTAGTATGGACAGTACTAGTTTTTCTGACTAGTCTTCATGTCTGTTCAGCCTTTGTGAGAATATTTAACATTTTATTATAGGGAGTTTATTCTCTCTTTTAAGACATTTAGACAATCTTATTCTCAATACTTGGCTTTTTGGATCTTATATATAGCTCTTCTAGCATTTTAAATTTCTTCATGTTAGAAGTGCTCTTTTTTTGTGTTTCAGATACTTCTTTCCTATATTACTCATGTCTGCCTTCATTTCAGACCTGCTCCGGTTACCCTACCCATCAAGGAGGAGCCATGACACAATTCTATCAGCTGTGGTCTCTCCGGCTGGCTCACTCATTAGATCATGTCCACGTCACATTAATTTCGATTACATATACGGCTCTAATTAGCCATTATGTCAAGCCCCCAGACGAAGCAGGTGGCGAAACGTGTGTGTTGGGGCTCCTTTGTTTGTCTTGGATCCGGTGGTGCCCCTGGCTGTCCTACTCTTTCCTGCTGCAGTTTTGAATTTGGCGCCTACATCGATCACGGAGCATGCGCATTGCGGCAATCTGATTACTCTGAACAGACTCCCTTCACATGCAGACATACAGCTTCCTGTTTGTCTTTCCTTGGACCAGTGCTAAGTACAATTTGGCTGTGTGTTGACCTTTGTTTATAGCTCTGCTGCTACACTGTGTGTGTATTTCAACCTGTGTATGTTTCGATTTATGTATGCTTTTGCTATGATGCTAACATGCCATTGATTCATGAGTTGTTACACTCAGTACTTTTTGACCGGCCGGTCCTAGTGTTTAGAGGCTAATTATTTGCCTCCACACTACAGGTTCTGCATATGTACTAATTTATTGGGTATTTCTGTTTGTTCACACTCAGCTTTCTCATGGTTTATTCAGCTTAGTCATAAAATGGCGTTAATTTACTATTTACCAGTACTGACTTTATATTGCTGTTTCCAGTGTGTCGCTTAGATTGTTATCAGCGTTCTAAGATTAGACAGCCCTGGGGACACTGGGGATCCTTTGTATATGTTTTATGTGTTTAATAAATTATGATACTTTTGTACGCTAGAGTGCTATTTTGGGATCTTTTTTCTCTTTGTTTCTATTTTCACATATTTATCATCCCTAGCACCACCAGTAGTGTTGATTCTGTACACTTTACTTTACTGGTTTTAGCAATTCTTATTTATGGTCTGTTGCAGGCTTTTTCTGTGTTATATATATATATATATATATATATATATATATATATATATATATATATATATTATATTGACAAAGTGAGAATATGACGTAAGGGGGGGGGGGTCTGACATAACAGCACTGGGATCTATACAACCATTTTAAGTCAGCATCCATCTTAGGTTTTGTCTGAGTGAACGGGTTATGAGATGGACGTTTTTGAATGAGGTTTTTGCTTTCAACTTTCAAGTGAGAATAAACCAAGCAGCTAACTGACAAAACCTTGAGAAGAAGAGCACAGTGCCAATGTTATGAAAATACGAGACAGATAGGCACTGTCCGAGGGGGGGCAATGTGTTCTGTATGTAGAGTAAAAGTCACCGGCTTGTATAAGGAATATAGCTGAATCATTTCATTTCTAATATGCATCCCATAATAATATTATTAACTCGATGTGTTCGTGTGCATAAGTTTGTTTATCTTTTACGCTTACGTAGTGACGACACACAACCTTGTAGAGGGGGCATGGGTTTAGTATTTTGTGTATAAATAATCCCTGTATGCTAACATGTCTTTGGGAGGGTTTTATTTTGAAACTCTCCTCTGCGTGTGCACCGCACAAGCAATAAACTTATTTGCCATTCTGCAAAATATATCCTCAGACTTGTGTTTTTATTCACACTTTAACAGATGCCGCCCAGAATAGAAACCCAGAAATACCAGAAGCTGAGCACCTGAAAAAACCACTCCTCGGTCACTCAAATCTGAGCGCTCGTAAGAATCAAGGTAAAAGGCACCTTTTGAGGAAAGCCTGAGTTTAAAAAGTTGTTTTGAGTGATGTGTAGAGAGATGTGTTTTGAAGGGTGTCTCAATCTGTGTTGACGGGTTAACCTAGCAGTGTCAAATAAGTTTATTTGTCTGTTCCTATATCCATTTTAAAGTGTTATAGATGTTAAGTTTTATTGGGATTAAGGTGAGAGTCCCGTTAAATTTTTTGGTGTTTTGGTGATGAAGGTGAGTGTTTGTATGCTTAAGGGATTGTTTTTCAGACTGTCCTGGGTTGTGATACTGTAAATATTTTTGTTGTCTGAGCAGGAAGGGTCCCTGATTGTACATTTGCTCTGTCTTGTCATTTAACATACCATGTGAGTTTATTTATGGATATCTGTTTAGAAGGTCTTATCTGTATCGATGTTATAGAAGTAAAAGGTTTATCAGGACTGGGTTGGACCCACTGAAGTAATTTAAGTGTTTTCTTGGGTATAGTTATGGTGAAAAAATATGATTGGGGAACAGTCTCGTGACAGGTCCTTATTTGCATATTTCAGAACAATAACATGTCAAAAGAGTTGTACGTAATCAGCTTGCGCTGATTATTGTATCAGGTGTATTGTACAGGTCAATTAAATGTGATTACTGTAACAGGAGAATAATGGGAAACCAAAGTTCTAAAAATTTGCCGTTAGAGGTTGTGTGTCTGCAGACAAAAATAATAAGGAATGGATACAGAGAACAAGAGACGACAATATAAATATGTTTTGTTGGCCAATGAAAAATACATGCAAGTTCAAATGAAAATACACATGCAAGTCCCAGTGAAAAACATGCCACCCCAATGAAAAAAGTTTGTTTGCAATAAATTACTATAGAAGGAAGCGTGAACCTATGAGCAGCCGCACCGGTTTTCTTATTCGTAAGAATGCGAACGCAAGGGCTCATAGTGGAACCTTCTAACTTTCAGTAATCCCTGTGTGTCTGTGGCAGTATAAATCTTTGGATTTTATGAGGTTTTTGTGGCAAAAGTCATGCATGGCAAGCCCGGCTGGCGAACGCCGCACAAATCAGTTATGAACGTATAAGCTTTTCCTTCCATTTCCCCACATGCAATAAGTGGTTATAAATCATTTCCTGATATAAACTCAAGTTTCGGTGCCGGCAAGTAAAATTGTTGCGCCCTTAATGGAGAGTGGTTAGATGGATTTGATACCCTAATGAATTTTTCCTGAATGATTACCTGTGTGAAAGATAAACCATGCTAAGTATCACCTGTGTGCACAAATCACCATCAAAAAACTTGCAAGTACGTACGAAAACATGAATATTTTTTGCTCACAATGAAATCAAATGTCTGCAAGAAAGAGACTCAAAATCGCAGCAGCACAGAGCGTGCCCCCACTTTTTCTCCAGCGTGAGGAATGTGCTAAGATACGAACTTTAACTCAAAAAGCTCTGGAGCATGAGAGTAGTTTTAAAGTCAGGTTATTTATGAGAATAAAGAAAGAGAAGAGAACTTTTATTAATAAAGTGCAGGGTGAAATTGTGGGGTATTAGGGGAGAAATGTTTTTTCTTTTATTTGTTCTTTATTTTTGTGATGTTGTTTGGTTGTGTGTGAGAGAAGTTTTTTGTATTGTGTGTGTTCTGTATTGTGTTTAACGAGTAAAAACACATTTCAATTTTATTTCTATGGGATAAGGATATGTTTGGGAATATTTTGTGTTTAAAAATTAGGGTAAAAGATCATAAGCATTGTTTGAAGTATATATTGTATTGTATGTTTTTATGTATATAACGCCATTAATATGCACAGTGCTTCACAGGAGTGGTGCACGTCGTAATCATATAGGTAGCAAAGGGTAAATGTAAGAGGTCATGGAATAAGTGATCCAGACATAAAAGTAACATTAAGGAAGAGAAGTCCCTGCTCTGAGGAGCTTACAATCTAATTGGTAGGCAGGGAAAGTGTACAGAAACAGTAGGATTTGATTAGAAGCCAGGAGAGGAATTTCAGGAGGGGAAACGCAGAATCAGAGTTTAAAAAGTAGAGTGATTCTGGCAGCAGCATTTGGGATAGATAGTAGGGAAGACAGGAAGCTGGGAAAGCAGGGGATTACAGTAATCAAGAGGGGAGAGAATGAGGGTCTGTATCAGAGTTTATTATAGTTGAGCAACAGAGGAACAGGTGTATCTTTGTGATATTGTGGAGGAAAAAGCGACAGTTATAGAAATGTTTTGAATGAAAGAGTAGAATATGAGAGAGGAGTTGAGGGAATGACCCCTAAGCAGCGTGCTTGAGCTACTGCATGGAAGATTCAAGAGTAATGTGGAAGGAGATAATAGGGTCAGGTTTGGGAGGAAGTATGAGGAACTCTGTTTTTGCCATGTTAAGATTAAGGCAAAAGAGGGCCTTCCAGGATGAGATAACAGAGGGACATTCAGAAACTTAGGTTTGTATGGCAGGTGTAAGGTCAGGGGTTGAAAAGTAAATGAGGGTGTTGTCACCATAGTGGTGATATTTAAACCCAAGAGATGTTATTAGGTCACCTAGAGAGAATGTGTACAGAGAAAAGAGAAAAGTGTGGTCCACAGAGGCAAATGCTGCAGAGAGTAATAGGAGCAGAGTGTAATGACCTCTGTCTTGGGCAGCATATATGTCATCAGTTATTGTAATGAGAATTGTCTCCATGGAGGGAGCAGTGCAGAAGTCAGATTGTAGAGGGTTAAGGAGAAAATGGGTGTTGAGACAATGGAGCAAGCAAGAGAATACAAGACAAGTTCAGTAGTTAGAAAGACAGGTCAGGTCAAGCTTGCTATTTTTGAGTCATGGTATAACTATTACATGTTTTAAGGAGAATGGAAATGTAGCAGATTAGAGGGAGAGAGGAGATCCACAGTGATGGTGACATTCTCTTTTGAGACAGTGGAAAAAAAGTCAAGGAAAGCAGGAAGAGAGTAGGAAGCGAAGTAGGATAGGAGGAAAAAGAGGGAATATTCTGATGTATGGATTCAACCTCTTGCTTAAAATAGTCAGCAAAGTCCTGAGGTGAGATGAAAGAAGAGTTAGTGTGGGGTTTGACTTGTGAGTGTTGATTAATGGAGAGAAATAGGTTTGTGTAGCTTGAGAAAGGACAGAATTGCAACAGGATAGCATAAATTTGTAGTGAATGAAGTCAGTGAAACTATGAAAGTTCACACAAAAGGCATTAAAGAGAACTGAGTGGAGGGAGATAGCATGAGCGTGTGGAGTTATTTGTGTGTTAAGAAGTTATATAAACCTCAGCTATATAAAAGCCCGTTGGTTCATTTTTGAGAGGCCATAAAAAATGTAGTTCTTAGGGCTCTGGATAAAGCTCCATGTATTTAAACTTTAAGCGAAAGTTTCAATCTAATAATTATTATTTTTCAGGAAGAAGCCGTGGTGGGCCGTTATCTTATCTTTTCAGGGTCAATTGGCGAAAAGCCCAGAAACAAAATGGCTCTTTGCCCGGAAACAAGTCTTATAGAAAATATTTTTTCTTTAGTCAGATGAATATGCAGAGTGTCTTTAAAATATAAAGCTGACCGTGTGCTCAGCACTGTGCAAAGAGATTATATAAAGCAAGACATTAGTGTGAAGTCTTATACAAAATCATTTGTCTATTAACTGAATGTGATGTATGTTATAACGAATTAACCATTTATTTTTTCCAAAGGTGTCCGTAAGCAGTGGTTATTGTCAAAAATTGCTGTGTAATCTAGAATGGGTTTGCCAGGAAGGGATGAATTTGGGAGTCACCTCTCATTTGTGGGTGTGTCGTGTGCATAGGGTTAAATAAGGGCATAATTGCAAAAGCAGTTACATAAGTGAATAAGGTATGCATTATGTACTGTAGAAGGCATTTCAATTTTTTAACAGAATAGTTACAGTGGAGTGTTTGGGGTAAAAGCCAGATAGGGATTGGCTAGGGAAATTTGTATGGGTAAAATAATTGCTTAATTGGGAGGGAATATTTTTTCCATGGCAGTGGATAGTATTGGGAAAAGAGATATTGGCCTGTAGTTTGAGACAGTGTTTTTTTGTCCCCACTTTTGAAGATTGGGACAAACTCTGGTAGTTTCCCAGGTCTTAGGGATATGGCCTGCAGACAGGATAGAATTAATTATGGAAGCAAGTGGTTAGGCAAGGGATGAGCCCCAAAGTTTCAGGAACTTAGATTGTATCAAAGTCAGGTTCACAGTGGCTACTTAGTTTTAATTTGAGGAACATTAATAGGGAATACCTCTGTCTATACGTGGATGCTAAGACAGGAGTAAACACATTGATACAAGAGTTTAGTCCTAGGTATAAATTATCTCCCTATGAGACACATATGGGATGACTTATGACTATCAGCAGTCCAAAGGAACTAATTAAGGACCATATTATTGGTAATAAAACAATAAGTTGTATGCAACTAATATAATTTTTGAGTCTCTCTAGGCAAAGTTGAAAGTGCACCTACTCGAGATGGGGTTAATAGTCACATATTTCCTGCGCAAGCATGCTTTTCATCCCAGGTGAAAAGGCCTAAAGTAACCACCAATACAGCAATTAAAGCGGCAGAGTTCTTTTCCTGGACCCAAAGTACAGTAAAGCTCGTTCCAGCTCCACCAAACGTTCCAGCGCCACCAAAGACCAAAGTCACCTAAAGCACAGCCGCAGCAAGTTAACGTTTTGCCGAGTCAAAACTCTAACCGTTAACCAACGAGGAAAATAAGACACCAGGCTAAGGCCCGGTTTTATCAGAACATTTCATTTTTTCGGAGACTCAATATTTTTATTCTTTAGAGTGTGTTAAGTTAGAAATTTAAGGTGTATGTAGAATTGAGCCTTGATGGGAGGATTGGTTTCCTGGAAGCGTGGCTTGTGAAAGCTCTTGTATGTGATTTGGCAGTACTCTTCACTCTCTATGTATGTGTCATGTGCAGCAAAACTTTGATCCAGAAGTGTGTTGCACCTCCACCGAAAGGAGGCGGTCACCCAGGGGCGTGTGTCAGCCACAAGGAAAGGATCATAAGTCAGCCATGTTGACCATCGCAGACATTGTCTGTTCTGATATTCTGAGTAAATGATGTATGCAATGCGTGCAGGGTGAGGATCATGCATTCGCTTCCACAGATACCAAACCCCCTCAAATCTCAGTAATAGAATGTTGTGATGATTCTGAAAGTATATGATGATAGAGATAGATGCAATTTCCTTTATCTAGCAACTGCATATCCAAAGAAAGGTTGCTTGCATAAAATAAGTTTTTAGTATTATGTGTATAATTTCTGTATTTTTCCAAATTTTTTAAGGGAACCTCTTTAAAGGGTGTATCACACAGTAGGAACAAGAATCAATTTATGGGTCAAGTGTCTCCACCAACTAATGAAACCTGTGTAAAAATGTATGTTTAGTCAGAAAACAATTTACAGGAAGGATGTGGCCTTAATTTTGCAGTTTTTAATTTCATTAAACCAAGAACAGGTTCAGATTAGGTTTATGGCCTTACAAAACAGAATTGCTTTAGACTATGTTTTAGCTTCAAAAGGAGGGGTATGTGTTTGATTAAAGACAATGTTGTGTTTTTATTCCAGATCAGTGTAGCAATGTGCAGCATGAACTAGATGAAATACAAGAGATTCAAAAGAGGGTTACAAAGGGAAGTGACAGATTATCACCATTGGGGTTAGGTGAATGGCTTAGATCACTTGGAGCAAAAACTTTTGCATGCTTGGATGTGTGGGAGTGTTACTTGTTATATGTGTGTGTCACGTGTTGCAAAGGTATGATCCACAGGTGTGCAACCCCCTCCCCCAATCTGATGCCACTCTTTACAGATGCCAGAAACAGCAGTCCCTTGAAGAAAGAAGATGCCGATCACAGTTATTCAACTCCAAAAGACATATGGGCCGCAGCGCCTTACGAGACTATGACAGTGAAGGGCACGCGCCCTTGTCCTCTGAGTTATCCCTGGACTATCATCATGAACTTAATTCTCAAAAGCTATGTTTTAAGAATAAAAAAAGGAGGGAGTGACAAAGTGAGAATATGATGTAAGGGGGGGGGTCTGACATAACAGCACTGGGATCTATACAACCATTTTAAGTCAGCATCCATCTTAGGTTTTGTCTGAGTGAACGGGTTATGAGATGGACGTTTTTGAATGAGGTTTTTGTTTTCAACTTTCAAGTGAGAATAAACCAAGCAGCTAACTGACAAAACCTTGAGAAGAAGAGCACAGTGCCAATGTTATGAAAATACGAGACAGATAGGCACTGTCCGAGGGGGGGGCAATGTGTTCTGTATGTAGAGTAAAAGTCAACGGCTTGTATAAGGAATATAGCTGAATCATTTCATTTCTAATATGCATCCCATAATAATATTATTAACTCGATATGTTCGTGTGCATAAGTTTGTTTACCTTTTACGCTTACGTAGTGACGACACGCAACCTTGTAGAGGGGGCGTGGGTTTAGTATTTTGTGTATAAATAATGCCTGTATGCTACCATGTCTTTGGGAGGGTTTTATTTTGAAACTCTCCTCTGCGTGTGCACCGCCCAAGCAATAAATTTATTTGCCATTCTGCAAAATATATCCTCAGACATGTGTTTTTATTCACACTTTAACAATATAAAAATATATAATATATATAAAAAATATATAATATATATATATATATATATATATATATATATAAATATATATATTCCCATTCAATATGTGCATCAATACAATCTGCACACTGACAAGTGATTTGCTAAGCTGCAGATTGATCTGTTCTCCTGTAATCGATTGCTTGCTCCGGGTTATTTAATTCAGTTCTTGGACAGCATTGTGGGCAATGGAGTGCTGGAATATGATTGACTGGGAAGTTACTAGATACTGTACAATTGGTGCACTGCTAGAGAGAGGGCGGGGCTCAAGAGCCAGAGCCTATCAGAAGGGAAATTGGGCTGTCATTTTGGAAATACTTCCTACATTAGAAACATTAAAAATGTATTTCAAACATTTTTTTTAAATGCTACATGTATTTTTTCATAGTACAAAACTGATTTATTAAAAAAAAACACACATGTAGGTTATTTGCTTGAACCACTGCTTTAATACATTGTAATATTGATACATGCTATATCTCTACAAATGTAGCAGACACCATTGTACAGTATATATTAAAGCAATACATTGTGTTAATGCTACAGCATTATTTAATGCAATAAATAACGCAGATCTAATAAAAACCAATAGTAACACATGTTTTATCTCTTAACACATGCCTTTTTTAGTGTTATTTCTTGTGTTAACAGGGTAATAAACACTTGATAAAATTCTGTAAATGCTAATTTTTTATAGTCCACAAACAACTGTACATTGAAATAATGCTTTTTTCCAAAAGGTGTCAATGCTTTAAAAAAGCGTATTTCATTAATAGTTTTTTTAAATTTTTATATTAACAGTCAAAGCCTGAAAAAAGACATACCTCTTAAACTATACCTACAGATTTCAGCACTGACACACTTTTTAGCCTTATTTTTTACCTTGGAAATGCAAGATGACTGTTACAGTGCAACTGGATTGAACATCTTGTAAAAAAAAAAAAAAAGCATAGTACAATATTCTTGTTTATAGATAAAATGTATTACTTTTGTATTCGTATGGCGTGCTTCTAACTCAATTGAAATGCAAGTGCTAATGAAACCTCTACCATAACGCATTCATTGTTTCCTACATCAAATGAGTTTACAACAAGATGTAAATGACTTACATATATCTGCTGCCCCAGTTTTATGGTTGTAGGTTAATTTATTCGATGTAATATTCTTAATGAAAGTAATGTCTCTTGCACTGGTTTGTATATTTATACAATAACATTTGATTAAATCATGCTGTGAAAGTTCACTACTTATGCCAGACATTTTGAAATTTCATGTTATTTCTGATTTATACATGTAATCTTCTTTCTGAATATCAACTCTATATTTTTGTAACCCTTTTTACATTTTAATTGTTTTCTCTTTCGATCTTTGTTTTATTGCATTGTGAAGGGTACTAACTAAATATTAAAAAATGAACACGAAATTAATAAAAAAAAATAATAACGGATCAAATGTCAGAAAATATATTCTATGATTTCCTAATTATCATTTGCATGATAGTGAATAAAATAATTCAGGCAAGAAATTAGGATAAACTTCAGCTCCTACCATTACAGTATTTTAGTGTATTCAGTCCTTTATGTTACTCCACATGCAGATGTACAGAAGCAGACATTATTTCTCCCATTGATGCTTTGCAATGGGATATACTATTCAGTGGGAGAAGCGGCTATTATTTGAATTAGGAGCATATGAGAAGAGGGCCATGCTAGGAAACTATTTCACCAGTGCTAAAGTGGTAGTGAGAGTAATAACATCTGCTAAAACAACATCCGGTCAAGGACATTTGGCAGCGGCATATTGACTGCGACCAAACTATCGCCAGTGCTGTGCTGCCATACATGTTGCCGCTGGAACAAATCACTGGTTGGGACACCTGGCCACAAATCCCCTCACCACATGCACTTTTAGCCCCCTGCGCTCCTACGCTATTTTTAAATGGCAATGTCCTGTCACAAGCTCTGTTCGTTTAAAACCAGAGACAGAACATACAGTAAAACACAGACAGAGCTCAGTTTCTTAATAACCTGTGTAATAACAGGAAGAATTTATATTAGCATTAGGGACCCCTGAAATGTGGTCTGCCGTGCCGTTGGCTCAGGGGCTTACAACAATTTTGGACAAATATGTCAAACTAAAAGACCATTTTACTTAATAGATATTTATAAATATATATTTAGGCACTGTACCGTGTATGAGTTTCACTGGATGTTCTAAAAATGAGCGCTGTCTGTGTTTTATGTTCTGTCTTTGGTTTTAAATATATATTGCCATGCTCAGTAGCACTCCTCTGTGACACTCATATGCTTATATATATGTTGTGGTTATTTTGGGGGTTCAATAGGAGCTTGTTAGGTGTCCAGTATGTTTTACAAGCTCTGTTCGGCAAGCTTGTGGCAGTATGGGAGCGACCTACAGGTGTCCAGCTAGTGAGCTGGTGACATGAGTGGTAGCGTTACGCCGGCAGCAGTGTAGCCATGGCCAAACATCCCAATCCGACAATGGGCCTCATGCACTAAGCGCAGAAAAGCGTTTTATTGCCATTTTCTAGCCAAAAAAGCCTTTGCGATTCAGTAAGCGCCGATAAGTGGCCAAAATCGGCAATTTTTCTTCCCGATAAAAAATGATCGGCAGCCGGGTGCTGATAAGCCACTTATTGGCACTTTTTGAAGTTGGCTGAATTCAGGTAGCCCCGATCAGCTTATCGCTGCTGATCGGCACTGCCGAAAAGAGAATTTATCGCCAATCCATCCCGCCAACTAAAGTTGGCGGGTTGGTGGTGTATAAGCATTGGCAAGGGCGACACTTAGATAAAATCAGGCCTTTTTCCTGGCTGGGATTGATGCTGGGGGTCTCCTGAGCTGATACCCATTAAAAAAGGCACTGGAGCCACCCGGCATGCATCCGAGGCTGGAAAAATGCATGTAAAGCACACTTCATTACCTTAGCGGCTAACCGCTAAGGCAATGAAGGGGTTAACCTGCCGTGCCAGTTTTATTGTGGGTAGCGGGGGTGGGTGAAGGGGGTATTTGGCCCTTGGTGGTTGCTTAGGGCTTGCGGGGGGGTTGCGGGTGCACTTAATCCCTTCACGACCGTAGCAGTTAATACCGCTACGGTCATGAAGGGGTTAAGCCCTCCCGCTACCCACCCGCAAGCCCTAAACAACCACCGTTGGGGCTAATACCCCCTTCAGCCACCCCCGCTACAAACAATAAAAAAAAATACACAACAGCCCCACACTAAATAAATTTATATATATATAGTGTAACAGAGCAGATGGCACACAAATACAGATGAGGACAGGTGCTAGTCCCATATGAATAAATATAATCAAAGGCTCCTTACCAGGCAGACCAGAGAGTCCAGAGAATCCAGAGTAAGCACAGCAAGGAAGAGACAGCACACTTGTTAGCAAAAATAATTGTATTAGAATAACAGGCACATACACCTGTACAGGTCTCTGTCTCTTCCTTGCTGTGCTTACTCTGGATTCCCTGGATTCTCTGGTCTGCCTGGTAAGGAGCCTTTGATTATATATATATATATATTTACATATATATATATATACATATATATATATATATATATATATATATATATATATATATAAAAATAAATATATATATAATAATATATATATATATATATATATATATATATATATATATATATACAGTGGTTGACAAATCACCAAAAAATCTACTCGCCACACGAAAAAATCTACTCGCCACCTAGTACCAAACATGTGCTGCTTGGGCCAATATTTACTCGTCCAGGGGTTAAATCCACTCGCCCGGGGCGAGAAAATGTATAGGTTTGTCGAACACTGTATATATATATATATATATATATATATATATATATATATATATATATATTACCCCACCAACTCCTATACCCCCCTAACATACACATATATGAACATCAATGATACTAAAGGCCGGCGGGTGCCCTCGGGTGTTACCCGCAGGCCTGCAGTACCAATTCTGTGCCACCCCAATTAATGTCAAAACACATACATACTTATAAAGAAATACCCCCCCCACCCCCTAACACATACAGTATAAGTAATGTGCACAATTACTATTATCCACAAATGGATAATAGTGAATGTGCCCATTTTATATACATAAATAACAATAAATATATTAAATACATATTGCACACACCCTTGTCCGGCTGCCACGATGAAGGCCATCCTCATCTTCATCCTGCCCATGCCCCCTCCGCTGCTGCAAAACAGAAACAAGAATGAAAACATCCAATGTAATGTCCCCTAACCCCTTATTCACCATAGCGGTTATTAACCGCTGCAGTCCTTAAGGGGTTAACCCACCCTCACCCACCACTTGCTAGGCCTACATTCCCTCCCCCACTAACCCCCCACCCTGTGAGGCCTAACCACCCTCACCCACTACCCAGCCGGGAGGCCTGCCCACATACACTTGGGGCCAATACCCCCTTCCCCCACCCCTAGTACCCACAATAAAAACAATACACAGCCCCACAATAAATATCATTCTATTTATTAAAAACATAACCCACCTCTTGTGCCCCCCCATAAATACATGATATATCCTTTTACATACAGGGTTCATACCCCAGGCCCACGCGAGTCCCCAGTGGGCCTGACGGGTCACCTCACAGACCTACAGGTTACCTGCAACTTGTTTCAAACAGGTTCTGGAGGCCTGTTGGTGGATCCCGCCAGGCGCCATGGCCCACCAGGTGGGCTCCGTGGGTCACCGTGGGCCACAATTGGGTCCCCACGGTAGGCCCGCGGATGTCTGAGAGCCTCGGGTCAGACCCACAGGTGTCTGCGGGGCCTCGGGTGGTTCCCACTGGGGTCTGGGGACCCACGGATGGGCACTACGGGTCCGTGGTGCCCCCACAGATGTGAGGCCACCGGTTCCTCCCCGCAGACTACGGGTCCACGATGCCCCCACCGATATGGGGCCACCGGTTCCTCCCCGCAGGTGTCCCCCGTGGACCACGCAGCCTGATGCCCATGAGATACCTGAGGATACTGCAGGTGGTCTCCAGAGGTCTCACGCAGAACCAAAAGGAACAAACCCTGAATGTAAAATAAATAAACTTGACCTATACATTCAATACATCAATCCCCCGCCCCCCCCCCCAACACCTACACTACAATAATGTGCAAAATAACTATTATCCAGAAAGGGATAATAGATTATTTTCCCATTATTAAACACATTAACTAGCATATTAAAATAAATAAAGTAATACTGACCTCATCAATAAGAAGCCCCCGTCGCCAGCAAAATCCTTGTCCTCCGTTGCCCACAAAATACATAGCCAATACATAGCCAATACACTGCAATTACATTCAGATATCAATTAACCCCTTAATCACCTTATCAGATAATAACCGCAAAGGTAATTAAGGGGTTAAGCCACCCTGGCCCGATACCCACCCTTCACCCATTCATTTGTACAGTGGCTTCATCATGCAACTACATATATATATATAGAGACACACACACATGATGAACCAATATACAAAGAAATGTAGAAGGGTTATCAAAATCATGCTCTACTACAAATACCACTTCTCCATACAGACACAGTAAAATAAAATCAATTTCCTTAAAAAATCCAATCTCATCTTCCAATAAAAATCCTCAAATGCCAATCAAAAGCCTCAAATGCCAATCAAAACATTGCATTTACATTTTATACATAATGCATATAATCTATGCACCATTTACACTCTGAAAATGAATGTTAACAATAACATATTCCAAACAAAATACCAATATATCCAAACAAGTATACTATTTAAACCAATCCAGTAACCATAAATCAATTAGCATTCATTAATTAAATCACTAAACAATTTAAATTCCATCCATAACAATTAAACAATTAACTAATTCTATCGTTGAACATGATGTTGTTTTAAAAGCTTGTTTTGCTGTGTTTAAAATGTTTTTGGCTATGCTGCTATGCATAAATGTGTGTGTCATGTATTTTAAAATTAGATAGATGTAATTTTTGGTCTTGTATGGTGTACTTTACGTCAGGGTGAGGCTTGCTTTTGTATATTGTATTCTTTTTGGTAATTATATTTTGTCTGTGTCCTGACGAAGTCGCCGCAGTGTGACGAAACTCGCAGAGCTGTGACGTCATCGCGTTTGTGTTGGTGTATTAGGAGTCCCTGGTTCTCTGTGCTCTTGCTGGCAGTAATTTCAAGTGTTAGCAATCATTGTATGAGGGAGCAAAGGACGTGCAGGCATTGGATGCCTTTTAATCTTGCTGCCAATTCATTGTGAACCTGGGCTGTTTACATCCACTCTGCAAACCTGGGACTCACCCTACCACCGCAGATGACCGCAATAGAGATTTCTCTCCCACGAATGGTTCTGTTTGAAATCTTGTAAGTGCACATTCTTATGGGTTGCTGATTTTTTAAATAAATGTACCTTATTTTTTACTCAGTTACGTGCTATGGAGCTTGCGCTTTGTTTGTTTTTTTGTTCATAGATTCCAAAAGTGGTTGGCTATACCACTCCCCATAAAGCTGCAAAGACGCTCCCTGGATCTCCAATTGGGACTATATTTCTCTCTGGATTTTATGTTTGAGTGGAACATTCAATTTGGATTTTCCTTTTTTTTCACTATCACGTTATGGTTTGTAGATATTA
Organism: Ascaphus truei; assembly: GCF_040206685.1. NCBI lineage: Eukaryota > Metazoa > Chordata > Amphibia > Anura > Ascaphidae > Ascaphus > Ascaphus truei. The sequence goes on along the minus strand of NC_134484.1, from coordinate 395,392,239 downwards.
TTAGGTTAAATTGTGGTAATTTTCATTTATTTTAATATTTTAAATGTTATTATAATTTATCATTTATTAGGGTTATTTCACATCCTCTTTAGCGCTACTTAATTTTTGTGTTGTCTTTATATATATATACAGTGGCGGCCGCCTTTACTCTTCTGCGGCCGTTTCCCCACAATTTTTGAAATCGCGGGCAGATGCGGGCCGTTTTCGTCCGTTTTGGGTGACGCGAGCGCTTTCAATGTTAAGCGGCATTTGCGCTTATCGTCAATGCGGCTGATGCACGGGAAACTCCAGGACAAACTGAGAACATCCCCGCATTTTTACAGGTAAGTAGGAGGATAAAGGGGGACGCGACAGAATATATGTGTATATATATAGTTGCATGAGGAAGCCACTGTACAAATGAATGGGTGAAGGGTGGGTATCGGGCCAGGGTGGCTTAACCCCTTAATTACCTTTGCGGTTATTATCCGATAAGGTGATTAAGGGGTTAATTGATATCTGAATGTAATTGCAATGTATTGGCTATGTATTGGTTATGTATTTTATGGGCAACGGAGGACAAGGATTTTGCTGGCGACGGGGGCTTCTTATTGATGAGGTCAGTAGTACTTTATTTATTTTAATATGCTAGTTAATGTGTTTAATAATGGGCAAATAATCTATTATCCCTATCTGGATAATAGTTATTTTGCACATTATTGTACTGTATGTGTTGGGGGGGGATTGATGTATTGAATGTATAGGTCAGGTTTATTTATTTTACATTCAGGGTTTGTTCCTTTTGGTTCTGCATGAGACCTCTGGAGACCACCTGCGGTATCCTCGGGTATCTCACGGGTATCAGGCTGGTGGGTCCATGGGGGACATCTGCGGGGAAGAACCGGTGGCCCCACATCTGTGGGGGCACCGTGGACCCATAGTCTGCGGGGAAGAACCGGTGGCCTCACATCTGTGGGGCACCGCGGACCCATAGTGTGCAGGGAAGAACCGGTGGCCTCACATCTGTGGGGCACCGTGGACCCGTAGTCTGCGGGGAAGAACCGGTGGCCTCACATCTGTGGGGGCACCGTGGACCCGTAGTCTGCGGGGAAGAACCGGTGGCCTCACATCTGTTGGGCACAGTGGACCCGTAGTCTGCGGGGAAGAATCGGTGGCCTCACATCTGTGGGGCACCGCGGACCCGTAGTGTGCAGGGAAGAACCGGTGGCCTCACATCTGTGGGGGCACCGCCGACCCGTAGGTGCGGGGATGATGATGTGTGGTCCCACTTCTGTGGGGCACCGCGGACCCGTAGTGAGCACCTGTGAGTTCCACAGACCCCCGTGGGAACCACCCGAGGCCTTGCAGACACCTGTGGGTCTGACCCGGGGCTCCCAGACATCCGCAGGCATACCATGGGGACCCAATTGTGGCCCACGGTGAACCACGGAGACCACCTGGTGAGCCATTGCACCTGGCGGGATCCACCAACAGGCCTCCAGAACCTGTATGAAACAAGTTGCTGGTAACCTGTAGGTCTATGAGGTGACCCGTCGAGCCCACCGGGGACTCACGTGGGCCTGGGGTATGAACCCTGTATGTAAAAGAATAAATCATGTATTTATGGGGGTGCACAGGGGGTGGGTTATGTATTTAATAAATAGAATCATGTTTATTGTGGGGCAGTGTATTGTTTTTATTGTGGGTACAAGGGTTGGGGGGAGGGGGTATTGGCCCCAAGGGTATGTGAGTAGGCCTCCCGGCTGGGTAATGGGTGAGGGTGGTTAGGCCTCACGGGGTGGGGGGTTAGTGGGGGAGGGAATGTAGGCCTCCCAAGTGGTGAGTGAGGGTTGGTTAACCCCTTAATGACTGTAGCGGTTAATAACCGCTATGGTGATTAAGGGGTTAGGGGACATTACATTGGATGTTTTTATTCTTGTTTCTGTTTTGCAGCATTGGAGGGGGCATGGGCAGGATGAAGATGAGGATGGCCTTCATCGTGGCAGCCGGACATGGGTGAGTGCAATATGTATTTAATGTATTTATTGTTCTTGATGTATATAAAATGGACAAATGCACTATTATCAGTTTGTGGATAATAGTAATTTTACCATTACTGTATTGTATGTTTTAGGGGTGGTGTATTTATTGTAAAGTATTTGTGTTGTTGTATTTTGGGGGGGGTGGCACAGAATTGGTACTGCAGGCCTGCGGGGAACACCTGAGGGCCCCCTCCGGCCTCTAGTATCATTGCTGTGCATTCCAAAAATGAGATATATGTAATGGGTGTATAGAGGTTGTTGGGGGCACAGGGTGTGTATGTTGTGTATTGCAATGTTTATGGGGGGAAATTGTCCCCAATAAACATGCTATTATGCCTTAACCCCTTCATTGCCTTAGCGGCTATCCGCTATGGTAATGAAGCTGCATTAATGTATTTAATAATATTGTGCGGGAGCAGGGAGTCCCCTGAGCTGAACCACATTGAATTGTGGCTCAGGGACTCCCTGCTTCCTGAGTTACAGGTCCCGGTTTGGGGCATAGGTTCCAGTGTCGCCGCCATCTTTATAGCGTCCAAGACGCGACTTGGGCTCTATAAAGATGGCAGCGACACTGGCCCCCGATGCCCCTTACCGGGGCCTGTAACTCGGGAAGCAGGGGGTCCCTGAGCCAGAAATCAATGTGGTTCAGTTCAGGGGAACCCCTGCTCCCGCACAATATTATTAAAATTACATTAAGGCTGCTTAATTACCATAGCGGATAGCTGCTAAGGTAAGGAATTATTGTTTATTGATATGTGATTTTTACTCAGAGTGTAGATGTGCACAGGGTCTCCGGAGCTGAACCGCTTTGGTTTTAGGTCCGGGGACCCCCTGCTTCCCGAGATACAGGCCAATTTAGGGGGTGTCGGTATTCCTCTGCTTTGTTTACATTCCGCGTTCACGTGATTTAAATGCAGAGGGATACCGGCACCTCATAATGGGGCCTGTATCTTGGGAAGCTGGGGGTCCCCAGACCTGAAACCAAAGCGGTTCAGCTCCGGAGACCCCCAGTACATGTACACTATGAGTAAACGTTGTTTAGAAAGATTTTTAATGTGCCGATGTTTGCGCAGAGAGAGCAGCGGGTCTCTCTCTGCTGCAAACACATACAGTATCGGCAGAAACGGCCTATCGCCAGGCTATCGGGAGCCAGGCTTTTTTATCACCGGCTCATCGGCGTTTTGCTTTCGCAGTGATTCGCCAGGGATTCGGCATGGATTCGGCGAGGGCAAATCGCCAAAATCATGCCGATAGGGAACACTTGGCGATTGCACTTTTTCGGCGCTTACTGCATGAGGCCCCTAGTTATTCACAGTGGCAATAAATGGCTTTATATTTAAAATGTATTTTGAATGTTTTTTTTTTTTTTAAACATCAATTTTTTTTAGTTCACATCCAAGAACACAGTTAGCCGTATTTGGCTAATAGAGATCTTGGACATTAGTTTGGTGGGGGTGGAAGGGGGATGGAAATGGGGTTAGATAATGTATTTGTTTTAATGTATTAATCCCTTTGGTGCAACTGGTATACATTGCTAACCACAGGGCTCAAATAGGTTCATGTTATTTCCATCATAGGCTTCTGTAATAATAGTTATTACAGAACCCTACAGTATGATATAAATATTATCGCAATGAGGTAGTGACATATTATTAACTGTTGATGTATACCAACTTAAAATTGCGGTAATAACACTCATATTTATATTTATTTTTGCGATATTAACTCCACTTTAACTGAGTTTGATGTATCCAGGCATAAGACCATGTCCCTTAACCAACCATAGAACTTTTAGTTCCTCCACCTTTTTTAAGGGGGTTAGTGGTCCTCAGAGGCTTTTTCTCTTCAGTCTGTGTACAACTGAGGCTTATTTTAGGGGATATCAAAGATAACTTCAGTGAAGCTGTATGTCTATTTTTTAATATTCAAGTCCTCCACACATATAATTAGATTTTTTGCAATATGACATGGCTGAAAATTGATTTGCACTGTTCATGACCACCAAAGGAGACTCCAGTGGTTCTGGCAAAGCAATATGAATATTACTTGAAGTAGTAGTTAATCTGAGCATTAAGAAAATCAGTAACAGCTTGCGGTATGATATGATACTCTCAATTATCAATCCCCTTCAGCACCAAACATTACTGTATATGATACCCCAGGTGACAGACATGATGATTTGGGGTGCAAATACCGGTGCTATCTGGTTCAATTTGGGGAATTAGGCATTAGTTTATGCCATTCTTATTATACCTGGTGTCAAACATATGCATTGTATAAAAATCTCAGAATTTTTGCTTGGAAACATACCTTTAGAGATGCACTCAGATTATCATTATGCACAGACATTATCTTCTCTTCTCTGAAAGTTGTGATTAGTAGGGCATAAAGACATATGTGAAAATATATGTTTTTATATTTTTTCACATCTCGCATCTGTTTCCATTCTCTTGGTTAATCAGTCTTTGTTTAAATAGGAAAGCTTTGGGTTTGGAATAGCAGAAGTGATATCCTCAAAGAAAGACATTGTATTTTCTCATAGCCATTTACTATTGCTTACTGCAGTCAGAACTCTTTGTTATAATAAATATGACTTAATGTACTGTTGTCTGATTGATAGTTTTAAAGCCAAGTAAAATGTCAATAGCTTTAGCAAGGCTTTCTAAATGTTAACTGCATTGAGATCATCAACCTCTGTTTCAATGGAACAATAAATATTTGTACGAGAAATATTTCATTTGGAGGAGAAGCATGTCAAGCATATTATCATAAAAAAAATCTCTACCAAAAATTCTCTTGATAATACTTTTACTCAATTTAACAAAAATATTTAACATAAATTATTTTCCACTGGCTCAAATAACTGTTTGGTAGATTAATAAAATTAAAAAAAATGGAATATTGATTTGATAGAATAATTGCTTGTCAATTAAATAACACAAAGACCTAAACAGTTCAATAATTTAACATCTAAAGTAGAATGAAGGTACTGCTGTGTAAAACAAAGATATAAAAAGCAACAGTAAACAGTACTGTAGAGCCAAACACTGTGGACAGGATTTCATCTCAAAGCCACAATGCAGGGTATTGCGCACACGTGTCCCCTTTCCTCTGTCTCATAATGGCATAGCACAAAATAATATGACTGCCCCCTGATCCTCATTCAATATCACTCTCATCGTCACACTCCATACTGTATTAAGAAAACAGAGAACTCTGGATTTCAGAGGAATTAAATTAGCACAGGGAGACTGGCTTTTCCTTTTGTATTTGCTGGTGCTTCTGGCCCAAGCAGCATTCTACAGCATTCTGCTCTTGATAACACAAAAGAAAGTGCTTTGGCGCTACAATCCCTAAAAAATGAGAATATGACAAAAGATAAAAATTAAACTAAATAGAAAGTATAACAAAATACAATATATACAGGGCAGCCAGGAACACTAGTAGAACAACGCCAGAGAAAAGCACAAAGAACATATACAGACCAGCGCCCATAAGAGTCCAATAAGTCCCAAACAAAGTCCAACAATGAAGGAAGAGGATCCAGATGGTCCAATCACTAGAAGATCTCCAATCCAGGGGTCCGTAGCATAGGGACAAAGACAAAAAATAAAATCATAGTGTAACTCGTAATAGTTAAAATTGGACAAACAACACAAAACACATAACAAGAGACATAACACTTAACACAAAAGCTGAAAATAAAATAACTATTTATTAAAACAAAGGAGCCTGCTGCAGCGGATCATCAAAGGGTTAAAACCCAAAACCCTACTTACAGCAGGACCGGAGTAAATGCGCGTGTGTGACCAAGCAGAAACAGATGTCAGTGGCAGTGAGGGTCCTCGTGGGCTCCCCGATGTGTTGTATGTGTCCCGTTTCCCTCTGGCTTCAGAAGATTCTCCAAAATGGATGCAGGGGAAGGGGAGAGCACACACAGCTGCACATGTCCAATGCAGCCTCTCTCGCGATAGAACGATGACGCTGTATCCTGCTTCACTGGTCTAACACATTCTCACAACCAGCTCTTCTCCAAGGCGCCGTGACCTCTGACCCTACGCGTTTCGTGACTGATGTCACTTCCTCAGGGGCCCCCATTCCGAATATAATTTTTACTAAGGCTAATAACCTCAAATCTTTAGTAGCACCTAGTTGCCCACTGTCTAAGAAGAAGTCTAATTCGTCTCATGCAGTAAATGGCTTTTTCCCATGTACCAGATGTACAGCTTGTATGTATGGTAAAACAGGTTTAAGTCCAATGTTACTTCAAAAATATATCCAATAAAATCCTTCATTAATTGCCATACAGCATACGTAATCTATTTACTGACTTGTCCCTGTGGCTTACAGTATGTGGGACGCACTGGAAGGTCCTTCCAAAGATGGATCTACGAACATGTGTATAATATCAAAAAGGGTCTAACAACCCAGGAGTGTGTCCAACCATTTTTTAATTTGCCACAACAGAGACCCTATTGGTCTCTACTGTCAAGCAATTGAAATTGCCACCACCAATTGGAGGGGGGGCGATAAACTCAACCAGATTAGCAGACATGAAGCATTCTGGATTTATGAGTTTAGAACCCTCTCTCCAAATGGTTTGAATCTAGACTTTGATCTAGGGGTCTTCCTTATTAAATAGAAAGGGTCTTCTAAAAGTGTGTATCATTACACATTTTAACATATTATATCTTCTCTTTTTTCCTTTTTCTTTTATTAATTATTTATATAATTATTAAAATCATTATAATAATTATTTTATTTATTTAGATTAATTAATATTATTGAGTATAGGTTATTACATTTGTATTATTATTATTTGTAAGATTATGTTGCATTATATTATGTTACTGTAATCTATGCAGTCTTAGGTATGACTTTATTGTGATTCCATCTTCATTTTTATAATGTCAGATGTTTGTAAGTCTATTGTTGTGTACATGTTTGTGTTAGTTTTAGTTTGTATTGTTAGGAGCTGAATTTTAAACTTTATTGGAGTTAGTTATTTCTATCCAATTAGCGTTGAGTGAGGTATATATATTGGGACTTCACCATCACTAAATTTCAATACATGTGCCAGAGTATTATCTCTCAAAATAATAGGCCAATACTTCTTGAGCACATGTCTAATACATGGTGCCATCTGATTGTACTGTGTGACAAATGCTATATTGTCATCCCCATTGGATCTGGGTTTTTTCTGATACTCAAGCAATGTGGACCGGTCGATTAAATCCACCTGTCCCATAACTTGATTCAATTGCTCTACCGGATATTTCCTTTGAATACATTTCTGTTTCAGTTCTTCTGCCTGACCCGCAAATGTCCGGGAGTCTGAACAGTTACGCTTCAGGCGAACGAACTGCCCCTTGGGTATATTCCTGATCCACTGGGGATTGTGATTGCTATCCGCCATTAGATAGTTATTGGCCTGGACAGTTTTAAAGAATGTCTTTGTTTGAATTGTATTATCGACAATATATAGATTCAGATCCAAATTGAGAGGGATTTCAGGAGGTGAGATGCGAAGCCAGATTTAGGAAAGAGTAGAGTGATTCTGGCAGCAGCGTTTAGGATAGATTGTAGGGGAGACAGGTGAGAGGCAGGAAGGCCGGACAGCAGGAGGTTGCAGTAATCGAGACGTGAGAGAATGAGGGCCTGAGTCAGAGTTTTATCAGTCGAGTAACAGAGGAAAGGGTGTATCTTTGTGATATTGCGGAGGAAAAAGCGACAAGTTTTAGAAACGTTTTGAATATGAGAGGAGAATGAGAGAGAGGAATCAAGTGTAACCCCTATTCAGCGTGCTTGGGCTACTGGGTGAATGGTCCTATTTCCAATAGTAATGTGGAAGGAGGTAGTAGGGCCAGGTTTGGGAGGAAGTACACTACCGACACACTTTATTAAAGTGTGGCCGGTACCGCAAGCCGGGAGATTTCCCGGCTTGCTAGTGGCCGCCCCTCGGCGTGCCGCGCGTCATAGACGCGCGGTCACGCGTCTTCGGGAGCGTGCGCCCCCTGCACGCGCGTCCAGGGGCTCCCCGAGGGAGCCCTGGTGTCCCGCGATCGCGGGACAGCGGCAGGGGGTTCCGGGGGACCCGGCGGACCCGGCAGCGGCAGGGAGAGCGCCCCGATCGGAGGGCGCTCTTCCGCTGCTTCGGCGCGCGCCCGTCACTCTCGGGCGCGCGCCAGGCTACTGCTGCGGCCAAGAACGGGCAAATGCTCGAATAAACTTGGCCGCAGCAGTATAAGGAGCTCTGTTTTTGCCATGTTAACTTTCAGTCGGTGGAGGGCCATCCAGGATGATATTCCAGAGAGGCATTCAGAAACTTTGGTCTGTATAGCAGGTGTAAGGTATGGGGTTGAAAGGTAAATGTGTGTGTCGTCAGCATAGAGGTGATATTTAAACCCAAAAGATGGGATTAGGTCACCTACAGAGAGTGTGTAAAGAGAAAAGATAAGGGGTCCCAGGACAGAGCCCTGGGGTACCTCCACAGAGAGATCAATAGAGGAATAGGAATATGTTAAACAAATCCAGAATACATGTAGCATGAAATGACAAATCAATCCAGGTGCACAATGAAGTGTGTAAATGAAGGCAATCTCACTCCTATTAAAGCCCATAAGTTAAGACCAGTAGGGGGGTCTGACTGTGCTAACAAGGGCAAGTGAAGAAAAATCAACACTTACCCTATGTTAAGGCACATGCCTCTGCCCGGCGGTCTGGAAGGTTGGAGGGATGTGAGAAGCACACTGGCAACCGAAGGAAGTTCTGTGTAAATAAATAAACTCATGAAGTCAGTTGGATCCCAATGAGGCGTGCTTCAGTACAGGTAAGTGCAGCAAAAGTTCAAAGAAAGGACTGATCACAGCAAGTGATAGGGCTGGAGGCAGGTAACCAATAAAAAAGTATTTATTTAATTAAACAGCATAACAGCAGACAGATACAGGGTCCCCTGATGCGTTTCTCGCCCATCCCCTGATGGGTGAGAAACGCGTCAGAGGACCCTGTATCTGTCTGCTTTTATGCTGTTTAATTAAATAAATACTTTTGTATTGGTTACCTGCCTCCAGCCCTATCACTTGCTTTGATCAGTCCTTTCTTTGAACTTAGCCATAATCTTAGTCATTTGTCACTCCTATTCTTGGTATCTTCTGGCGGGAGCCATTCTCCAACCGCCCTAATATACCGTCCCGTGGGAGACACTCCATGACCGCCTGGGCCTACCTGTATAGGATAGAGCCAGCTTCCAAAGATTGGTGCCAGGGGTACAGTGCCCGACCGCCTGTGTCGGTGCCTCCAGCCCGCACCATCTTTTCGGGAGGGCCGTTATCTGGGGCCAATCCGCAACGGGTATGAGCCCCCTTTCAGGTATTTACGGTGTTCCTACAATGACTGGCTTGACAGTTCCACCACCTGGAGGACACATTAAGGCCACTTACTGGAGACTCACCCCACACAACAAGCTGTTACCCTAAACCCTGACTGCTTATCACTTGCAAAGGCCTGCGCATGTTATTAATAAAAATGTCCATGCCCTCGTCCATCAGGTGCACCCCGCCCTCCTGTGTCAAGTACACCCCCTGTACTCAAACTTCCCATGTTTCACCATCAGCCCCCCACAAGAGAGGATACATTTACGAATGTCCCTTTTCACTTCTCACCTATCCTTTTCGATGCCCACCCAACTTAAAGCCCCCCGCCACACCAGCCGAGGTATAATTTCTGACCAAATAACGACTTTGTCGCTCCAGAGGGCTTTAAATCTGGCGCAGTCTGCGTGTATCTGGAGGATTAAGTCTAAAGACTTGGTGGCCACCAAATCGTTCCCGCCCAGGTGGATCTTTATCACGTGGGGCTTTCTTCCATAAACTGCCAGCGCACTTGAGGTGGTTGACAAAATCTATCCAGCACATTCCTCTTTTACCAAGCCATCGTATTTTCATGCTCTCTTGTGGGATTCCCAACGGAAAACCCAGCGTGCTCGCTGCCCACTCCCGGGCCCAGTAAATGAAAGAATGACCTGTCAGCCAGACTTCCCATGCTGCACCCGCTTTACCCACTGTGAAGACAGAAAGCATGTAAGAACTGCACGATTATTTAATTACTCGCCTGCTGGGACCTAATGTACCCCTTGTAAGCATTAGATTTCACCTCCCCAGTTCCTTAATCTGTGCAATAGGAGCCCCCACTCAGAGGCTACCATTGCTGCCCCAATCCAAAATGAGTGGGTCTCAAAGTTTCTGGCATCTATGCCACCTTTTTCAAGGCAACGTTTTAAAAATCCTGTTGAACTGAAATTTGGTTAGAGGAGTTGAATCTTTACAGTATGTGTCAGGAAAATCTTGCCCCTTGCGATCACTGCCTCGAATAGCAGTTTGCCGCACTCACAGGGCACAACTTCCTGTTCCTATGCTGTCTCAGATGTACCCAGGCCCCTTTCCTTGCTTGGTCAGTTTTTAACCTGTTTATGCGGAATGCTACTGTACAGTATCTTCGACTATGATCACATTTACGAACAACAGGCCAGTGTCCCTGCTAGTTTTTGATGCTGCTACCAGTTCCCCTACTCTAAAGGCTCCAAAGAAGGCAAAAGTGAAAGCCGCTTTAAATAAACTGATTTCGAAAGGCCCTGCACATACTGACTCTGCCGCCATGCTCAAGCTCTGTAACCTCTCCACCGTTACCGGCTCCCTCTTATCCCCTTGCTTGCGTTGCCCTCTGCCCCAATCAATCAGTATCCACCTGAGGAGAAAGTCCTTGGTAATATCTACATGCCCCGGCAACTTCAGAAAAAATGCAATGCCTGCTGGTGTACACCCCGCCTTTGTCCATGACATGCCTGCCCACTTCTGTGTAAGTAAATATTGATTAGCTGATTCTGCTAACCTTACCGCTCCCCTTGGAGGCCCTCTTGAAACAGCGCCATGCGTTGTTATATGTTTTCCATGTGCGGAGGGCTAGCGATTGCTGCACCAAATTCATAAACCCCCTGCCCTAATTGATACAGATAATTTGGGCAGGTCAAACCTCCTTCAAGATAATGTGCTTGCGATTATATCAATATTCCCTGGTACATACTTTGCTTTAAAGTATATACCACTTGTACAGAGGCGACCAGATTTATTTGAGTGCGGCTAGCTCCGCAAGCCGGGGGATGCCCCGGCATGCTAGCCGCACTCCCTCGGCGTGACGCGTGTCATCAACGCGCGGCCACGCGTCATCGGGTGCCTGCGCCCCCTGCACGCGCGTCCAGGACTCCCCAAGGGAGCCCTGGTGTCCCGCGATGTGGGGGATGGCGGCAGGGGGTTCCGGGGGACCGGCGGACCCGGCAGCGGGAAGGAGAAAGCCCCGATCGGAGGGCGCTCCTGAGCGGCTTCGGCGCGCGCCAGGCACATCCCGGCGCGCGCCTGGTTACTGCTGCGGCCGAGACCGGGCAAATGCTCGAATAAACTCGGCCGCAGCAGTATTACTACTGTGAAGCGCTATGTACATTAATGGCACTACAGCTGCGGCCGCCTTTATCCTAAGGCGGCCGGAAGCCATGCCGCTCTGATAACTGTGGCCAGATGCGGTCTGTTTTGTTTTTTTCCGGAGCGGTTTGCGATATGTTAGCGCTCGGATTTTTAGCGCTTTCTGCAATACTGCAATACCGTTTAAAAACTCAGGTGGGTGATCGCGAGCTGTTGTCTTAAAAGTCTAATCGCAATTCAACCTACAGTACAGCCGTACTGCACCGACACACTTTATTCGAGCAAATACCCAGTATGTACCTAGCAGATACCTGGAATGCGCCGCTCCTCACCTCTGACAAGCCCCGTTGTGTTTGCCTTCCCAGCCTGGATTCATGCCTGGCTGACGGGCGGCTGATCTGTTAAATGATAATGATTAGGATTTAATAGGCTGCAATGCTTCGTGTGTACATTTTCTGCAAATCTGTGTTTGCGCGCGCAGTAATTGTAAATTTGAAGATTTATACAGTATTACAAAAATATAACGTTGCGTCTTCTTCGAATATAAAATTATCACATCTCTACAGTATATGTATTATTTAGTAATCAATACTTTTACTGCTTTTCATACTGTTTATTTAATGCGCATGCGTGTACTGTACACTACTGTATGTCTCATATGATGACATTTTGAAAATATTTCTTTGAACTGATAATCCATCATACAGCGCTCTCCCCCTCGCCCCCGCACACACAAGGCTCAAGGATTTCAACTTCTTATCTACACCTCTCCCACACCATTCATTTGTAATGGATGGCTTTCTGGCTTGAATCTTCCTGAGCGTGGCCTTACATTCCTGCGCATGCGTTTATGACTTCCCATTCATTTAGAAGTTCAATTCTGAAAAAAAAGGTTTTTTTTTTGTTATTTATTTTTTGTTTCTCGACATGTGCCTGCATAACAATTCTTGATATTCTGAGAATCAATCAGTACTGTTGCTTTTTATTTCTACACTAGTCATGCACATTCTTTATGAAGTGGGTGGTATGCGTGTATAACTTCCCATTCATTTAGAAGTTAGTTCAAGTTTAAAAAAAAATAAAAATATATATATATATATAAAAAAAAAAAAGAAGAGAAAAAGCGCCCGATCCTTGTGTAAAATCAGATAGAAAATTTAATATATCATGGACAAGACAAATGCACACTTACAATTTGTCAATAAAAATAAGGCATATTATGGGACCAGCCCATACACCAGACTGTAGACTCCACGGTCACCTTTGCATAATGGCATCCGAAATGATTCCAGGTACTGCATTGGTAATCGCCGTTGTCTCCAGGATAGATGTAATTCACTGGGAAGGAGCTTGTTAGTAGCGTGCGGCCGCCATTGCTCTCGCACATGGAAACGAGGACCCGGAAGATCTCCACTCATGTCCTTACATCCTTACATTGCCCGTAAGGACAAGGGTACAGTGAGAGTTGGGGACTCCACGCAACTTCAAAACAAAATTACGAAGTTTGAGCCACCAAAGAAAGCACTAGCCAAACCTACAGCTGCCCAACAGGCAACAAACAGAGGTAGGAGTGCAGAATCAAAGCCAGAAGAATCCTTAGCTGAAGAAGCTGAACTGGCGACTCCGTGGTGTGGAGAAGCTGCAGAAAGACCACTTCAAGAGCAGAAAACTCTAAGGGCTAGTCCTAACTGCTCTACAACTATTGCCATACACTTTGTCTCCAAAAAAACGAGTGCCCGATGCAACAGAAATCTCAAGACCGCGCACGCGATAAAAAGACTTTACGTGGAAAAAGTCCTCCTCGAGTGACTGAGGAGTGCTGATCTCAAGCATCTTTGGGAGGAGACAAAAATAAACTGGAGAAAGGGCTCCAATACCAACGGGACTGAGGGTTCTCTTCCTCCATCCACTCTCATTCAAGTCACTCAGATATCTAGAATGAGAGTGGAAGGATGGGCTTTGGCCGTGGCAAGCCCGAGCTTCCAACAAACAGGGGAGGTATGTAACAGAGGAGTAATCCCTGTTCAGGTAATGTGCCCTTAATGTGGCAGTGTGGTGGTTAACGGCTGGTAGTCAATTAATAAACACCACCTGCCTGATTTAGATTGCTTACAAAAGCCTTTCTGTTGAGACAGGAAGTGACTCTCTTTAGCTCTGACTGAGAGCTGACCTTTGGAGACACCACAATGTCTTGAGTTCTGCCAGCCACACAGCAGAGCTGATTGCAAGACACCCAATAAGACTTCTAAACCTGGATGCTGGTATTTTTCTGTGCACGCACGGGTGCGGTTCCAGGAGAGCAGAGAAGCTTACTCTACAGCTGATAAACAGAGACTTTCATTATTAAGATACTGCTTATATCTGCTTATTTTCATGCTATGTGTTTGGGATGGGAGAAATGCTTAACTAATGGAGATGTGAACTAATTGCAAGGATTTCACTAGAAATACTCCCAAGTGAATGGAAGCTTTTTTTCCCCCTGTGTTTGGATAATTTCCTGATAAAAAGGGAAAGGCACAATAAAGCCTATTATAATTTCACATTATAACGACTCCAATTGTGTACCTCTGTGAACGTCCGTCTACATTTGGTGTCCGAGGTGGGACAAGAGGTGTCTTTGTAGTTAAAAAGGACCGAAGATTTTTATGTGAATTTTTTTTTAATGCTTTTTGCCAAAAACAGTCTGAAAAAAAAAACAAAAACAAAAAAAACCTCTCATGCAGCAGAGGCAGAGTTAAAGGGATACACACCACTGAAACTTACAAAAACCCAGAAGAGACTGCTGAAGTAGCTAAACCTTATTTTGCCTATCACAAAGTGTAATATGGTCATTGAAATAGGGGTCTTTGCCTTTCAGCCATAGTCAGGGTTCAAGAAGTGAGTCAGCCCTTGGAAAGGGATAGGTGTTTGTTGTTTTCAAAAGTTTTGCTGAAGCAGTGAATACAGATGGTGACCCACGAGTGGTACTGATTTTGCAGATAAAGGTTGCCACACCGCATAGGACTACCAGCTGTGAATGGAGTATATGCAGAAAAGTGTGAAAATTGATACAAGACTGTGCTGAAGCAGGGGAATTTTTAGCAAATAAATGCTGAGTGTAAAATTGCCCTATAAAGGAAAAAGGGTTTTCAAAGCCAATTGCTGAGTGTTGAGTCACCCTGCCGGGAATGAAAGAAATAATCCACTGCAAAGAATGTTTTTTTTCTGCAAGTAAAAAAGTATGCCTATTACTGTATCTTGGGAGCAAAACAGACACCCAAAGAGTGAAGTGTGAATGCCATAATACCCAAAGATGAGACTGAAAATGACTGAATTCAGGCAGAAAACCAAATTCTGTTGATGAAGCGGAGGGATTGCACCCAGCAAGTAAATGGTGTATAGCAAATAGACTTTTTTTTTACCTAGCCGCTGCACAACTTGTATACCTGATAAAAGAAAATGCATGCACAGCACTGCTGATATTGAAAAAAAAAAAAAAAAAAAAATTATCCAAGAAAGAAAAGTCTACAGAGATGCCTGTGAGAGCTACGACCTCTACAAGCAAAATATGCCCATCTGTAGGACTACCACAATTGGGGGTTCTAGCAAATACAGTGGCAACAGCTGCAATAGTGCCTCCTGAGGTCAGGAAGAAAATTACACCTGATAGCCTAAAAATGGAGGACAAGATGCAGCGTTCCTGTAATGAACCCTACCCCACGGAAGAGTGGCCCTTCCAGTCCAATAAAGAGGAAGACATCTCTTACGGGGAACCCGAACCGAGTCACACCCACAAAACACCCCAAGAATGGTGGGGATGCCTGAACTCGGCAAGAACAGAAAAGACCGCTCCCTTTGATGACGAATATGATCAGCAGGAGACAGAGCAGGAGCAGTGGATCACCAAATATTTCTGTCAGCTAAAGCAGCTGCAAGAAAAGCCTGGCATATATAATGAAGCTGCTAAAACTTCAAATGAAGATGGAGACCCCAGTATACCTGAAGGGACGGTGTCATCCAAATCAAAAAGGAAGAAAAAGAAAAGCAGTTCTTCACTTACCGTGGAAGGAACAGACACGTCCGCAGATCCTGTGGAGGAAAAGGGGGACCGAGTTGCCCTGCAGCCTAGAGAAAATGGAGAATTCGTTCCACGGTTAACCGAATATCCAGAGGGCCCAGGGCAGAAGTCGTGTACCCCAAAGAAGTGTCTGTCCGGTGCCAACAGTGAGGAACCCTCAACCAGTCATCCCAGGGAAGCGGAGCCGGAACCAGTGAGTGATGATCCCTTGACCAGCCCTGAAGACGCCATTAAAATTGCCAGGCATGACTGTGATCTGCTCTGTGAAGAATTAGGAAGAGAGAGAAAAAATAATGCTGAGCTACAGAAGACTGTGCTCGCAATGTACTCTGCGGCCAAGACCGAATTGGAGGATCTCAAGACTGAGCTAGATACTGCAAAGGCTACTATCTCTGCCATGGATGAAAAGCAGAGCCAATCTGATAAAATGGTGGCTACGCTAAAGCGGAAGTATGAGGAGGCATGAAGCAGATGACAGTCTTCCAGCAAGAGGTTCACACTCTTCGTATAGAGCTTGATGCCTCACATCATGATACCAACAGCTGCCGCACAGACCTGGAAGTTTCCAGAAAGGAACTACACAGTCTCACTGAGGAGCTGGACATTGCTAAAGAAACTATTGGTAATCTTGGTACAGTTCTCAAAGTCTCTCAGAAGGAGCTTCAGACCCTTAACCTAGAGAAGGAAGTCTCACACCAGGAGATTGTCATTCTCAAAGCAGATGTGCGTAAATGGAAGGAGGACTGCAAAGAAGCCCTGAAGAATACAGAGACTGAAAAAGGAGAAAGTACAAGATTAAAAAGAGAAAACTGAAAGAAGAACATTTTCAGTTAACAGAAGAAGTCAAGGAAAAGTTTGACGCAGAGCACCGACTGCAGAACCAACT
Organism: Ascaphus truei; assembly: GCF_040206685.1. Lineage (NCBI taxonomy): Eukaryota > Metazoa > Chordata > Amphibia > Anura > Ascaphidae > Ascaphus > Ascaphus truei. The sequence goes on along the minus strand of NC_134484.1, from coordinate 395,375,805 downwards.
TCAAGGTCTGCGTACACACCTCCAGTATGCTGAGGAGAAGCAGCAAACGCTACAGGAAGAAAAACTGCAGGCTGCTAAAGAGGTACAAGCGCTGCAGGAACGTCTGAATACCCAGTACGTCCCCACAGAGCAGTATGAGGAGCTAAAGGCCACGCTGCATGTCTTCAGAGCATTGTTGGAAGCGGAGCTTCGATTCCAGGTGACTCTGTATGAGAGGGAGCGTGAGAAGGCTCAGAAACTGGAGCAAGAGCTGGAGAGACAGAGAGACTGTTCCATTCCCTTGAGTCAGTACACCAAGGAGAAAACAGACGCAGCGGCAACCTTGACGACAAAAATGAAAGAGCTCCAGAATATGAAGGAGACTCTGATACAGATTCCACCAATACGGAAAAAGGTATTGGCTCTGCCCAAGCACCAGTATCCCACAGTAACTAATGCCCGTAAGGACAAGGGTACAGTGAGAGTTGGGGACTCCACGCAACTTCAAAACAAAATTACGAAGTTTGAGCCACCAAAGAAAGCACTAGCCAAACCTACAGCTGCCCAACAGGCAACAAACAGAGGTAGGAGTGCAGAATCAAAGCCAGAAGAATCCTTAGCTGAAGAAGCTGAACTGGCGACTCCGTGGTGTGGAGAAGCTGCAGAAAGACCACTTCAAGAGCAGAAAACTCTAAGGGCTAGTCCTAACTGCTCTACAACTATTGCCATACACTTTGTCTCCAAAAAAACGAGTGCCCGATGCAACAGAAATCTCAAGACCGCGCACGCGATAAAAAGACTTTACGTGGAAAAAGTCCTCCTCGAGTGACTGAGGAGTGCTGATCTCAAGCATCTTCGGGAGGAGACAAAAATAAACTGGAGAAAGGGCTCCAATACCAACGGGACTGAGGGTTCTCTTCCTCCATCCACTCTCATTCAAGTCACTCAGATATCTAGAATGAGAGTGGAAGGATGGGCTTTGGCCGTGGCAAGCCCGAGCTTCCAACAAACAGGGGAGGTATGTAACAGAGGAGTAATCCCTGTTCAGGTAATGTGCCCTTAATGTGGCAGTGTGGTGGTTAACGGCTGGTAGTCAATTAATAAACACCACCTGCCTGATTTAGATTGCTTACAAAAGCCTTTCTGTTGAGACAGGAAGTGACTCTCTTTAGCTCTGACTGAGAGCTGACCTTTGGAGACACCACAATGTCTTGAGTTCTGCCAGCCACACAGCAGAGCTGATTGCAAGACACCCAATAAGACTTCTAAACCTGGATGCTGGTATTTTTCTGTGCACGCACGGGTGCGGTTCCAGGAGAGCAGAGAAGCTTACTCTACAGCTGATAAACAGAGACTTTCATTATTAAGATACTGCTTATATCTGCTTATTTTCATGCTATGTGTTTGGGATGGGAGAAATGCTTAACTAATGGAGATGTGAACTAATTGCAAGAATTTCACTAGAAATACTCCCAAGTGAATGGAAGCTTTGTTCCCCCCTGTGTTTGGATAATTTCCTGATAAAAAGGAAAAGGCACAATAAAGCCTATTATAATTTCACATTATAACGACTCCAATTGTGTACCTCTGTGAACGTCCGTCTACAAAGACCCTCTGACAAGATAGTAGTAAGTTCCTTCAAAAACATATTAGTGGGGTTAGTTTTGAGGACCACATAACACCTGGTGTCTGCATTCAGCAACATAATCATGTTGGTCCATAATAACAATGTTGTCTCCTTTGTCGGAAGGTTTCACAATAATGGAGTTATCTAGTTCAAGATCTTTAAGAGCTTTTCTCTCAGCAAACATAATGTTTTGCTTACTCCTGTTTGTATTGAGAGCCATTATATCTTTAGTGACTAATTTACAAAACACGTCAACGTTTGTACTCACTTGTGGTGGAGGTACAAATCTTGATTTGTTTTTTATATATGTAAATGTTCCTGTAAGGATCTGGGAGTCACGCCGCTATCGGCGTGCTCCCCACTCACCTGCAGCTCAGCTGGGTCCTCCCACGGCACACAGGCAGCCTTCCTACAAGACGCCGATCGCAGCTCCACGTGGGCGCGCGCATGCAAGCCAATGCTCCTCTTCAAGGGTTGGTCCTGCGGGTATGCCCGGTCACGCGCCCGCAAGCGCTGCTACACGGAGGTGCGGCAACACGGAGGCCCACCAGCCCCTTAAAGGCACAGTACCTCAAACTATTGCTGCTACTAAATACAACCTTACTACTGGGCTTTATGGCTCCTCCCCTGGGACTCATGCTGGACCTATCCCTGCCGTAGCCTGGCCCTTCCACACACCCCCACCTTGCTGCGCTGCCATTGGGTCCTCTCTCCCATATATACCCTACAGTTTCACTAACTCGTCGGCTGAGCATAGAACCAGATGTTCTCATCACTCTCTGCCTCCCTAGTCCTGTCTTGTCCTGTCTTGTTTTGCAGTCTTCCTCGTGTACCAACCAGCTTCCTCTACGACTATCCGCACCTCTTGCATCCCGAACTTGGCATACGGCAATACGACTCTCCGCACCTCTGGCACCCCGAACCCGGCAAACGGTAAACAATTACGTCCCTCTCTCTAACCCCGGACTTGGCGAACAGCACCCTCTACCATCCGTACCTCTCCTGCCCCGACTCGGACTCCCAGACCACTCTACTCTCAAGACGTGCCCTCGTGGCTGTGGGTGGCGTTATATCCTATCCCACCTCAGCACTGCGGTCCCGCCTCGTTTGTGGTGAGCTCGTCCAAACATTATGCTCAGCCCTACAAACATGGACCCCGCTGAGGTGGAGCGTACTTTAAATTCCCACACGAATCTCTTCACCAGGCTAGAGACTTATCTGGAACAACATGATAAGCGGATGGATATGTTTCAGCAGAGCCTTCATTCCCTTACCGTTCAAGCCAGAGCTTCCAGTCGGGGACCTTCACCCATGGCTCCCACAGCCTCCGCAACAGCATTTCCAGCACCTCCGTTTGCTTTGGAACCCCGTATTCCTGCTCCCAAATGCTATGCTGGGGATCCCCAAGGATGTAGGGGTTTCCTTAATCAATGTTTCATCCAATTCCGACTCTCGCCCTCTCGTTTTGTCTCTTCCATTTCTAAGGTCGGCTATATCGTGGCTCTTCTCACCGACGAGGCGCTGGCCTGGGCTTCTCCCATCTGGGAACAACAAGGGCCCATTACACAGGACATCGACCTCTTCGCCCATGAGTTCCGAAGAGTCTTCGACACCCCTGCACGGCAATTAACAGCAGCTTCTTCTCTCCACCACATAACCCAGGCAGATCGTTCCGTCGCCCGGTACGCTGTGGAGTTCCACACCTTTGCTGCTGAGACGGGATGGAACAATGAAGCACTACAGTATCTTCGGCCTTTTGGCAAGGTCTGTCAGAACCCCTAAAGGATGAGCTCGCGGCGCGGGAACGTCCCACTGACCTAGAGGATTTGATCGGTCTGTGCACTCGGGTGGACCAGCGTCTGCAGGAGCGGAGGACTGAACGTTCTCGCTTCCATCAACGGGTTTCAAGGCCTCTTGCCCCATTGTTCGTGCCTCCAACACCTCCATCCTGGGACGTCCTGGAACCAATGCAGTTGGGAGGTAATAAGCTGTTTTCTGCCGAGAAACAACGCCGGTGCAATGCCGGTCTCTGCATGTACTGTGGCAATTCCGGTCACTTAGTACTCCAGTGTCCCCACAAGCCGGGAAACGCCAACTCCCAATGAGATCCCGGAGAGTCTGGTTGGGAATACTGTCTCTCTCTCCCATCATCAAAGACGTCCTTCCCACCAGGATACTGTTGCCAGTAACCCTGTCTGGAGAGGGGTTTCATACTCAAGCACGGCGTTCATAGACTCCGGTTCCGCAGGCAATTTCATTGATCAAAACTTTGCTAGACGGAGCAATATTCAACTTATCAGTAAGAGGACGCCAGTGGGTCTGGAGGCCATCGACGGTTGACCCCTACAGCCGGCATTCATCACGCTACAGATGGTGCCTCTCCTACTGCAGTTCGTTGACCTTCATACAGAGATCATTACCCTCGATGTTATCCACACTCCCTCCGTTGAGTTGATTTTGGGTCTTCCTTGGCTCCAAGTCCATAATCCTCGCATCGACTGGACAGATCGGGAACCCATCCAGTGGGGGGCTCCATGTGCCAAGACCTGTACCAAGATATTCCAGAAGGTTGGTGGGTTGTGTACCCTGCCAGAGAAGGTCGACTCCTTGCCTTCTGTGTATTTGGAATTCCGCGATGTGTTCGACAAAGCACGATCCGAGGTTCTACCTCCGCACCGACCTTTCGACTGCCCGATTGACCTGCTGCCCGGGGCAGCTCTTCCCAGGGGACGATCCTACCCCCTCTCTCTCCCAGAGACTAAAGCCATGAACACTTACATTGCAAAGAATTTAGAGAGGGGTTTCATCCGAAAATCTTCCTCCCCAGTCGGAGTAGGCTTCTTTTTCGTAAAAAAGAAGGACAGTTCTTTTCGTCCATGCATCGAGTAACCGGGGTTTGAATAACATCACGCGCAAGAACCGCTACCCGCTGCCCTTGATATCGGAACTCTTCGACCGCCTTCAGGGAGCTACTATTTTCTCTAAACTAGATCTAAGAGGCGCCTACAATCTAGTAAGGATACGTGAGGGGGACGAGTGGAAGACTGTTTTAACACCCATGACGGCCACTATGAATACCTGGTTATGCCGTTTGGTCTGTGCAACGCACCAGCAGTTTTTCAGGATTTTGTCAATGAGATTTTCCGGGACATTCTTAACAAATTCCTCATCGTCTACTTAGACGACATCCTAATTTTTTCTAAATCCACCCAAGAACACATCAAACACGTCCAACAGGTGCTGTTACGTCTCCGGCAGAACCACCTCTTTGCGAAATTGGAGAAATGCCTGTTCATCTGACGTCCGTGGCCTTTCTGGGATACATTATCTCTGATTCCGGCTTTAATATGGATCCAGAGAAACTTAAGGCAATTTTGGACTGGCCCCGTCCGACCACCCTCAAAGCCGTGCAACGCTTTCTAGGTTTTGCAAACTATTACCGGCGCTTCATTCGCAATTTTTCTTCTACGGTATCGCCCATCACTGCTCTTACTAAGAAAGGTGCAGATCCCTCACCATGGTCCGAAACCGCCATACTGGCATTTAATCTGCTAAAAAAGGCTTTTGTGTCTGCCCCATCCTCACCCACCCAGACCCTAAACTTCCATTTACTCTGGAAGTGAATGCCTCTGACATCGGGGCTGGTGCTGTCCTGTCCCAAAGGACTTCTCCCTTAGCCAGGTTACACCCATGTGCCTTCTTTTCGAAGAGATTCTCTTCTGCAGAATGGAATTACGATGTCGGTAACCGGGAGCTCTTGGCAATGAAGTTGGCATTAGAAGAATGGAGACATCTCTTAGAAGGCACGGAGACACCCATAACCATACTTACAGACCATAAGAACCTTCTCTACTTAGAAGGGGCACGTCGTTTTAGCGCTCGACAAGCCCGCTGGGCACTATTCTTTTCACGGTTCAATTACCTCATCTCCTTCATTCCTGGCTCCAAAAACTTGAAGGCGGATGCACTGTCTCGACAGTTCCTTGCAGAGGATAGTTCTGAAGAGCAGTTAGAGACGATAATTCCCTCTAAACTTATTGTGTCCGCCAACTCCTTTGATATCATGGACAAGATTCGATCCGAGCAATCACGGGTTCCTATGGGGTTCAAGGTTCCGGAGGGAAGACTCTACACGGCACCCCAACATCGCAAGAGAGTCCTCGAGTGGTGCCATTCCTCTAAATCGGCAGGACATCCAGGGACATGGAAAACCAACGACCTTGTCCAGCGTACCTTCTGGTGGCCAGAGAGGGCTAAGGATGTGGAAGAGTTTGTAAAAGCGTGTGGCACATGCGCTCGCAACAAAGTACCCCGGGTCAGACCAGCAGGTCTTCTCCTTCCTTTACCCATTCCAGACCGGCCTTGAAACCATATTTCTATGGATTTCATCGTAGAGCTCCCAACCGCCAAAGGGATGAATACTATTCTTGTGGTAATTGATCGTTTTTCCAAACAGACGCACCTTGTTCCCTTGAGGGGTCTTCCGAATTCCTCAAGGCTTGTGGATGTTTTCGTCCAGGAAATTTTTCGTCTTCATGGAGTCCCCTCAACCATCGTTTCTGATCGAGGGTCCCAATTCGTGTCAAGATTTTGGCGAGCCTTTTCTCGAAAATTGGGTATTTCACTGCAATTCTCCTCTGGATACCACCCACAGACCAATGGGCAGACGGAGAGGGCCAACCAAAACTTGGAACAATACCTTTGATGTTTTATAACCGATACACAGGATGACTGGGTGGATCTGCTTCCTTGGGCCGAGTTTGCTCTTAACTCCCTTCGCAATGATTCCACTCAAGAATCTCCCTTCTTTATAAATTGTGGCTTTCATCCTTCCCGTTTACCCTTCTCCCCTCTATCCTCAGGAGTACCAGCGGTTGACAAGCGCATCTCCCGGCTGAAAGACTTATGGAGGAGGATTCAGGAGAACTTAAAGGTGGCCACAGGGAGACAGAAACTCCAGGCAGACCGCCTTCGACGCCAGGTCCCGGAGTTCGCTCCAGGAGACAGGGTTTGGCTCTCTTCCAGGAATATACGACTAAAGGTTCCTACCATGAAGCTAGCACCCAAGTTCCTCGGTCCCTTTCCCGTGGTCAGGAGGATTAATCCTGTGGTTTATCGCCTGCGCCTTCCACCCTCGATGAAGATTCCTTCAGTCTTCCATGTACATTTGCTTAAACCAGCATTTCAGAGTCCTCACTTTTCTAAGACCACTTCTCCTCCACTTCCTCTTCTGATCCAAGGTCAACAGGAGTACGAGGTCCAGTCTATCCTGGATTCTAGGATTTCCAGAGGAGGAGTACAATACCTTGTCCACTGGAGGGGGTTCGGACCAGAGGAACGTTCATGGATTCCCCACCGAGATCTTCATGCACCTCGACTCGTCCAGGCTTTCCATCGTAGGAATCCCTCCAAGCCATGTCATGGACGCCCAGAGGTCGCCCCTGAAGGGGGGGTACTGTAATGATCCGGGAGTCACGCCACTCTCGGCGTGCTCCCCACTCACCTGCAGCTCCGCCGGGTCCTCCCGGGGCACACAGGAAGCCTTCCTACAAGACGCCGATCGCAGCTCCACGTGGGCGCGCGCGCGCACGCTAATGCTCCTCTTCAAGGGTTGGTCATGCGGGTATGCCCGGTCACGCACCCGCAAGCGCTGCTACACGGAGGCACGGCCACACGGAGGCACACCAGCCCCTTAAAGGCACAGTACCTCAAACTATTGCTGCTACTAAATACAACCTTACTACTGGGCTTTATGGCTCCTCCCCTGGGACTCATGCTGGACCTATCCCTGCCGTAGCCTGGCCCTTCCACACACCCCCACCTTGCTGTGCTGCCATTTGGTCCTCTCTCCCATATATACCCTACAGTTTCACTAACTCGTCGGCTGAGCATAAAATCAGTTGTTCTCATCACTCTCTGCCTCCCTAGTCCTGTCTTGCCCTGTCTTGTTTTGCAGTCTTCCTCGTGTACCGAACCGGCTTCCTCTATGACTATCCGCACCTCTGGCATCCCGAACTTGGCATACGGCAATACGACTCTCCGCACCTTTGGCACCCCGAACCCGGCAAACGGTAAACGATTACGTCCCTCTCTCTAACCCCGGACTTGGCGAACAGCACCCTCTACCATCCATACCTCTCCTGCCCCGACTCGGACTCCCAGACCACTCTACTCTCAAGACGTGCCCTCGTGGCTGTGGGTGGCGTTATATCCTATCCCACCTCAGCACCGCGGTCCCGCCTCATTTGTGGTGAGCTCGTCCTGACAGTTCTTTCTCCAGGTGGTTTCAGACTATCTGCTTGCGGACTTTCCAGGATGTCTATATTATCAAGATCCTGAGTACCAAGGTCTTCTAAAGGAGTATTTTTATTCTGCCATTCTCTTCGTTTTTTGAAGAATTTGTGTAAATTTAATTTACGGCAGAATAAATTAAGATCCTTGACATTGTCAAAAATATCAACCTGGCTAGTGGGGCAAAATGAAAGGCCTTTGGACAATAATTTCATATGTAAGCCCGCTATGTCATTCTCTATCTTCTCCATGTGCTTATCCATCTTCTCCATCTGCTTCTCCATCTTCTCCATCCGTTGATCCATATTTAGCATGGTCTCTAAAAGAAGATCTATCTTTACCAGCATACCAGAGTTCTCAGGGATATTGACACTTAACCCATTCAGTATGTGGTCTAACAAGCTGGATGTTGTGTATGGGGTGCTGTGGACATAATTTCATATGTTCAGGTGTAAGTTCTTTAGTTGAAAGATTAATTATCTGTTGCGCCTGCTTTTCCTCTGTGTCCCCCCCTTTCCCCCAGGTCTGAATATGCCCACCTCTCTCTGTCGCGTAGATAGTTGGCCCTTCCCCCTCCGTTTCCTCTTCTTGTGTCCCCTAAAAAAGAGGAGGAAGTAGGTCTTTGTGGTAAGGGATAGGGTAGATTCTGCTGTACCAATGATGCAGTATCCTCTTGGGTCTTTGCCAATTGCTGCAAGCCCTGCATTAGGATACCAGCGTTTTCTGTTTGTTTTTGTTGAAGCATGGACAGAAATTCCTCCATTTTTACTTTCACTGCCTTGTGGACTGCCCGCAAAATTTCCACCAACTGTGACATCTCAGTCCCAGCGTAGGATATTTTGTCCAGATCAAAGGCAGGAAACACTGTATTTTTCTAAGCAGGGGTTTATTTACAGGGATTAAATAAACAACGGCCCACCGTCCCTTTAAGAAAAAACAAATAATAAAATCAAATCCTATTTCCATTAGCAAAGCTAACTACACATTCAGCTCCAACCCTTACTAACCCGGATGGATAGCTAAGCTTATTGCACCCCAAACAGATATTATTATTGCTGAGCATATTAAGTCTCTGTATACAGCAAATAAGGGTTTGGCTTATCTGTAAGTTCAGGTGTTGACGCAGATGTCCCTGCTTCAGCACAGCTCTCTCTCAGCAGTGTTTCTCACTCTTTCCCTCTCTGTGTCACTCTCAATAGTGTGTCTCTGGCAGCTTTGGGGGGCGGGGGGGGCAGTCTCTGTATGACTTCCTGACTATACAGGCTAGGCTAATTAGCTTCATTAATTGGCAGCTGAACAGCCATTTCAAGGAGGATTAACTCTATGAGAGCTGCAAAGTCCCACAACTGCCTCATTCTAGCCCCTAGAGGGCAGTGATGGCATCACAATATATATAACAAATATATAATCGCCGCGCTTCTCCATGTAAGGAGCATGCAGCTGGCGAAGGAATTGGCCATACAAATGTGAAAAACAGAAAGTGAATCCCTGCGCTTCTTGCTTTGGGATAGCAATAAATGGGGAATATATGTATATATATATATATATATATATATATGTATATATATATATATATATATAGTGTGTGTGTAAAAATCTATCAATTAAAGGAGACTTTTGGTTTACATCATTTGATCAAATAAGGCCAAGCCTGCTAACCACGTCAAGATAAGTCTCTATACGCTAAATGCATACTAATGTTATGTGAAATAAACCCAGAAGGGGTTAATATATCCAAGCATATGCTTATATAACTTAGTGCAGTTAAAACTGGTATATACCAGTGGAGATACTCATATGTCTGCAAGTAAACTGAATAGTGAAATACAGGGACCTTGCTTGGAGATTATATACCTGGAAAAAGGAGGGGCTGGCCTTCAACATGCTGCCCAATAAGCAGTTGCAGGTGATTGGCTAAATATATTAATTACACCCTAATAGTGATGCCCTCTAGGAGCATGCTACTAAGGATTAAAATCGGCCCAAAAGAAAATGTACAGTTGTGTGAAAAATAAAGTACACGCTATTTGAATTCTATGGTTTTACATATCAGGACATAATAACAATCATCTGTTCCTTAGCAGGTCTTAAAATTAGGTAAATAGAACCTCAGACAAACATGTTACACCGTGGCATGATTTATTTAACAAAAATAAAGCCAAAATGGAGAAGCTATGTGTGAAGTGGGCTGTAAATGCATTTTTCCTGCATTGGATCCATGCCGGAGGTTTCCGGTGCTGGTATTAATGGGTATCAGCTTTGGAGACCCCAGCATCAATCCGAGGCAGGAAAAGGGTCTGATTTTTTCTGTCCTGTCTCTCGCTGCTCATCCCCAGCTTCTGGACAACTTTTTTTGCCAAGACCATTTGGAGAGAAATTCTCCATTCTAGAGTGGCGACTAGCTGCTTGATGCTGATTAGGGCTACTAGAATATGTATGTATGTATGTATGTATGTCTTTATTTATATAGCGCCATTAATGTACATAGCGCTTCACAGTAGTAATACATGTGGTAATCAAAAAAATAACAGATAATATAAATAACAGATCATGGGAATAAGTGCTTCAGGCATAAAAGTAACATTAAGGAAGAGGAGTCCCTGCTCCTAGGAGCTTACAGTCTAATTGATAGGTTGGGAGAACGTACAGAGACAGTAGGAGGGAATTCTGATAAGTGCATCTGCAGGGGGCCAAGCTTTATGTAACATGTGTCCAGTATTATCCACAGTGCTATTCATACGCTTCTTTAAGCAAGTGTGTCTTAAGGTGGGTCTTAAAGGTGGATAGAGAGGGTGCTAGTCGGGTACTGAGGGGAAGGGCATTCCAGAGGTGTGGGGCAGTCAGTGAAAAAGGTTTAAGGTGGCAGAGGGCTTTAGATACAAAGGGGGTAGAAAGAAGACATCCTTGAGAAGAACGCAAGAGTCTGTAAGGTGCATAACGAGAGATTAGGGCTGAGTTGTAAGGAGGGGCAGAAGAGTGTAAAGCTTTAAAAGTGAGGAGGAGGAGAATGGAGTGTGAGATGCGGGATTTGATTGGAAGCTAGGAGAGGGATTCCATGAGGGGAGATTGTGACGGGGAGGAAAGGGTTAATACCTGATTTGCCATGCATTACTGTTGTTGCCCGGTCCCTGCCATTTTTATTCCCCATTTGCAGTCCATTCCCTGTCTGTGAGGGTAAAAGACAAGATGCATTGCTTGCCATACCCTCTAACCAACACATGATAGAAGATCTTAAATGTAAGGCAGGAGGTATTTTTTTTGTAAGTCCAAGCAGGAATTACTTGGACATCCAGCTGTGATATGCGTGAATGAGCTTCGGTATTTTTATGACCAAGCCTCAAAGAGATCGAGCTGATTAGCATCTTCCTGTCTAAAAGAGTGTCAGTTATGAAAAGACCCGGCAGACCCAAAATTTATACAAAACTGACATACTGATGCACAGCAGATGTCAGGCTAGTCACCCCTCCGGACAAAAATCAGACTTAGTGGTCCCAAGAAATGGGTGTAGCCCAGTTATGCTAAGTGGCATGGGCGTCAACCTGACCCATGCGCCCTGCCCACTGGACAGCCATTTTGACCGTTCTTAGGAACTGTGGGTCACTTGGCTATTCGTGGTTTTTTTTTGTTCCCACGAGGGGATTGGATCCAAATGTTAAAGATAGCTTTGGCCAGTCTATAACTGTGGCTTCCCAGGTATTTCCCAGGGTGATTCCAGAATTTTAATCCATGATGTAAAGATGCAAGACTTTGTTCCAGTACAGCAGCAACCAGTCCAGGAGTGAAGGGGTTAATAACCACATAACCACAGGATTTTTAAAACCGAGGCTGCATTTCTTGCACTGGCAAGCAAAGGACAATTTCTTTCGTTCCAAGGACAATTTATTTCGTTTCCTGATCCCAGTGAGTGTGGTTTTAAGTGTATTCTGCAGATGTCGTCTGTTTGTCTATTAAAGAAATAAATCACAATTTATTTTGCAACTTGTTCTGTTCAATCAAGTACCCAGAAATATAAATGTGTTGATAAAAGTTGATGTCCTCGTGACAAGCTTTTAAAAAACTGGTGGCAGCTGGTGGTATACTGCTTGAACCTATATTGCAGTTTCCTGCGGGCTCTGTAATATAGTGAGGACCTTGTAGCTTGCGAACTCCTCAGACAAGTAGCAACTGACACAGACTTCTAAAGAGCACGAGAGACTTCACTGTTCCCTTCACCCATACTCCGAAGGCACCATGAGCGATCACTCAGGAAGGTTCAGGTCATGGACCAGAGAGAAAGTCATGGAGAGATGTGTGGGGTATGGCTTACTGACAGATGGGCGGTCGAAGGCACAACTGGAGGAGGATTTGGAGCATCATGATGACCGCAGGGTCCTACCAGAGGGGCAAGTCCCTGTAGCTGCTGTGTTGGCTGACGGTATTCAGCCCGGATTCAAGGAGGTCCCTCCAGCTCCAGGGCTGCAAGGACATGAGGAGAGTGCTAGTGACCCCCCGGTCGTGGGTGGCTTGGCGCCAGGGGTTGCGGATGAGGTAGCAGCTGCAGCTGCCGAGCATGCTGTCCCTGGGCTCACTGCACTTCTGGCTACATAGGGAACGGGTGTTAGCACTGCGGAGCGGGTACACCTCCTGATAGCAGTGCTCGGAAGAACCCACAACTCCTACCTTGAAAACGAAGAACAAGGTCTTTCCCGGGCGAATCATCACAGCTTCAGCAAGTTCGTGGATGGCACAGATGACCTTGATGCGTTCCTGAATGACTTCGAGACGCAGTGTTCCCGGTTCCGAATTCCAAGAAGGGACTGGGTGGTCAGACTGCGACCACTGTTATCTGGCAAAGCCAAACGGACTGTTATGGGTATTCCACGCGTGGATGCCGATGACTACGGTTATGTGAAAAGCAAGCTGCTAACCCAGTATGCCCTAACCCCAGAATCTTACAGGGGCAAGTTCCGGACGGGGGTAGTACTCCCCGGAGAGTCATACAGCACCTATGCCAGTAGGATGGCTTTGCACGGAACTCAGTGGGTGGAGGGGAATGGGGTTACAACATTCCATACCCTGCTGGACTTATTTTTACAAGAGCAGCTGCTGCAGCAGCTTCCCACAGATGTGAGGGGATGTGTCTATGACCATAAACCTCAGACCTATGAGGATGCAGCGAGAATGGCAGATGAGTATGTGGCCAGCCGAGTTGCAATTAAGGACCCTGTAGCACCCAAAGGATCAGGCTTTGCGGCCCAGGGCGCTAAGACTACCCCTCCGTGGACACACCAGCCTGCGGCAGCAAACAGCACACCCAAGGCTTCAGAGTTCAAGCATGAGAGGCGGTGTTACACTTGCAACAAGGTCGGCATCTCAGGCCAGACTGTCTGGACTGGGACCGGTCCAAGGGACCCCATCAGGGGCAATGCTCACCAGCTGTGAGGCCAGTCGCCCGTGTGCGACTGGCACACACAGAGAAGCCAAGTACAGCCGTGGAACCAGCCCACAGAGGGATGCTCCATGGAGAGACTGCACTTGCCACCTCAGGACCAGCAGCTGAGAGTGGGGGACATCAGGTTGCTCCAGTCAGGATGCAGCCAAACGATGTCCGGCAGAAGCATCTGCGGAAGGTGACCATCAGAGACCGGCAGGCGGACGGCTTGCTAGACTCCGGTGCCACCGTTACTCTGGTTCACCCTGATATGGTGCGGCCAGAGGATTTGCTCCCAGGCACCGGGATGCAAGTGACCATGCCAGACAGAGGACCGTGGTCACTCCAGGTTGCCCGGGTCTTTTTGGACTGGGGTGCCTTACGTGGCATGAGGGAGGTGGAGGTTTTGCCTGGGTTAGATGCTGAGGTCTTGCTGGGTAACGACCTAGGACACGTTACCTGTGTTTTTACCACTGAGCTGGCACCTGTTGCAGCGATCACCAGGAGCCAGTCAGCAAGGATCGCAGCAAAACCAGCCCCTGTCCCCCTGCATTTGGTATCTACAGTTCCAGTAGTCTCTTCAGAGACCAGACAGGTAAGCCAGACTCAGTCGCTTTCTGACACTGACTTACTGTTCCCTGTACCTGTTCCCTGTCCCCCTGACTCAGATGTGACCGGGGGGTGGCCAGAGTTAGGTGCCCAGTTTAGGGATGCGGTGCGATCTGATCCCAGCTTGGAGGGCATGAGACTGCGGGCGTCTGAGTCTAAGCCAAGCAAAGGGTCTGATTACTTCTTGTGGCACCGCGGGCTCCTATACAGAGAGCAAGGGACCACCGGGTTAGATGAGGTATGGATGGGGAAGAGACAGCTAGTGGTACCCCGGGAATATAGGCAGCAGTTGTTGCGGGTAGCCCACTCCATTCCACTAGTGGGGCATCAGGGGGCCGCTAGGACGCGAGCCCGGCTGTTGCAGCGTTATTACTGGCCGGGGGCATCCAGTGAGGTGGCAGAGTTCTGCCGATCCTGTGATGCCTGCCAGAGAGTAGGTAAGGCGGGTGACCGCGTGAAGGCACCCCTGAACCCGTTACCGGTAATAGGGGAACCCTTTCAGCGGGTAGCTATGGACTTCGTGGGACCGCTCATGGTTCCCAGCTGGTCAGGAAAGCGCTACATTCTCACGGTGGTGGATTTTGCCACCCGGTACCCTGAGGCAGTAGCGCTTGCCAGTATTGATGCTAGGGCAGTAGCTAAAGCTCTGTTAGCCATTTTTTCTAGGGTAGGTTTCCCTAGTGAAATCCTAACTGATCAGGGGTCGCAGTTCATGAGAGAATTACTCCAGTGTCTCTGGGAGGCATGCGGGGTGAAGCACCAGCGCACGACCCCTTACCACCCCCAAACCAACGGATTATGTGAGAGGTTCAATGGTACCCTGAAGCAGATGCTGTGAACATTTATAGAGGCAGAGGGAAAAGACTGGGAGATTTACCTGCAGCATTTGCTGTTTGCGTACCGAGAGGTGCCGCAAGAATCCACAGGCTTCTCTCCCTTTGAGCTGCTATATGGTTGCAGGGTACGGGGACCTTTGGACCTATTCCATGAGGGATGGAAAGGGGAGACTACCACTACTGATGCGTCTGTGCTTCAGTATGTGATAGATCTCAGAGACCGGTTAGAGATGCTCATGGTGTTGGCACAGGACAACCTTAGGGCTGCTCAGACCAAGCAGAAGACTTGGTATGATCAGAATGCCCGTAGCAGAGAGTTCATCCCAGTACAGCAGGTACTTGTTCTCAAGCCCATTCGGCAGAACAAATGAATGGCTGCCTGGTCAAGACTGTATCCGGTACTGCGAAAGATGAACGAGTGCAACTATGTTGTACAGGTAGATGCTAAGACAGGGCGAAATAAGACTTATCACATCAACATGCTGAAGGAGTACATAGAACCGAGTGTGGCGTTGGTGGTAGCCATTTGCAGCCCACCAATGGGGGATCCGGCGAGCAATGCTCTGCCTGATCTCCTGGGGGAGGCTAGGCAGGGAGGTACCATAGAGCAGGTGGAGATAGGGGCTCAGCTGTGTGTCAGGCAGAGAGCAGAAGCCAGGGCTATGCTAGAGAAGTAAAGGGCTCTGTTTTCAGACAAGCCAGGGAAGACACACATTGCAGAACACCCAGTGCTGACAGGGGATCTGAGACCTCTGCATAAGCACGCTTATAGAGTGTCTGCAGAGGTGAAGGGCAGTATAGAGAGGGAGTTAGAAGAGATGCTGGCCCTAGGGGTAATTGTACCGTCCCAGAGCCCTTGGGCTTGTCTGGTAGTCCTGGTGCCTAAGAAGGATGGAACCACCCGGTTCTGTGTGGACTACCGGCAGCTCAATGCGGGCACGGTGTCAGATGCCTACCCCATGCCCCGCATGGATGAGTTGTTAGATGAACTCGCGGGGGCAAGGTATCTGATGACTATGGATCTCAGTAAAGGGTACTGGCAGATCCCTTTGACCCAGGATGCTAGAGAGAAGTCTGCATTTATTACCCCAAGTGGCCTCTATGAATTTCTAGTGATGCCATTCGGGATGAAAAATGCACCGGCTACCTTTCAATGCCTGGTCAATCGCTTGCTGGAAGGTATGCAAGGGTTTGAAAGGGCATACCTGGACGACATTGCTGTCTTTAGTAATTTGTGGGACTCACACTTAGTGCATGTAGCTGTGGTGCTAGCCAGATTAGGGAAGCGGGACTCACGTTGAAACCCACCAAGTGCTCAGTAGGGATGGAAGAGGTATTGTACCTAGGGCACAGGGTGGGTGGCGGGCATCTTAAGCCAGAACCAGCTAAGGTGGAAGCTATAGTGCAGTGGCCCATTCCCAAAACCAAGAAGCAAGTCATGGCTTTCCTAGGCACCGCAGGCTACTACAGGAAGTTTGGCCCACAGTATAGCGCCATTGCCAAACCTCTGACTGACTTGACCCAGAAGCGACAGTCTGTGCTGGTAGTCTGATCTCCTGCCTGTGAGGTCTCGTTTCAGGCATTAAAGCGCTCCTATACTTGCTGCTCCAGACTATGCAAAAAAGTTCCTGGTGCAGACTGATGCCTCAGACTTTGGCATTGGTGCTGTACTCAGCCAAGTGGGGGAGGAGGGCGATGAGCACCCAGTAGTATATCTAAGCTGCAAACTGCTGCCCAGAGAGGTGGCATATGCCACCATTGAGAAGGAGTGTCTGGCCATAGTGTGGGCTCTAAAGAAGTTACAGCCTTATTTGTATGGCAGACATTTCACAGTAATAACTGACCACAATCCTTTGAGTTGGTTACAGAGGGTGTCGGGGGAAAATGCTAAACTTTTGCGCTGGAGTCTTGCCTTACAGGAGTGGAAGGGAAGTGAGCATGGTAATGCTGATGGCCTTTCCCACCAGGACAGCCCTCAGGACTTTCTAACTTCAAGAGCTAATACTAGGAGAGAGAAAGAACCCCAATGGAGAGCACTCAAACAGATGCACAATATACAATAGATAGGGGAGGAGGTGTGTGCAGTGGTATGAGGAGTGAATGGGTTAAAAACAGTTTATTAGAGTCATAACTCATCTAAAATAAGTGGGACGCTAAGTACCAAAGTGATTGGAACTCAAATTGAGCCAAAAAAGCGCAGCGAAAGTAAAATGTACCAGGTATCCTGTGTAACGTGTGGACTAATCCCCTTGATGATATGTGCAGGGAAGAGCCAGATGTATTAGACACCCACTGGGGTCTGTGTCTGGTAATATCAAGTCACAGGTACAGCCACCTGTCACGGTCAGATGTCTCACATAAAGGTAATAGTGAGTGGTGTTCTACATACCAATTCATAGGGTATATAGAGGTAAGTGAACCAGGTAAGTATCCACAGTGGTATACTGATATAGGGACAGTATCTATCACCTGTGGTAAGGCAATACAGATAGATATATCACTGCTGTATTCCCTAAGAGGTGTTGCTAAACAGAGGCACCATACCAATATTGAAGATCTAACACACACTCAATATACTATGCCCTAAAGCAGATACCCTGGGGAGTAGGGGTGTCTGCTCTATTCAGACATACAGATGACAGCTGCTCCAGTGGGTAGAAAAAATAGTAGTACACACGTAGTGTCTACTTACATTTCGGACCAATAAAAACAACATGAGGAGCTGGCAGAATAAAAATGACAGGAACCGTGGAACTGCTGTACACACATTTGCTAGTGCTTGGTGTATCAGATTACGCCACGATTTCTGCCAAAAAGAACTAGTAACGAGCTAAATGCTTATATCTAACTCCCTGTAAGGGAGCTAGTGTAGGTCAGGACGCGCTCTGATCACGAGCATTAGTTCCGCCCCCTTGACGTGATGACGTCACTGCCGACGTACGTTTCGCTTAGGCAAAAGATCCACTTACGATGGACTGTAACTTCAAGAGCTGGCAGGTCAGCCCAGCCACCGGACGGGGTGGTCAGGGCAGTCCCTGCGTCTTGAGTGGGGGAGGTGTGACGGGGAGGAAAGGGTTAATACCTGATTTGCCATGCATTACTGTTGTTGCCCTGTCCCTGCCATTTTTATTCCCCATTTGCAGTCCATTCCCTGTCTGCGAGGGTAAAAGACAAGAAGCATTGCTTGCCATACCCTCTTACCAACACATGATAGAAGATCTTAAATGTAAGGCAGGAGGTATTTTTTTTGTAAGTCCAAGCAGGAATTACTTGGACATCCAGCTGTGATATGGGTGAATGAGCTTCGGTATTTTTATGACCAAGCCTCAAAGAGATCGAGCTGATTAGCATCTTCCTGTCTAAAAGAGTGTCAGTTATGAAAAGACCCAGCAGACCCATAATGTATACAAAACTGACATACTGATGCACAGCAGATGTCAGGCTAGTGACCCCTCCGGTCAAAAATCAGACTTAGTGGTCCCAAGAAATGGGTGTAGCCCAGGTATGCTAAGTGGCATGGGCGTCAACCTGACCCATGCGCCCTGCCCACAGGACAGCCCTTTTGACCGGTCTTAGGAACTGTGGGTCACTTGGCTATTCGTGTTTTTTTTTTTGTTCCCACGAGGGGATTGGAACCACATGTTAAAGATAGCTTTGGCCAGTCTATAACTGTGGCTTCCCAGGTATTTCCCAGGGTTGTTCCTGAATTTTAATCCATGATGTACAGTAAAGATGCAAGACTTTGTTCCAGTACAGCAGCAACCAGTCCAGGAGTGAAGGGGTTAACAACCACATAACCACAGGACTTTTAAAACCAAGGCTGCATTTCTTGCACTGGCAAGCAGAGGACAATTTATTTCGTTCCAAGGACAATTTATTTTGTTTCCTGATCCCAGTAAGTGTTGTTTTAAGTGTATTCTGCAGATGTCGTGTGTTTGTCTATGTAAGGTCCTAGGGAACACCTATCTCTAAAGGGGTTCCCCCGCGACTTTACTTACCCCCGCTCCAGCTCTGCCTCCTCGCCGTCGCGGGCAGGATCTTCCTTCTCCTCCGCTTCCCGCGGCGGCTATTGATCTCGCGCATGCGCGCGCATGGCTGAGAACCTTTTCGTCCTCCCTCAGGAGGAGTTCCCGCCCTGAGCTGATGCACCGCTCACAAGCTGCACATCTAGCGCAGCTGTGGTAAATTTCTCCCTACCAATCCCTATCTTCCCTGGTGCCGCTCCCTCGTTACTTCCCATCTCCCTATTGGTCCTTCCTCCTACTTTCCTTGCTCAGCCATTCATTCTTTGGCTGAGCATAGCTTTGTATGACCTGTGTTAACCACGGTCGTGCCTGCCTCAGTTCCTGTCTCTTTGTCTCCTTAGTGATTCCTTGTGTACCGAACCGGCCTGGCTGTGGACCCGCTCTGGACTTCTACCCTTGGTTTGTATCCTGACCTCCTGGACTCCCCGACCCATTTCCCTCGGCTTGCGGATTCCGACCTACCTCCCGGCTCTGGACCCCAGGCTCTCGGTACCACCTATCTTCTAGAACCTCCCTTCTCGTCTGGCGAGTATCTTACTTTATCTTATACTCCCAGACGGTTCCAGACACCTAATTTCCACTTTCCAGGCGTGTCCCCGTAGCTGTGGGTGCAGTTTGTTACCCATCTCACCTCTGTTTCAGGGTCCCCCCTTGTCCGTGGTGAGCACAGCGTAACATTATGCTCAGCCCCACAGACATGGACCCCAAAGAGGTTGAGCAACCAAGCCCCATGCATCGACTTCTACAGCTAGAGGCACAGCTTGCCTCCATGACGCAGGAGCTCTCTAGACTCTCCTCGTTGCAGCCTTCCCAAGGCTCCTCTGCCATGGCAGCTGTGGCATTTCCCTCCCCGGGTCTTCCCGTGGCTGTGGATCCTCGTCTCCCGGCTCCCAACCGCTATGCAAGGGATCCCCACGAGTGCAGAGGGTTTCTTAATCAGTGCGAGATGCAATTTGAATTATCTCCTTCGTGCTTCCCCACTGCTCGTTCAAAGGTGGCCTATATTATGTCTCTCTTGAACGGAAAGGCCCTAGCCTGGGCATCCCCCACCTGGGAGCGGGAGCCTGCCATGACGCACGACTATTCTCGCTTTCTTCGAGAATTCAGGCAAGTTTTTAATACGCCTGGTCGCCAAATTACGGCAGATTCTTCTCTCTTCCATATTTCCCAGGGTACTCATCCTGTCGCCGAGTATGCTTTGGACTTCCGGACCATCGCGGCGGAGTCCTCCTGGAATGATGGCTCACTATCAGCAGCTTTTTGGCAGGGTCTGTCGGATGCCATCAAGGACCAGCTGGCCACTATGGAGAGACCCACCAGATTGGAGGATCTCATTGCGGTCTGCATCCGCGATGACCAGCGGTTACGAGAGAGAAGACTTGAACGTGCTCTTCCTCGTACTACCTCCTTCCGGTCTTCCAGCCGCAGTCTCATTCATTACGTCCCCCAACCCATGGATGAGCCTGAACCTATGCAGCTTGGAGGTCATCGGCTATCCGCGTCTGAGAGACAGCGCCGACGAGATGGTGGACTGTGCCATTACTGCGGTCATCCCGGTCATCTGCTGGTAAGCTGTCCTCTGCGACCAGGAAACGCCAGGACCCAATAAGGTATGAGAGGGTTTCGTTGGGTATAATCTCTTCTCCTCTTTCTTCTTCTAAAGTACTTCCCAATCGTATAATGCTGCCTATTTCTCTGGCCTGGAATAACTCCCTGATCCCCGCTTCTGCATTTCTAGATTCTGGGACTCAGGGGAACTTTATTTATCAGAGTTTTGCCTATAGGAATGGGATTCCCTTCCGATCTAAGGCTGTTCCAGTTGGTCTGGAGGCCATAGATGGGCGTCCACTCCAACCAGCCTTTTTTTCCCTGGAGACTTGTTCTGTATCCCTCTCCATGGAGGACGGTCACCAAGAGAAGATTATCTTGGACGTGATCAACACTCCATCGGTAGATGTAATTCTGGGACTCCCCTGGCTGCAACTTCATAACCCACAATTAGATTGGGTTAATAAAGAACCCATACGATGGAGCCCCCAGTGCCTTAAGACCTGTCTTCCCCCCAAACGGATGTTAGCCGGAGTGGAATTACCCGCAGAGTATAAAACTTCCCTTCCAACGGTCTACTGGGACCTGGCGGACGTTTTTGATAAGGTACGTTCTGAAGTGTTACCTCCCCATAGAGACTTTGACTGTCCTATTGAGCTCCTTCCCGGTGCTACCTTACCCAAAAGCCATTCTTACGCCCTATCCATACCCGAGACCAAGGCCATGACCGAGTATATCCAGGATAATTTGAGGAAGGGTTTCATCCGCAATTCTTCATCTCCAGCTGGAGCTGGATTTTTTTTTGTTAAGAAAAAGGATGGTTCCTTGTGCCCCTTTATTGATTACAGATGTCTTAACAAAATTACTATCAAGAACCGTTACCTCCTGCCACTTATTTCCGAACTCTTCGATCGTTTACAGGGGGCAACATTTTTTTCCAAACTTGATCTCCGCGGAGCCTATAACCTTGTCCGCATCCGTCAGGGCGACGAATGGAAGACCGCCTTTAACACCCGGGATGGGCATTATGAATATCTAGTCATGCCTTTCGGCCTGTGCAATGCCCCGGCGGTCTTCCAGGAGTTTGTCAACGAGATCTTCCGTGATCTCCTCGACAGCTTCGTTATCGTATACCTTGACGATATCCTTATTTTTTCCAAATCCCTCTCTGACCACATTCAACACACCAAATTAGTCCTGTCCCGCCTTCGGGAGAACAATCTCTATGCTAAGTTAGAGAAATGTTCTTTTCATCTTTCTTCCATTCCCTTTCTTGGATATACAGCACCGACAAAGTTTATTGCAGCAAATGCCGCCGGTTCACCGGGATTTACTCCGGCTGGTGCTGAGGAAAGTCAGCACATCAGCCGCATCCAGCCGCGTCCCCTCCGTCCCCCCCCCTCCAATCCGCGCGCAATTTACATACCTTCCCGACCCCCTAGCTGTGCCTGCTGTGCCCCTCTGCTTCCCCGCTCCCCCGCTTACCTCACTTCAAACCTTCAGGGGAGTCGGGGAAGCCGGGGAAGCCGGGGAAGCCGGGGAAGCCGGGGAAGCCGGGGAAGCCGGGCGCTCACGTGACTGTGACGTCACCGACGTCACGCGAACGAGCCGCTTGTCAACGCTACTCCACGCTGCCGCCACGCATCCTGCCGGGCGGTTTTTGCTGCAATAAACTTTGTCGGTGCTATATCATTTCTATCACTGGCTTCTCTATGGACCCAGTCAAACTCAAGGCTGTCTTAGAATGGCCACAACCCACTTCCCTGAAAGCCATACAGCGATTCTTGGGATTTGCGAATTACTATCGTAATTCATCAAGAATTTTTCTTCTACCGTGGCCCCCATTACTGCCCTTACCAAGAAGGGAGCTAACACAGCAGTCTGGTCTCCTGTAGCTCTCCAAGCTTTCGACTCCCTCAAAAAATCTTTCGCTTCTGCTCCTATTTTGCGTCACCCTGACCCCGGGCTTCACTTTACCCTAGAGGTAGACGCATCCGACGTCGGTGCTGGCGCCATTTCTCTCTCAGAGACAATCCCCACAGGCCAAACTTCATCCCTGTGGGTTCTTTTCAAAAAAAAATTCTTCGGCGGAACGGAACTATGACGTCGGAAACAGAGAGCTCCTGGCTATTAAACTCACCCTTCAGGAATGGAGACATCTTCTGGAGAGAACAGAGACCCCCATTTCGATCTTTACTGATCATAAAAACTTACTTTACATTGAGAGTGCACGTCGCCTTGGGGCGCGTCAGGCTCGATGGTCTCTTTTTTCCCCCGAGATTTAATTATCTCATATCTTACATTCCTGGTTCAAAGAATCAAAAGGCAGACGCACTTTCACGTCAATTCCTATTTGAGGACAATTCCGAAGTTATCTCCGAAACAATCTTACGCTCCAAATATATTGTTTCGGCCAACTCTTTTGATATTCTGGATCAGGTCATGGCAGCACAATCTAATCTCCCGAGGGGCCTTAAGGTGCCGGTCGGCCGTCTGTATGCAGCTCCACGCTTCCTTAAGAAGATTCTTGAGTGGGGTCATTCTTCTAGGTCAGCCGGTCATCCAGGCATTAGCAGGACTTCTGACCTCATTGGTCATACCTTTTGGTGGCCAACCATGTTGCAGGACATTTCAGAGTATGTAAAAACTTGTCCAATCTGCGCCCAGGTTAAGACCGCTCGTAAAAAGCCATACGGTCTTTTACAACCCCTCCCTATACCAGAACACCCATGGAGTCATCTGTCCATGGACCTTGTGGTGGAACTTCCAAACTCTAAAGGGATGAACACCATTTTGGTTGTCGTGGATCGTTTTTCCAAGCAGGCCCATTTCATTCCTCTCAAAGGCCTACCCAATTCCCCTACCCTGGCAGACATTTTTGTTAAGGAAATATTCCGCATTCACGGAGTTCCTCTTTCCATCGTATCCGATCGAGGTACACAATTTGTCTCAAAATGTTGGCAAGCTTTCGCTCGCAGGATGGATATCACCCTCCATTTTTCGTCCGGGTATCATCCCCAAACTAATGGGCAAACCGAGAGAAGGGACCAAACTCTGGAGCAATACCTCCGATGCTTCATCGCAGACAGCCAACACAATTGGGTAGATTTACTTCCGTGGGCAGAGTTCTCCCATAACTCTTTAAAGAACAGCTCCACGTTGAAATCCCCTTTTTTCATTAATTATGGTTTTCACCCGGGTCAGCTGCCCATCACCTCAGTTCCTTCCGGGGTTCCAGCGACTGATGACCGAATCAAGGATCTTCAGGAATCCTGGAAAAGGATCCAAGAGGCTTTGAGAAACGCAACCCATAGACAAATGGCACAGGCAGATCGTCACCGTCGTCAGGCAGCAGTCTTCAAACCAGGGGATAAGGTCTGGCTCTCCTCCAAGAACATTAGATTGAAGACTCCAAGCCACAAGCTGGCTCCCAGGTTCTTGTGTCCATTCTCAGTAATAGAACGGATCAATCCTGTGGCATATCGTCTGGAACTTCCTCCATCCATGAGGATACCCTCCGTGTTCCATGTGTCACTGCTAAAACCTGTGTCCCAGAGTCCACGGTTCCATAGGACACAGAATGACCCTAAACCAGTCATAGTTCAGGGGCAGGAAGAGTTCAAAATTCAGTCTATTCTGGATTCCAGGAGGACGAGGGGTTCGGTACAATACCTGGTTCACTGGAAGGGCTTTGGTCCAGAGGAAAGATCTTGGGTACCCTAATATCAAATACATGCCCCCAGACTGCTGAGACTTTTTCACTCCAAATTTCCCCAAAAGCAATATTGGAGTCGTCCTGAGGCCGTTCCTCAAGGGGGGGTTACTGTAAGGTCCGGGGGAACACCTATCTCTAAAGGGGTTCCCCCCGCGACTTTACTTTCCCCTGCTCCAGCTCTGCCTCCTCGCCGCCGCGGGCGGGATCTTCCTTCTCCTCTGCTTCCCGCGGCGGCTACTGATCTCGCGCATGCACATGCACGGCCAAGGACCTTTATGTCTTCCTTCAGGAGAAGTTCCCACCCCCAGCTGAGGCCGCGCGCGCCTCTCAAGCGGCCCACACGCCTGATGCGCGTGCACCGCTCACAAGCTGCACATCTAGCACAGCTGTGGTAAGTTTCTCCCTACCAATACCTATCTTCCCTGGGGCCGCTCCCTCGTTACTTCCCCTCTCCCTATTGGTCCTTCCTCCTACTTATACCTTGCTCAGCCATTCATTCTTTGTCTGAGCATAGCTTTGTATGACCTGTGTTAACCACGGTCGTGCCTGCCTCAGTTCCTGTCTCTTTGTCTCCTTAGTGATTCCTTGTGTACCGAACCGGCCTGGCTGTGGACCCGCTCTGGACTTCTACCCTTGGTTTGTATCCTGACCTCCTGGACTCCCCGACCCATTTCCCTCGGCTTGCGGATTCCGACCTACCTCCAGGCTCTGGACCCCAGGCTCTCAGTACCACCTATCTTTTGGAACCTCCCTTCTCGTCTGGCGAGTATCTTACTTTATCTTATACTCCCAGACAGTTCCAGACGCCTATTTTCCACTTTCCAGGTGTGTCCCCATAGCTGTGGGTGCAGTTTGTTACCCATCTCACCTCAGTTTCGAGGTCCCTCCTTGTCCGTGGTGAGCACAGTGTAACAGTCTATTAAGGAAATAAATCACAATTTATTTTGCAACTTGTTCTGTTCAATCAAGTACCCAGAAATATAAATGTGTTGATAAAAGTTGATGCCCAGTAGAGTGATTCTGGCAGCGGCGTTTAGGATTGATTGTAGGGGAGAAAGGTGAGAGGCAGGAAGGCCGGACAGCAGGAGGTTACAGTAATCAAGACGGGAAAGGAGGAGGGCCTGAGTCAGAGTTTTAGCAGTCGAGCAACAGAGGAAAGGGCGTATCTTTGTTATATTGCGTAGGAAAAAGCAACAGGTTTTAGATATGTTTTTAATGTGAGGGGCGAATGTGAGAGACGAGTCGAGTGTGACCCCTAGGCAGCGTGCTTGGGCTACTGGGTGAATGATCGTAGTTCCAACAGTAATGTGGAAGGAGGTAGTAGGGCCAGGTTTGGGAGGAAGTATGAGGAGCTCTGTTTTAGCTATGTTGAGAATACTACAAGTTGGAAAAGCTGCCGATGAGCGGTGAGAAGGGGCCTAAAAAAGTGACAAAAAAACCCTCCACAGTAAAGTATACCGTAATATTTCCATTTGCTATATGCTTTGCTGTGAAGGGTTTATGTCACTTTTTTTTACCCACCATAACTTATTTATTTATAAAATATTTTACCAGGAAGTAATACATTGAGAGTTACCTCTCGTTTTCAAGTATGTCCTGGGCACAGAGTTAAGACAAATAATACATGTTTACAAATACAGTTACATAATGAGCAGGGTATACATTATATACAAGACATTGCATGCAAAGTTAAAGATAATTTATATTATTGGCGAATGAAACAGTTACAGACCAGATTAAAATGTGTGACAGCCTTAGATTTGAAAGAACTTAGACTTTTGGTGGATGTAAGAGTCTCTGGTAGGTTGTTCCAGTTTTGGGGTGCACGGTAAGAGAAGGAGGAGCGTCCGGATACTTTGTTGAGCCTTGAGACCATGAATAGTCTTTTGGAGTCTGATCTCAGGTGATAGGTGCTGCATGTGGTAGGGGTGAGGAGCTTGTTCAGTTAGCTGGGTAGCTTGCCCATAAAGAATTTGAAGACAAGACAGGAAAGGTGAACTTTGCGCCTAGACTCGAGTGATGACCAGTCTAGTTCTTTGAGCATTTCATAGTGATGTGTGTTATAGTTGCATTGGAGAACAAAATGACAAATTGAATTGTAGAGGGTGTTAAGAATGCTAAGGTGGGTTTGAGGTGCCGAGCCATAAACTATGTCTCCATAGTCAATAATTGGCATTAGCATCTGCTGTGCGATACATTTTCTGACCAGGAGACTTAGGGTGGATTTGTTCCTGTAAAGTACCCCTAGTTTGGCAAAGTTCTTGGTTGTCAGGGTATCAATGTGCATCCCGAATGTTAAGTGGGAGTCAAACCATATGCCCAGGTATTTAAAACTAGTGACAGGTGTTAGGGTGGTGTTAGTGTTGGTTCTAATCTGGAGCTCAGTCGCTGGAAGCTTTAAAAATTTAGTCTTGGTCCCAAACACCATTGTTACAGTCTTGTCAGTGTTTAAAAACAGTTTGTTTTGGGAAATCCAGTTTTCGAGTCTCAAAAAGTCAGACTGAAGTATGTGTTGAAGGTCAGGGAGGCTATGGCTGTGTGCATATAGGATTGTGTCATCTGCATACATGTGTATTGATGCTTCCTGACAAGCTGTGGGAAGATCATTAATGAACACTGAGAAGAGTAGGGGCCCCAGAACAGAGCCTTGTGGGACGCCACAGGTGATATCCAGGGGGTTATGTTAGAGCCAGAGATGGACACATGTTGGGATCTACCTGATAGGTAGGACTGAAACCAGTTTAAAGCATGCTGCCCTATTCTAGAGATCAGGAGTTTGTTGAGCAGGATAGCATGATCAACAGTATCAAAAGCCTTTGCAAAATCTAGGAATACTGCACCAGTGAGTTGTCCCCGTTCTATTCCACACTGGATTTCATTGCAAACTTTTAGCAGGGTAGTTACGGTGCAGTGTTTGGGGCGAAAACCAGATTGGAATTGGCTAGGGAAATTTGTCTTGTTATAGTAATCGCTTAATTGGGAGTGGATACATTTTTCCATGACTTTGGATAGGATTGGGTGAAGGGAGATTGGTCTGTAGTTTGAGACAGTGTTTTTGTCCCCACTTTTGAAGATTGGGACAACTCTGGCAGCTTTCCAGGTCTTGGGGATATGGCCTGCAGACAGGATAGAGTTGACTATGGAAGCAATTGGTTTGGCAATTGCTGGGGCACCAAGTCTTAGGAACCTAGATTGTTGTAAGTCAGGTCCACATTGGCTGCTTAGTTTTAATTTGAGAAGCGCTTGTGTAATCTCCTCTTCGGATACTGGGCCAAATTGAAAATTGTGGGCAATGTTGGGAGGGGTGGGGCTATAGGGGTACTCCCAGGGTGAGATTCAGGTTTGTGGTTTGGGTTGTGTTTTGCTAATAAGTTAGTAGCACACCCCACAAAGTAATCATTGAATGCATTTGCAATGTCAGTGGGGTTTGTCAGAGTAATATTGCCCTTCATGATATTACTTGGCTGTTGATGGTTAGAAGGCTGTAATACAGTAGAGGCAACTCTTATTCGAGTTAGCTGGGTTTGAAGTGTTCTGGAGGAGATTGTCAGAGTAATATTGTGCTTTTGCATGCCTTGTTTGCCCTGTGCACATGTTCCGCAGGCATCTGTA
The DNA here is from genome assembly GCF_040206685.1 of Ascaphus truei. Taxonomy (NCBI): domain Eukaryota; kingdom Metazoa; phylum Chordata; class Amphibia; order Anura; family Ascaphidae; genus Ascaphus; species Ascaphus truei. The sequence goes on along the minus strand of NC_134484.1, from coordinate 395,348,153 downwards.
GTGATTGAGATCCTTGGTAGTGCCAGTTATATTGTGGCTTTTCCACAAGGCATCCCTGAACTGGTAGAGTGCTATAAGGTCAGGTGTAACCCATGGAAGGTGGGCACCCCGTACCCTTATTTTGCATAGTGGAGCATGGGTATCACAGAGTTTTAACAACTCGGATTGGAAATAGTTGAGCGTAGAATCAGGGTCAGGAATTAAATCGATTCTGTGCCAAGGGCTGTTGGTACAGTAAGGTCAGCCAGAAACTGTTGTGGGTTAAAGTTTCTAAATGTTCTAGTGAGGAGAACTTTAGGGCTTGATTGGGGCGGTTCAATTTTCCTTACACAGTACACTATTGCATGGTCACTGAAAATATCAGGAAGGATGCCAGAGGATTGGATTCTGCTGGGGTTTGAGGAGAGAATCCAGTCTAGCAAGAAATGGTTGTGCGATTTCAGGTTTGTTCGTGTGGGTTGGGAAATGAGTTGCAATAGGTTAAGCGACTTGATTTGTGTGTGGATTTTGTGGTTTTTAGGGTCAAGCCAATTGAAGTTGAAATCCCCAAGAACTAGCAGCTCACTCTTCTCATTCAGAGTGGAAATGGAGCCAAGAAACTGGGTGATATCTGTCAGAGATTGTAGAGGGGCTTTAGGGGGGCAGTAGATGCCAGCAATCAGGACGGGCTTAGAGAAGGGGAGGCAGATTTTGCCAACTAGAATTTCAAAAGAGGTTGGTCTTGGGGGCAATTTAACAGTGTTAATTGTAAGGTGTCTACAATATAAAATAACACCCCTCCTCCTCTCTTTGACCTATCTCTCCTAAAAATGGAGTATCCCTGAATGGCAATATGTGCATCAGGAGTTTAATGGGTTAGCCCTGTTTCTGTAAGAACGATGGCTTTTGGTTTATGCATAAGGCACCATGCCCTTAGTTCATCCAGTTTGGGCAGCAGACTCCGGATATTTATATGGGCGACAGATAGGCCTTTTTTGAATTTGCCGGGGATATTCTCAGGGGTATGGGACAGAGTTGAAATGGGAGGACCTGGGTTAGGTTCAATATCACCTGCTAAAGAGAGTAATAGTATGAGTAGAAATTTGAGTAGTTGTTTGCAAGTTGTTACTTTATGATGTTTGCCATTTGAGTGTGCAGTGGTTGGAGTGCTGGTTTTCAGGGTTCTCCACCAACATTCAGTAGATAGTGCAAGGCTTTTGAGTAATCCAGGGTGTATGGTGATGTTGGGCGTGGGCAGGAGGGAGGCGTTTGTAGTGGATAGAGAGAATAACATTTCAATGAGGCCACGAGAAAGAACAAAGTGGTGGTAAAAAGCAGGTTCATTATGCCAGAGGTAGGTAATGCTGCATGGAGCTGTTGTGAGCCAAGTGCGTGTGTGCGCAGACTAAACAGCAGGGATCATAGTGTGATCAGAATAGCTCCCCGTTTGTTGCAGTGTGTAGAAGAGTTTGCAGAAGGATGCAGTCCCCAGTCACCTTTAGTCAAACTATAGTCTAACTATATAAAGCTCACTTTAAGATGCCTCACTATATCATGCCAATGCAGTGCCTGCAAATACAGGAAGGGTATTGATACAGCTAAAGCAGTCACATGACCCTTCCCTCCCAATAAATCAGCTTGTTCCAGTTGGTCAATTAACAGCACAGAGTTAAGAGGGAAAAAAAATAAAAAAAACACCTTTTGATATTTAACATACAACTTAACAATGCTTAAGGGCGCTGAGTAAATCCTTTAAACAGGTCTTGCACATCAGGGATATACCTGTGAAGAGAATGCAATTAGATCCATGTCATAACTTAACTAAGTATGATAAAATCTATCCTTGCTTCATTTTTGCATAGCCAGTATAACCAACCCCATACTGATGACACCCATTAAGGTCAAAACGGATGTCTGTGGGTGGGTTTACTGACTATGCATCGTAAACCTGGCTGTGCTCAAAGCTGTGACCATGCAGCAAGCTTAAGCCTATAGGGAACCGTGTTAATGGTTTTGAAGCAAAAGGTGGCACTGTGTGCTCATTTGCATGTAATTTCCCAGAATCCCTTGCTGCAGTGGAAGTGCTGTGTGCTGGTGATAATGGTGAAAGGTGGGGTTACAGACCTGTCTAAGACATGCAAATGAGCATACAGTAATATTTCTATTTGATATATATCCGGTTGGCGGTGATATTGATCAGCTATCTGGAAGTGACTTCGCCCAGCAGTACCGGATGGTGGTGATATAATTCACAAACTGCATTTTAAAACTTTTTATCTTGTGAGTGCGATTCCCCCCCCCCCCCCCCTCCATCCCTTCCCTAATTTTATAATAAATTACGCAGTATTATGCTATGGGGCGTGCGCTCTCTCTCTTTTTCTGTTTATATATATATATATATATATATATATATATATATATATATATATATATATATATATATATATATATATATGTAAACAAAAAAAAGATAAAACATTTAAGCTGCTTGGATTGCTTCTTTAAATGAAATAGGACAATCAAAAAAATAAGTCGTCTGACCTGAAAATATATGCTTCTTCAATTTATCACATTTAATGAACACATCCACAATTCTAGACCGTTGTGTAAAATGATTAATGTCAGCCCAAAATCTGTATAAATATTCACAGCTTCTTCTAAAAATCAATATAAACTTATTTGTGAAATACAAGATTCGATTATTTCACAAGCAAGTGCTGACACAACAGGAGTCATACAGTATTTCCTTAAAATAGATGCAACCATTCTTTTTAATCATTGCAACTGATGGTATATTTGCCACAAACAAATACTGTTTGTAGGATGCTTTGATAAAAAACAAAATAGATATTCTCAAATGCCTATAGTTCCAACACATTTTTAACACTAATAATTAGACAAAAAAGAGGGGGAGATACACACTCGACCTGAATTACTAGCAGGTGCACTTGGGAAAGGATTTCAATACACAGAAAATGATGTTGTTACAGAAAACAAATAGATCCCAGATAGTGTGCACTCATTGCTTTGAGATTAGAAAGTAGTGGGACTGCTAGTCCCATATGTGAAGTGGCACTCCCGATGACAATAACGTGTAAAGGTTCACAATGAATGGGACAGGAGGTCCCAAGTAATGTATCGTGAATGTATAATAAAACCAATTTATTGATAATAAAAATGTAAATATTAGGGACCACATATAAACAGTTTGTTGTCAATGTGTACTCATAAACATGTAAATTAGCCAAATTTAATGGTTGACAGGTAAGCCCAAAACAGCTAGGAGTAGGACCAGCTAAAACAAGTATCCCTAGATACTGTACATACCCCTACAAACAGGGGAAAGGGGGAGCAATGAGGGGATATGGGGAAAGGTACCCTGTAATCTAGATCTCCGCTGTCCCTATCACAAATTCTCAAGTAATGAATACTAAAGAGCAGGGTGGATGATAGTTTTAAAGGGGTAATAGTGTAGCACCAGTCAGTGTATTGATACTAGCTGGTGAGTGGAATAGTCCGCTGTATCCCTATGCTGTTAGGCAAGTTTAACGTGTCAAATCTAATGAGAGATACAGAGAAGGGTCAGGACCCACGTGTGGAAGTCTGTAAGAGACGTGCAGTAGGAGAGAGACTGAATCAGTCACTCTACCTGTGTGCCTCTAACAGGCGATTGCAGGGCTTTTATTTTATTTTAATAATACAGTATTGTAGCAGTGGGTATCCGGAGCTGAACCACATTGATTTCAGGTCCGGGGAACCCCTGCTTCCAAAGTTACAGGCCCCATTATGGGGTGCCGGTATCCCGGCGGCCATGTTTAAATTCTCCTGTGTCATGGCCCACGTGATCGGGGGATTTAAACCAAGCAGAGAGATACCGGCACCCCATAATGGGGCTTGTTACTCAAGAAGAAGGGGGTCACCGGAACTGAAATCAATGCGGTTCAGCTCCGGAGACCCCCTGCAACATTACTGTAATATTAAAATAAATTAAAAGCAGCTTCATTACCTTAGCGGCTACCCGCTAAGGCAATGAAGTGGCTAAGCAAGACAACCCGGTTTATTGGGGGTGAGTGAAGGGGGTAATTGCCACAGGATGGGTGGTGAAGGTTGCGGTGTGGTAGTAACCGCTATGATTATGAAAGGGTTATCCCCTCCCACTGTCCACCCAAGAGGCCTAACCAACCACCCTGGGACAATCAACCCCTTCACTCAATCCCTCAACCCCCAATAAACATTAAAATACAAACATCAATAAAATACATAGAACCTCCCCTCAGCACTACTATGCAACCTGCCAATCTATAAAACAAGCCTCAAATTGAAAACACATTAAATTTCAATCCAAAAAATGCAAACAAACCAATTGATTGGCACACCAATGCCCTATGAGCATGAGTTTCAACTATTCCAGTCAATATGCAGCATGCCAATCTAAACAACCAGCATCAAATTAAAAACACATTACATTTCAATAAAAAAATGCCAACCTCAAATTCAGTGCCTATGCAAATCACAAAACAAGCACCAAATAAAAGACATTTACATGGAATGAAAAAATTATGCCAATGCAAATCGCAACCTTAGAAAAAAAAAACTGTAAATTAAAAAACAGGCACCAAACAAAAGACATTTACATTGGAATTAAAAAATAATGCCAATGCAAATGCCAACCTAAAACAAAATACACAATGAAATAAAATACAATCAATGATTTTCTTACTTTTGGTGTCTTCAACCACGGAATCCGACTCCAGCAGCAATAGCAACTCCTGGTCCATGACACAGTGCTCCTCAACAGCCACAGTCCACACTAAATTCTTTCATTCTTTTCTTTCTTTTTTTCATCTGGAAATTGTAATCCAATTGGGGTTCCTCTTTATCTTCATCTGTAATTGTAATCCACTCAGGGTTCTTCTTTATCTTCATTTGTACTTGTAACCCAATTGGGGGGAGATGTATACTCTTCAGATTCTTGGCATGAAATGAGATGGGACAGGCCTTATATAAGGCCTTTGATGTCACATTTGACTGACAGTGGTTCCCAGTCAATCCGATTGGCTGGATTACCATGTGACAATCTATTTATTTTTTATTTTTTAAGGATGTGACGTCATCAAAAGGGAAGGAAGCCAGACAATCAGAAAGGCTCTACTTCCTTCCCAATAAAATGACATCACCAAAACCAAAATGGCTGTAATCACATGGTACTAGAACCAAGAGAATTGAGAGATATTCCATGTGAGGCATCACATGGTATATTCCCAATCTGATTGGTTGCAGTAAACCATGTGATAGCTTCATTTTTTTTTAAAGAATGTGACATCATTTAAGATGATTTGTCCATCTGTCTTCTACCTCCTCTAGTCCTCCTCGGCGTAACCGCCGATTTCTAGGTTAGCTTCCTTATCTTGATTCTCTTGCACGGCCCGAGTTCCCAACTCCTCTCTTGTGGCCAGCTCCCACTCGCTCCTTATCCAGTTTGGCTTCCCGGTGTCAGCCAAGAACACGTTTGGAGACTATAATAGCAGGATTGTGGCACCATTCACCCCTGGGATGTCTTTTTGAGCTAACCACATCATCAGACTTTTAGAAATTGAAGGCCAGTGTCATTAACCAAACTCGCTAACTTCTCCATATGGCATACATCCCAAATTCTGTTTCTGATTGTGGAAATAGACGGAACCTCTGTCTGCTTCCATAATGCTGCAATCTCGCACCTCGTCGCCGTTGCAAAATGAGTAACTAATTTCTTCTGTATTTTGGCTAGCCCCTCTTTGGCCTGTTAAGGAGGAAAATCCAGGGGTCTAGTGGAATTGCGAGGCCCAAAATCCACTGTAGTCAATCTCTAATTTTCTCCTATAGGAGCAGCACCCGAGGGCAGGACCGCAACATATGTAACAGATCAGCTTCCCTTCCACCTTGTTTTGGACACAATGGGGAATAACCTGGAATAAATTTGGATAATTTCAGCGTGGTGAGGTACCCTCTCATTAATACTTTATACGTGTTCTTCCTAAGCGTTGTACAGATCGAGCTTTGAGCGTAGCCAAGAATATCTCGTCCCACACCTCTTCCTCAAATGTCTCCCCCAGGTCCCGTGCCCATTGGGACACGTATGTCAACTTTCTATTGTATGCGGTACCTGAAAAGACCACTTTTTTGTACAGCCTAGATATAAGTCCACTGTGTCTGTCTCCAGTGTACAGAGCTTTTCAAAATGTGTACATTAATTATAAAACGCTCTAAATCTGGAGGTACATACAAAATTCTATGTGTCGGAAGTCTTTTTCTGACTTTAGTTGCTCGAATGTTTTGGTCGTATTCCTACCCTCTAGATCTTTAAGTCTAATAAAACATTCCATTTCCAAATCAGACGCTCTCTGCTATTCACCCCTGGAGCAAAATCCGGATTACCATATATGGGGGCCATTAATGACGTTTTTATGGTCAAAGCACACATGTATTTGGACACCTCCCAGATTGCAAGTGAGTTGGTCATTGCGGACAGCGGTTCTTTGATGGACTGAAGAGTCCGTTTTGGATACCAAATCAGGTTGTGTAGTTCCAATGAACCACAGATTTCTTTTTCCAGCGCCAACCAAATCCTAAGGCTTGGGTCATAGTGCCACTGTAATTTTAGTTAATTGGGCTGCTGAAGATCTTTACTCTCGGTCGTTTATATCTCCATATAAATTTTGAGATCAAAACTCAAGCGAGAGTATTTCTTTTTTCTTGATTAATATTGGGAGAGTCTGAAATAGATATAATATTCAAGGAAGCAAGTTCATTTTGATACAGTGGACTCTCCCAATCCAATATATATGTTGTACATAGACCAAATTCTAATGTCTTCCTTTAAGGTTTGAAGTAGTTTAGGGACTTTTGCCCAATATAGAGTTTTGAAATCTTGAGTGATCTTTATCCCCAGGTATTTAATTGCCTCAGGCTAACAATAGAAATTGATGGATAACAGTTTTTGTTACTCCTTTGAAAGGTTAATATTGAGCACTTCTAATTTTGTTTGGTTGATTTTGAACCCTGAGATCCTGTAAAATTTTCTAGGAGGCTAAACAGATTGGGTAGAGAGGTGAGAGACCTAGACAAGGTCAGAAAAATATAATCCGCTTAAAGCGCCACCTTGTGGGTCTCGTCTTTTACTTGTATCCCTGAAATAGCTTGATTTAACCGAATTGGTGCCGCCAGCGGCTCCATGCTTAGGGGAAACAATAATGGTGACAGTGACAGGGGGCACCCCTGTCTAGTGACGCTCTTAATTGCAAATGGCTCAGAGGGGAAGCCCTGATGGATAACTTTCGCCGCCGGATTGGAATACAGTGCCATGATTGCCTTCAATAGTTTTCCCCCAAACCCAAATGCTCCAAGCGTGGTCTGTATATATGGCCAGTCAATCCTGTTAAAGGCCTTTTCGGCATTTAGACTTAACACCATCACCAGGACCGGTTTTGAGTTTGCTATCTGTATCAGGTCAATAATTCACCTGGTGTTATCGGCCGCTTGTCTATTCTTATTGAAACCTACCAGATCCGGGTGAATCAGTCAGGATGTGACTCAATCTATTGGCCAGCATTTTAGAGACTATTTTTATATCCGAATTTAATTAGAGATATCAGCCTGTAGGTCTTACAATTTGTCGGGTTTATCCCCTGTTTGTAGATTAGTGAGATGGATGCCTGGAGCATCTGGTCCGGAAATGGGGCACCCGCTAGCACTACATTAAACATACCGAACAGATAGGGGGCCAACAGTTTGATAAACTTTTTGTAATATAAATTTGAGAATCCATCTGGGCCGGGGCTTTGTAAGGATTCAAGTGTTTAACCACCTTTAGGACCTCTTCCAATGAGAAGACCCTATGTAGAGCATCTCTCTCCTCCCCATTCCATCTTGGTAAATTTGAACCCACTAAGAACTCCTTCAGAGTTTGCTTTGTATTGGTATTATGTGTGACATTTTCCCAATTGTATAAATTCTTAAATTCTTCTACAATTAATTTCAAATTAATTTTAATTAAAACATCAGGAAGGAGATTAACCTAAGATTTATCATGCAGTGTGACAGAAACCAGGGGATGGTTATAAATTCCATATATAGGGCTCCCAGGATACTGGACAGCTTCTATCCTGTTTAGGCTAGAAAGTGCAGCCTCAGAATAAATGCACTCCATCCCACAGTTTGACAGTTGCTAGAACTGAGAGAGGAGGGATCCAGACCAGAGTTTGTCTGCTGCCTGATTTCTGTCACATGTCCTGCTAGATAGAAATCAGGTATTTAAGGCTGATTTCCTGGTTCCTTTTCCCTCTCCCCAAGAGACTGGAGGCAGGAATGCTGCTGGAAGCAGAGAGGGGAAAAGCTTCTCCCCAAACAGGTTAACTCATTCTGTTCCTTTTTCAAATTGTAAAGATCCTTATTTTTGTTTGTTGGAAGTGGGTAAGCCGCCCCAACCCCAGTCAGGGTGAACCTCAGTTAAGTTATTGCTCAGATGAGCAGGGTTTTGTTTTGCATGTGTTTTTCTTTTGTATTCAATGTGGCAGTCTCAGTGCCTGGTACTGAATAAACCAGGCAGTAGCCTATTTAAAGGAACAGCACGTTACGCCTCGTCATTTAACCTACCCTTAAAGACCGTGTTCTAGCAGTCCTGGACAGATGGCGGAGCCCCGGAGTAAGCCGTTTGTCACATATGGTGGAGAATGCGGGCAGAACACTAAAAAGTCTGTGGGTAAAAGAACTTTAAGGGAAAAAAAGTTTTTTTTTCCAAAACTAGATGGAAGACGTGGTGAGTGCGTTGGTACGCAATGTCGCTGCCCAGAAAGAGACGAATGCAGCCCTGCAAGAGGCGAACACAACCCAGCAACAGACAAACCGCTTGCTGAGAGAGGAACTCGAGGTCCTGAGAGAGGCTATCACTAAGGCTCCACTGGCAGAGGCAGCCCCAGTCCCGAAAATGACCAGGGCAAGCCAGAAGACGGGGCCCTCGGATGATGTTGAAATCTATCTTCTCACGTTTGAATGCACGACACAGAGAGAGGGTTGGCCAGAAGCTGAGTGGGCCAGTCTAATCGCACCCTTCTTAAGCGGCGAACTCCAGAAGGCTTACTTTGATCTAGAGCCAGCCTAAGCTAACATCTATGCAAAGTTGAAGTTCGAGATCCTCGCCCGCCTCTTCGTAACCACGGCTGTTCGCGCCCAAAGTTTCCTACACGCATGGTCCTTCACATTGGATAAAGCCACCCGATCCCAGATGTATGACCTCATCCACCTCGCCCGGAAGTGGCTACAACCCGAGATCAACTCAGCAAGCCACATCGTGGAACGGTTGGTCATGGACCAGTTCTTGAGGAAACTTTCCTCTGCCCTGCGCCATTGGGTCAGTCAGAGTGACCCCCACAATGCAGACGAGCTGGTGGACCTCGTAGAAAGGTACAATGCAGCAGAAGAGCACCTGCAACCCACAGTCATTGAGCATCCCCACTACCCAAGGTTCCAGGACTCTTCCAGAGATGGTAAAAGGGTACCAGGGTTAAGGGGGGCTGAGAGCGGAAACCGCCTTTACACAGCACCAGCAACAGTGGCTCGCATACTAAGGGCAACATGGAGAGCCGAAAAAGGGCTCTAAGTGGGACACAGACTATGTACCTAAATGTGTAAATTGTTATGAGAGGGGCCACACCGCGAAAGTCTGCCCACTAAATACTGAACCAATGCAATGCAACAGCATTGAACCTTATTCGTTGTGGTCTCAATGTATGGGCTCCAGAGGACCCCTTGAATAACAATCTCTGGGCATTTGTAAAGGTAAATGGTAAGAGGGTTCGGGCACTACTTGACTCTGGGAGTATGGTTACACTAGTGTCCGAATACCTGTTGCCCATTGGAAAAAAACAGGTAAACAGTTCACAAAGAGTGGGAATTTGTTGTATACATGGGGATAATCACGAATATTCCACTGTTGATGTTCTTATTGAAACAGAGTTTGGTTCTTTAGATTTCAAAGTGGGTATAGTACCCAAACTGGCACATGATGTGTTAATAGGGACCGACTTTCCCCATTTTCTAAAAATGTGGTCCTCCTCTCAGAATAGCGCCCAGAGTTCAATAGCGGACCATAAAGAAGTAACGGAAGAAACAAATCCTTTCCCTTTTTCAGAAATGGAGGTTGGCGAGGACCCAAATAAAAAGGGGAAAGAGGAAGAGTGCTGTAAAATTCCCTTTCCCATGGCCACATTAGTAGGGAATACCCCAAATCAAGATGTTGAACAGGCGTTTACCACCCCAGAACAGGGTAAGACCTTCACTGACCTAGTGGTCAGTCCTGGGAGTTTTAAGAAGGCCCAGTGGGAAGACCCCACATTAGCGGAAGCAAAGGGGAATATACGGGACCAGAATAGTACTCCTGGCCAAACAGATAGGTCACTTGCCTACCCCTACTCCGAGGTAGAAAATGACCTAGTATATCGGGTTGATAGGAGGAAATCCATTATAACTAAACAATTGTTGGTGACACAGACATTCCGTAATGTAGTATTACACCTCGCACATAGTCACCCATTGGGGGGACACCTAGGGGTGGAAAAGACAAAAGAAAAGGGTCTCCGAAGCTTCTATTGGCCTGGGGATCTGGCAGAATTACAAATTATTTCTCCTCATACCCAGAATGTCAGATCACCGCCCCGTTCAAAGCGTATCATAGCCCATTGGTACCCCTTCCCATAATAGATGTACCATTTGACCGGATTTCTATGGATCTAGTAGGATCCCTAATAAAGTCTGCTAGGGAACATCAGCATATATTGGTAATATAAGATTATGCCACCCGATATCCAGAGGCAATTCCCCTCCGTAGCACCTCTGCTAAAAACATAGCAAAAGAGTTAATAGTCTTGTTTACCCGGGTCGGAATTCCTAAAGAGATCTTAACTGACCAGGGAACAACATTTTTGTCCCAAGTAACAAAAGAGTTATGTAAACTCCTAAAAATCAAGCATCTCAGAACCTCTGTCTATCATCCACAAACAGATGGTTTAGTGGAACGATTCCATAAAACCTTAAAAAGCATGTTACGCCGGGCGGTCGATAAGGATGGAAAAAACTGGGATTGTTTGTTACCATACCTGTTATTTGCCATTAGGGAGGTTCCCCAATCATCCACAGGCTTCTCCCCATTTGAACTATTGTATGGCTGACACCAAAAAGAGCTTACTGGATATAGCCAAAGAGATTTGGGAACAAGAGGTTACACCATATAGAAGTGTAATAGAACATTTTGCCCAGATGCAGGACTGCATAGCTGCGGTCCTACCTATAGTGAGGGAACACATGGAAAAAGCTCAAGAGGCACAGAGGAATACGTATAATAAGGGTGCTAGGGTCAGAATTTTTTATCCAGACGACAGGGTGCTAGTTCTGGTTCCCACCGTAGAGAGTAAATTCCTTGCTAAGTGGCATGGGCCATATGAGGTCTTGGAAAGAGTGGGAGAAGTAAATTACAAGGTGAGACAGCCAGGTAGGAGGAAACCTGATCAAATTTACCATGTAAACCTACTTAAGCCCTGGAAAGATACAGAGGTCTTATTAACCTTAGTACCCCCAGGTACGTCAGAGAATCGAGAAACTGACCCAGAGGTTAGCATAGCCGAAACCCTGTCCATTCATCAGAAACGAGAGGTCCAGAACCTAGTGAGAAGAAACAAAGAAGTCTTCTCTACAAAGCCAGATAGAACTAGGGTAATTGAACATGACCTAGTCTCTGAACCGGGGTTCCGAGTTAACCTTAAACCGTACCGAATCCCAGAGGCCAAAAAAGAGGCTATAAGTTTAGAGGTTAAAAAAATTCTAAAACTAGGTGTAATTGAGGAATCCCAAAGTGGGTGGAACAGCCCTATAGTTTTAGTCCCAAAACCAGACGGTACAACAAGGTTTTGCAATGACTACCGTAAACTAAACGCTGTGTCAAAATTTGATACTTATCCTATGCCCAGGGTTGATGAACTGGTAGAGAGACTGGGCAAAGCCCGATATCTCACAACCCTAAACCTAACAAAAGGGTAACGTCAGGTTCCCCTCACAGAAAGGGCAAAAGAAAAGACAGCCTTCTCAACCCCAGACATCCTCTTTCAGTATAGGGTGCTGCCTTTTGGCTTACATGGAGCTCCTGCCACATTCCAAAGAATGATGGCTAAAATTTTAAAGCCACATGCTCGGTATGCTGCCGCCTACCTGGATGATGTGGTAATCCATAGTGAAGATTGGCAATCCCACCTTCCAAATGTCCAAGCTGTGCTTGACTCAGTTCGGTCTGCTGGACTAACTGCTAACTCCGCTAAATGCACTATTGGTCTGGAGGAGGCCAAGTATCTGGGGTATTCTATTGGCAGAGGTTTACTCAAACCCCAAACACTCAAAGTAGAGGCGATACAAAATTGGCCAAGGCCAGTTACAAAAAACAAGTAAGGACCTTTTTGGGATTAATTGGCTACTATAGAAGGTTTATTCCCAATTTTGCAACTAAGGCAACCCCACTAACCGACCTCACAAAAGCAAGAGGGCCGCTAATGGTAAAGTGGTCCCCCGAAACCGAACAGGCATTTAGAAGCCTGAAAGACGCTCTCTGTGCCCAACCAGTGTTGGTCACACCTGACTTCTCTAAAGAGATTTTAGTCCAAACCGACGCATCTGAGGTAGGGCTGGGGGCTGTACTCTCCCACGAGTCTCAAGGTGAGGAGCACCCCATCCTTTATTTAAGTAGGAAACTAAATCCCCAGGAGAAAAATTACTCCATAGTCGAGAAAGAGTGACTCGCAATAAAGTGGGCTGTAGAGACGCTCAAATACTATCTGTTGGGGAGAAAATTCCGGTTGGTCACAGATCATGCACCCCTCACCTGGATGTGTCAAAACAGAGAGAAGAATGCTAGAGTGACCAGGTGGTTCCTAAGCCTACAACCCTTTAAATTTTCTGGGGAGTACAGGTCAGGGCACAAACATGGCAATGCTGATGGGTTGTCAAGGATGCACTCCCTAATATCAATGGTCGCCCATCCCTCGAGGTCTGAGCTCGGGGGGAGGATATGTGACAGAAACCAGGGGATGGTAACAAATTCCATATATAGGGCTCCCAGGATACTGGACAGCTTCTATCCTGTTTAGGCTAGAAAGTGCAGCCTCAGAATAAATGCACTCCATCCCACAGTTTGACAGTTGCTGGAACTGAGGGAGGAGGGATCCAGACCAGAGTTTGTCTGCTGCCTGATTTCTGTCACCTGTCCTGCTAGATAGAAATCAGGTATTTAAGGCTGATTTCCTGGTTCCTCTTCCCTCTCCCCAAGAGATGGGGGCAGGAATGCTGCTGGAAGCAGAGAGGGGAAAAGCCTCTCCCCAAATAGGTTAACTCATTCTGTTCCTTTTCTCAAATTGTAAAGATCCTTATTTTTGTTTGTTGGAAGTGGGTAAGCCGCCCCAACCCCAGTCAGGGTGAACCTCAGTTAAGTTATTGCTCAGATGAGCAGGGTTTTGTTTTGCTTGTGTTTTTCTTTTGTATTCAGTGTGGCAGTCTCAGCGCCTGGGACTGAATAAACCAGGCAGTAGCCTGTTTAAAGGAACAGCACGTTACGCCTCGTCCTTTAACCTACCCTATAAGACCGTGTTCTAGCAGTCCTGGACAGACGGCGGAGCCCCGGAGTAAGCCGTTTGTCACAGCAGTGAAAGATCCATCCTGTAACAAGACTTAACATCGTAACTAGTAAGTGTATTTGTCGTTGTAATTGTAAATCAAGCTGTGTATGTTCATTGTGTAAATGTAAGAATCGGGGAACACGCTCCCTGAGGCGTGTTCCCCCTTTACCTGTCGCTTCTCTGATCGCCGCTCTCTAGCTGCGAGTCAAGATTGTCTGATGTCTGTTTCCTGAACCTTTCCCTGCTTCCGCAGAGGCCGCGTCTCTGTCCTGCCTCTGCCTTATTTCTTCAACACGAAAGTGACTTCAACCTTGCTTTTTGGCAGACCCAGCCCCCTTCCTCCTGACAGGAAGTAAGCCTCATTCTGACTCTCATTACCAACAGCTGCTGCTGCTGCTCCTTAAATACAGACAGTTGCTATCTGCCCTGTGTCATGCCAAGTACTTCTCCAGTACTCTATGCCTCCTGTTCCTGTCATCGCATGCTAGGTCCTGTGCTACGGAGCTTGGCTCCACTCCGTACGCACCGCGCTTCTCTCGCACGTGCCGTGCTCAAGTGACGACGTGCACCGCTCTCCAGCTGCACGGCAACTTCCCTTTATCTTCCCCTTATCTCGTGTCTCCTGCTGCCTCCCCACCTTAGCACCGGGTTCCCCCTTCTTGTCTTGAGCGAGGGAGCGCAAGCGTTACAATATGCTGAGCCGAAACCAACGGAACCCCCTGAGGTAGTCCCTGCCTTATCTGCTGTTCCTGAACCCCTTATTTGTTGGGAGACTCGAATACCTTACTTCAGTCCAGAATTGTTTTTCCTCCTACTCCAGGAGGGAGCCCTTGAGGTCCGGATCATGGAGTGCTGTTTCCATGAGTTTCCAGGTTGTGCTGTTTTTAAAGTCTTGTTATAGATCCTGGTTATAGTTTGTGTTCGTAGTTCCTGTTCCTACAAGCAGCCCGGACCTCTGCGGACCGCCCCTTGGAATTTCCAGAAACCCGACTGTGCTGACCACTGTGGTAAGAACTCTCTCTGTACTGTTTCCCCCAAACCTACTATGGATCGCTCGGAGTTCAATCCTGAGGAGAGGGGTACTGTAAGGAATCAGGGAAAATGCCCATTGTGGTGTCTTCCCCATGCCGCATCTCAGATCCCTACTCTAATTACAGAGCATGCATGCACCCGCGGTTCCTCTACTTGTGCCACGGAGCTCGGCCCGCCCCCAGTCACGTCGCGCATCTCTCTCGCGCACGGTGCATACACTTGACGGCTTGTGTTGCTCTCTAGCTGCGTGTCAAAACTACCTATGCATGTCTGTCCCCAAGTCTAGTAGGGATCGCTCAGAGTTCGATCCTGAAGAGGGGGATACTGTAACGAATCAGGGAACACGCTCCTTGTGGTGTGTTCCCCCTTACCTGTCGCTTCTCTGATCGCCGCTCTCTAGCTGCGAGTCAGGATTGTCTGATGTCTGTCTCCTGAACCTTTCACTGCTTCCACAGAGGCCGAGCCTCTGTCCTGCCTCTGCCTTATTTTTTCAACAGGAAGTGACTGCAAGCTTACTGAAGTAAGCAACGCCATCTTGCTTTCTGGCAGACCCTGCCCTCTTCCTGCAGACAGGAAGTAAGCCTCACTCTGACTCTCATTACCATCAGCTGCTGCTGCTGCTGCTCCTTAAATACAGGCAGTTGCTATCTGCCCTGTGTCATGCCAAGTACTCCTCCAGTACTCTATGTTCCTATTACTGTCATCGCATGCTGTGTCCTGCCTGGATTTCCACTGGGAGCTCTACTAACTCTCCTTTGGCTTTCCGGAAGACTGAGACATTACTCTTTCTATCACTGAGGTTAGTTTACCGTTGCGGGTAGTGTAGGACCTGCTGAATAGGGTTTACCTTGACGTGGTAGCAGGCTTACAATACTTTGGCCAAAGCATTTAACTAAAGAACCCTTACTTTGAATTTAGTTTTGCTTCTCTCTTCTGTTACTGGCACTCTGCCTTTATGGAAGCTGGACGTCCTTCAAGAAGTATTTGTCTAATTGTAGCCTCGTGCTCCTGACTCTGCTGTACCTTATTTCCTTACCTGTGGCATCTCTCACCCCCTCACTGGTGCCTGAGAGTGCGCGCATCTCTGCTCTGCTAACAGAGCATGCGCGTACGTGTAGCTGGCTCAGCTGTTCTACGGAGCTTGGCTCCACTCCTCCTATGCGCCGCGCTTCTCTCGCATGTGGCGCGCTCAAGTGACGGCGTGCACCGCTCCCCAGCTGCGTGGCAACTTCCCCTTATCTCGTGTCTCCTGCGGCCTCCCCAACTCAGCACTGGGTTTCCCACTTCTTGTCTTGAGCGCGAGCGTTACAGTAAATAATTTACATTTTATTTTATCGCTTGCATTGCTCAATAAAAGGATTCGGGTATTTTGGTGTTAAAAGTTCTGGTCTACCGTGACAGGGTTGATGTGTTTATTGTTGTTTCTTGGGGGTAGAGGTATGTGGTGAAGGAGGTAGTAGCCCGAAGGGTATTTGTTTAGGCCTACCGGGGGGTAGCGGGACTGGTTAACCCTTTCATTACCATAGTGGTTACACAGCTTGGTAGTGAAGGGTTGACTCCTCTCGCAACCTTCCAGGTGGGCCTAACCACCCACCCTGGGAGTACTACAGCCTTCATCCACCCCATCTGTCCCAAAAACAGGCTATTGATGTTTAACCCCTTCAGTGCCTTAAAAAATGGCAGATTAAACAGCAGGGCGATTTTTGGGGGGGAAGTCTACTAATATAGGCCCCTATGTCTTTAAAGTCCTATAACAAAGAAATGTGATCATATAGAATGATTACAGAAAAAATATTAAACATCTGCTAATTACCAGTATAGCATTTAAAAGCAAAAATTAGGTATGTTATAAACAGCGATAAAGAACAACATTTATTCTCATTAAATTATAGTAGTTGCAAATAAAACACTTGGATTTGTCAAAGTATCTTTAGTTAGTGCTTATGCAGGAGAAAAGGCATCTGTGTGTCTTGTAAGAAGAGTAATATTCAATCATCACAAAGGTCCCCGAGATACCATTTAAACTGCTTTATTGATTTTCCCTGGTTGGCAGTGTTTAATTCAAACAACTCCCAAGGAGTATAACATCACTGTGGGCAAATTAGCCAGAATTCTGGCCTCTCGTTCTCTGACCACACTGATACTATAACGAAAAGTTAGAATAATGGCTGCATTGATTATTTGACAGAGCATTAAAAAGGCATCCCATCAGCAACAGTAAATAGAAACAAACATTCTATCCCACGTAACTATGTTAAACAGAGAGGTTGAGTTAAGCAATTGTGAAAAATATATTCCAATATGTGACTGAAAAAGGAAAGGAGAAATTAATCTTTTCCTAATCTCCTCTTTTATTTACACCAATCAAGAGATTGTAAGTACATTTTTCTCAAATATCTGACCTATATTGCATTGAACAAAAATTGTACATCAAAATACTGCTGACAAAATATGTTTCAATAGAGAATAGTTTATAACTACATACACGGTATGCAAGGAAAGCTACTGAACAATAGTTCAAACCATGATTTATGAATCTCAGGCAATGGATAGTGTTTTTCACGTCAAACAGCGGGCTAAATCCTCTAGTCCTATGCAGTCTCCAATAGATATGTACCCAAGAGTGAAACATAGCATGGTACAAGAGATAACATTTATTTAAAATGCACAAAACCAAATTGCACTTACAGTGCATCAGGTTTTGGCGTGTAACTAAAGATGCCATGCAGCCTGAGTCTTCGAAGCTCAGTGCTAGCAGCAGGGGTTGGCATCACACTCCCCTTTCTCTCATCGCGGCTGCAACTCGAGTTTGCTCCTCCCCTGATGATATCACTGTTGTGTCGATAGCTACACCTCCCTGCTGACAAACAACAAGCTTCGCCCTACGTGTTTTGTGACTTGGATTGTCACTTCCCCAGGTTAATTCCTAAAGTTATTAATGTTAATTCCTTAATAATCAAGGTATTATGCCCGGCTGGGTAACCCTAAACCATGTTGGGACAGAAGGGGTTAAAATGTATTACCATCATAACACCATGTTTTCCCCTACACTATCTTTATTGTCCCTGTTTTGCAGCTTACTGTAGCAGCTAGCTGCAGTTGAATGAATGAATGAACTATATGCTAACTGTATTTGCTACACAGAGGGGAGCTTCTAGCCCTGAGCCAAGCGCTAATTGACGAAGTGTGCTTTCAAGATAGGTATCAGTTCTCAGACCACAGACGTTGAAACCGCAAAGTCAATTGAATAAGTGGTCTGCGGTTTAGCTGAAGTGCCTTCTTGATAAATTGTATCCTGCCGTCTCGTTATCCACTTGAGCTGAATTGGTGGCGCACGTCTGCGGTTACCGATCAAAAGCCAGGACGGATACATTGTATGCCGGCTTGTAACCCAGACCGATTATAGGTCAAATCGCAACCAGCATCACAGAGCCCCGTCAAATAAGTGGATAACTTGCGTTAGGAAAGTTCTAGCACTCTAATTTTTGGAGTGCAGCTAGGTAAAAAGAAACCATAAACATACATATAAGGTTTATTATTGTTGCATAAGCAGAACATACATTTATAAATAAACTGAATTGTATTGGTATTTTAAAATGTACAGGCAGGAACCTTTTCCTGCCAGACAGGCAATGAATCCATTAACATGCCCATATGTTATGGATGAATGAGCTGAGGGATTTTTCATCTCTGCACTTCAAAGGGCACCCTGCTAAGGTGGTGCCCCTGTGTCTAGAGAAGTCCGGAGCTGAAAAGCCTCAGAGACCCAAGGTGTTAGGGGTGCCGGGATATATGTAAGTACCAGATACCGGTTTGAAGTATGGGCGCTTCACACTTGGTAGCCAAACCCCAGACTTACTGTCACCAGGTAAGAGGTTGGGCCCGGTATGCTAAATAGCTCAGGTGTGAAGTTAACGCATGCTCCTAGCAGACCGGGAAGCAACTTCTGCCCATTCTAGGAACTCCTGGCAAGTCTGGGATAGGTGGGGAAAATTGTTCCCACGAGAGGATTGGGTGTGCATGTTAGGAATAGGGCTATTAACCCTATAAAGATGCCTGCAGCACATTCCCATTCAGATTCATCTCAGCTTTACCAAGATACGTCCAAGCTACAGCGTCAGCAGTTCCGGAGTTTGAGGGGTTAACAACATCGTAACCAAGGATCATACCCCTCTTCCAGAATTAGTTTGAGCTAAGGATTCCAGAATGTATCCTGTAAGGACTATATGAAAGAAATCCTTTTTGGCGGAGATATAGGGCTGGCAATTTGCGCCCCTAGCCAAGGGCTGTCGCAGGACTCAAACCGCGCACCCACTTGCAGGGGTGCCAAGAGACTTTGATTCGTTCTGTGGACATTTGATTTCATTTCCCTATCCCAGTAAGTGTTTTATTGACTGTAAGTGTGACTATTGTGTAGAGACAAAATAAGAAAAAGGCGCACAACGCACATAGTGAAGTACAGTATAAAAAGTGTGTTTTACTAAGGAAGAATAAGTTCTGCGTACATCAAAATTGATAAAATCAGACAAGGGATAAGTGGGGTTACCACACGGCAGGACAGCTGAAGTCGTCGCTCATCACCCGATGTAGAGGGAAGAACAGCAGACCAGCAATCATCAAACACGGCGGGGGAGCCTTCTGGATCGATGGATCACACTCACTCCGTCTTTAAGTTGTAAGGTGATTAGTCCACGGTGCGTATCAATACATACAAGTCCCAAAGTAGTGTACAGCTGTCCCGGTCAGTGACTCCACTGTATCATGCCGATAGCACGCCGCTGTGTCACGTGGGGATGCCCGCTGATGACGTCACTGGCTTCGCTACCAGTGCAGGGCTCACTGCTGTCTCCGCTCGGCTCACAGGGAGACACAGGCTGACAGAACCGGAATCAGCTGTCACAAGGGACAACAGGGGTTCAGAGTCCCAGAGTGGTATGCAGAAGTCCCGGTCAGTGATTCCACTGTGTTAGGTCGATAGCGTGCCGCTGTGCCACGTGGGGACGCCCGCTGATGACGTCACTGGCTTCGCTACCAGTGCAGGACTCACAGCTGTCACAGCAAAGGCGCACGGCACCGCTCGGCTCACAGGGAGACACAGGCTGTCAGATCGGCAGCCACAGGGGACAACGGGGGTTCAAATAAAGATAATAAAACACCATATGGGGATAAGAATTGAGCATGAAACACAGTCCAATGCGTTTCGTAACACTAAGTTACTTCATCAGGGACCGTAGCGGCTATGGTAATGAAGCAGCATTAATGTATTTTAAATAATAGTGTGCCAGTGCCGCCGCCATCTTTATAGCATCCAAGACGCGACGTGGGCTCTATAAAGATGGCGTCCGCACTGGCACCGATGCCCCAAACCGGGGCCTGTAACTCGGGAAGCAGGGGGTCTCTAAAGCAGAAATCAATGCGGTTCAGCTCAGGGGAGCCCTGCTCCCGCACACTATTAATAAAAATACATTAATGCAGCTTCATTACCTTAGCGGATAGCCGCTAAGGCAATGAAGGGGTTAAGGCACATTAGCATGTTTATTGGGGACGATTGCCCTCAATAAACAACACACATCCCCCCCGCCCCCTAACAAATACAGTATTGTAATGGGCAAAATTACTATTATCCACATATGGATAATAATGCATTTGCCCAATTTTAAATACATATAAATTACAATAAATACAGTTAAAACATTTAACACTTACGTTTTACAGGCACCCACGATGAAGGCCGTCTTCATCCTCATCTTCATTCTGCCCATGCCCCTACGGTGCTGCAAAACATGCACAACAATTACAATAGCCAATGTAATGTCCCCTAACCCCTTAACCGCTACTGTCATTAAGGGGTTAACCCACCCTCACCCACCACTCGGGAGGCCTACATACCCTACCACACTAACCCCTCGCTCCGTGAGGCCTAACCACCCTCACCCACTACCCACAAGGGAGGCCTACCCACATACCCTTGGGGCCACTACACACCCCCCCAACACATACAGTACAATAATGTGCAAAATAACTATTATCCAGATATGGATAATATATTATTTGCCTATTATGAAACACATAAAATGCGTAGAATAGCAGATGCGCACATGCGCAGAATAGCATTCAAATCAAAACATGAAGACCCCAGAAGACCCCAAAGAAGAAAAAAGACACAGACGTGGATTTGTTATGTTTTTTTATTTTATTGCTTACCTGTGGATTGGTTCCTGTGCTTCTGGGTTGCTTGGATTTCAGAGAGTGGACATCTAATGGTGAGTAAACAAAAAAGTCTATTATTTTTACTTATACAGGTTTTTATGATTTTTCATTCATGTCTTTTATTTTTTCACTCCCATTTAATGCCCGTTAATATATCTATGTATATAATACATTCACAGAAACTGAATGGGTGTATTGTATGTGAATTTTGTATATAAAGGCTTTGTATTTTATGCTGTATTATTGCCCCTGTATGTTATGTTTATCTATCTGTATGGATAGACATACAGGGCTAATAATTGATTGTTTGGCTCATGTTTAGGTTCTTTTCATGTATGGATAATGTATTTAGCATCTTTATTTTGTCATTGTTGTGAATAATGTAATTTGTATTTAGCTAAAGGCTTCTTTATGGTAGTAAGATTAGATGATGGTGGTTACTTTAAATTAGAATTGTTTTGGCAATGGTTTGGCTTTAGCAATTGAATAGGGAATTGTATAATTGATTTGTATTGTATTTTAATTGTTTGAGGAAATGGATTAATTGAGTGATGCTAATTGTATTGATGTTGGTTAGTTTCTAATTAATTTTCAGGATGGCATTGGTGGTTAGGGGACATTGTTCATAGTGTATTTTATTGTTACATATATTTTGCATAGTGTTATATGATGCACAGATTAATTGCATCATGTACACACTCAATGCAATTGTGTGACATTTCATAGACATTTGTGTAGCTGCAGTTTGTTTTATTTATATTTGCAATGGCTGCTGTATTTATTTTAACATGCAATGTGGTGGTTTTAAGATTAAAAATTCATGTTTTGGGAGCGCATGCGCGAGGTCAGACAGCATGGCAGCATAACTCTGTAGCTCCGTGCCCCGCTCTGACAAAAATGAACAAAAAAAACGATTTAAATTACCAAAAAAGGCTACAAACTCCTCAAGAACAAGACATTACCAGCAGGATGTCCAAAAAATTATCAAAGACCCCCAGAAAGAAGGGTCTTCTCGAATATTTTGGAGACGGGAGATCCCGCAGGGAGACCACAGCAATGGCCCCCGCCTCCCGCACGGGCTCTGAGTCTGACGGGGAAGGAGAATTAGGCGACCAAGGGCTTCTACCAGTCAGGTGGTGTGACATAGAGAGACTTTACAATGAACTAAAATCATTACTGCAAGCCGAAATACGAACCCTGGCCAAGGAGATGGGAAACCTGGGGACCCGGACTCAGAAGCTGGAGGTGCGGGTAGACGCAAATACCAAAGCGGCCCAGAAAAACACAAAAAAAAAATCGGACCTACAAGCTCAAGTAAATGAACTCCGAGAGTGAGCGGAGGACTCCGCTCTAGACCACAACCGTCCGAGCAGCCGCGAAACATTATTGTACGCCTACATCACTACCGAACCAGGGAAGAGGTGTTGCAGGAATACACCCTTTATGGAGTTCGAAGGCGCCAAAATAGCGGTGTTCCAGGACTTAGCACCATCCACCTTGGCCCGTCGGAGGATCTTATGGCCTATCACAAAAGTTCTGAGGGATAACGAGGTCAGGTATCGGTGGACATTTCCTTTTGGCCTCCTAGTGGTACGCAATGGCCGCCCCCTACAGATAAAATCTCCCGAGGAGCGGCCGGGGTTCCTCAAGAAGCTAGGGTTGAGTGCAGCGCCCACTACCACGGCCGTGGAAGCATAGGAGCCAGCCCCGGGACCCACATGGACCACGGTGGGGAGTGCGGCCGAGGAGGGGACCGAACAAGGCTGATGCCACACCAACAACACCCTGGTACTAAGAATGTTCAATGTTACAAAGTTAGCCGGTTACTGTTTTTAAAATCTGCATCGATCCCTGAACTTTCGCTATATGACTCTCTGTGCCGGTGCCCCCCGTGACACCGGACCTGACAAAAGGAAATATGCCCGCTGAAAATCACGCAGAGGAGTGACCTGCAAAATATTAACACTTACCTCGTGGTCCCTTAATGGCAGCTAGGAGGGCGACAGGGAGGACTCCACCGTGGAACGCAGATTGCGGAAGGCAGGAAGGCGGGAAACGCTCTCCAGGCTGGGAAAGTGCCCAAACAGGAGGAGCAGCCACAGACACGTCCTACCCGATGAGCCGCCTTTTTCAAAAAGGCGGCCGGGGAAGGACGACACAGGAAGGGGCGGTCCGCGGGGCGGCCATCTTGGAGGTGGCGGATGCAGCAAGACATAACCCTACACGGCATCCGGAAGGGGACGCAGAGCCGTCAGACGCACCCACACAGCACCAGAAGACCGGCGGCAGCACACCTCGCAGGAGCGGAAGGAGGACATCTGACCTACCCCCGAGCGGAGAAGAAGAGCACCATCAGCTTTCACAGCACGGCGGAGGCAGAGTGGATATGGAGACGGAGCCGCACTGCAGCAAGGCAGCGATGTTGTTAGACGGGATACGAGCGGCAGCCAGGGGGTTCCCCGGGCGGAGGCCATCGGACATGGGAGGCGAAGGACTCAATAAGTAGATAGATAGCGGAGATAGGACAAGGAGAGGAGATAGAACAACTGTTCCTACAGTTTAGGAACAAGGTAGGATGACAGGAAGGAATAGGAAGTGGATAAGAGAGAAAGCAGGGGGATGTGAGTAGGAGAGCCGGAAGGGTTAGGAGGAAGTGAAAGAGGAGGGGGGGATAAGATAGAGTAGTAGGTGAAAGGGAGGGGTTGAGGACAAGAGAAGAGGGTTAAGTAAGTTAAGAAAGGAACGTACGTACAGTAGCGAAGAGGAAGGAAAGAAGAAGGAAGATGGAGGGGAAATTAGAGTAAAAGCTGAAGGCCTCTAGGGGACGGGGGTTTAGTTTAAGGGAATCAAGCGCAGGACCTCGAAGCAGTTAGATAGCCAACCATGAAAGAGACCCACGTTCAGCAAAAAACAGTCAAGGGAACACAAATCCAGGGGTGCACAAACTAGAGACTATGCGAGATTCGCAAGCTTCAGGTTCTATCTCCAAAGGGTGGGTCACCTCCTTGTTGTATAGGTCAGATCCAGGGGATAACAAACGGCCCGGACCCTCACGCAGAGAGTGCCTGCCACAGGGCGCTGCTACAGGGACAGGGTAGAGTCAGGAGGGCCCCTCAGTGCTAAAAGGCCGCGGATTACCAGCGCGGGGGGTAGTAGGCGAGAATAGGGTTCGACGCAACTCAAAATGTAATGTTTTCGTTTTTAAATAAGATATTCACCAGAGCGGGAGCGGGCAGAGGAGTTCGAGCCTGCCCTGATTTCCGCATGAGCTCCATGTCGGGACCAACCAGGACATTGTCCGAGGTCGCCGGCAAAGTCCCTTGGGAGGGATGAGCAGAATGGGAGGGGGGGGACGCCAAAAGGGGGCGCATCAGATCCCCCCGCTGCTTACCCAGGGGCAATGATCTCGGGGCCGAGGTACAGGTACCAAAGCTCTGTGATCACAGTTAATGTAGTTATTTCTATTTGTGTCTACATGTTTCCCTCCCCCCCACCCTGGTGTGTCAATCCCTCCCTATCATTGCATACAGACCCCCCAGGAATGGAGGAAAGACAGCGAGACACTGAACAGCAGCAAGCTCTCGGCAGAGGCAAGAAACTGAGTTGGAGTCAGAGTGATCCATGGAGCAACCACCAATTACAGACAAGATGAGTAACGAAATAGTCATGATATCACATAATGTAAAAGGGTTCAATAGCCCCACAAAGCGCAGAATAGCATTCAAAGAATATAGCCGTAGGAAAGCAGATATTATCTTCTTACAAGAACCTCACTTTTCACGTACTGACCACCCAAAGTTTTTAGATAAAAGTTATAGATCGTATTACCTGGCATCGGCAGATGTTAAAAAATGGGGAGTTGCCATCATTACACACAATAGACTCGCACTCACTATAGACAAACAATATACGGACACAGAGGGCAGGTTTATAATTCTGACTGGTTCAATACAGGGCCAACCGTTAACACTAGCTTCTATATACGCTTCATGCGAACAAAACACCAAATTCTTTGATCAGCTCTTTAGTAAATTACATAAAGTCGCACAGGGGAGTATCTTCCTGACTGGCGACCTCAATCGCACCTTAGACCCTGACTTGGACAGATCAACGAGACGTAACTCCGCCCACGGACAGGACCTACTAACAATACATAAAGGCCTCCAAGACTGTCAGCTGATAGATATCTGGAAAGAACAACATCCAGACGCCCGCGAATATACCTTTACTCTCACCCCCACAACAGATACAGTAGGATAGACTACCTCCTTGTGTCTAATAGAGTGGTTCTAGTGGTCGGCCATACAGAGATTCACGAAATCTCGTGGTCAGATCGCGCACCCATAGAGCTGAGGTGCACATTAGCAGGGCTAGACAGACCCGGAGCAACCTGGAAGCTTAATGAGCTTCTTCTCAAAGCCCCCGCCACCGAACGGGAAATAGGAGACCGGATCCAAGAATTTTTTAGAGAAAATGACGGCAGTGTCCCGTCACAAGCCACGCTCTGGGAGGCCCATAAGGCTACGCTCAGAGGAATACTGATGAATATAGCGGGTAAGCGAAAAAGAGAAAAATTAACTAAGATAAAGGAACTGAAGGCGAAGCTAACACACCTCACTGCACAGCATTCCGTTAATAAGAGCCAGAACACGTGGCAAGAATTGTTAGTCACCAAGGCGGCCCTTAATCTAGTGTTATCCTCCCAGGCCGAAAAGGAGCTGGCATGGTCCAAGCGCAGATTTTATGAGAAAGCCAACAAGCCAGATACCTTGCTTGCTAACAAGCTCCGAAACAAGCTTCCAAATTTCCGTATCGCGGCCATCAAAACACAGAGGGGAGACCTTATCTCCGATCCTAGACAAATAGTAGAGGTGTTTAGAAATTACTACGATACACTATATGATGGAGCTAAGGTCAACCACAACCAAAACACGGCTGAAACGCTGGAGAAATTCCTATCTGAGGCAAAACTGCCGACTTTGTGCAGGGAGGAAAGGGAGTCCCTACAAGGAGATTTCACCCTTGAAGAATTAACAGAGGTAATTAAGTCCCTTAAACCAGCAAAAGCCCCCGGGCCAGACGGCTACTCTAATTGATACTATAAAAAATTCTGTAAGACCCTGGCTCCACAACTGCTGAAATTATTTAATGGGATACTAGCTGGGGAGCCCTTCCTGGCACAGATCCTCCAGGCATCCATCTCACTGATCCACAAACCCGGTAAGGACCCGGCAGACTACAAGAGCTACCGGCCGATATCCCTGATTAACTCGGATATCAAAATTTTCTCTAAACTAATAGCAAACAAGGTGGGCAGTGTCCTTTCCGGGCTGATACATCCGGATCAGGTAGGCTTTATTACGGGCAGGCAGGCGGCAGACAACACCAGACGGATTGTAGATTTGATTGATCTGGCGAAAAAGAAAAATATCCCGTCAATGGTGCTAAGTCTAGATGCCGAAAAAGCCTTTGATAGAATCAACTGGCCCTACCTACGAGAGACGCTGGGGGCGTTCGGCTTTGGAGGGTGCCTCCTAGAAGCAATACTAGCTCTCTATACTGGTCCCACGGCGAGAGTGAGATACCAGATTTCCCCTCAGAATTATTTAATATACGTAGCGGGACTCGTCAGGGTTGCCCGTTATCACCGTTATTATTCGCCCTTTGTATTGAACCCCTCGCGGCACACATCAGGTTAAGCCCTAATATAACAGGGATAGAGGCGGGCGAGCAGATCCACAAAGTTGCGTTATACGCAGCTGATGTGATCTTAACATTGTCAAAGCCACTTACCTCCCTGCCAAACGTTTTCGATATCTTGGGAACCTTCAACATGGTTTCGGGGTTTAAAATCAATCAGACCAAGTCGGAGGCTCTTAACATCAACTTATCCAAACCAGTCGAAAAATTAATAGAACTCAATTTTAATTTCAAATGGCAGTCCTCCGCAATCAAATATTTAGGGGTATTCATCACCAGGGACTACAACACATTATACAAAGTAAATTTCCCTAAGATGATGGGAAGGCTGAAGGAGGATCTCAGGGTTTGGGCGGGCTATGGGATATCATGGTTCGGTAGGATTAATAGCATAAAAATGAACTTACTACCCAAGATGCTATATCTGTTTCAAGCCCTACCAATTCGGCTAGTTAAGGCTGAGATCCAGGCCCTTAGGGCACGCATCATCCAAATTTATTTGGAATAAAAAAAGCCCAAGAATTGCAAAAAGCCTACTAACAAAACCAGTGATGAAGGGAGGACTATCGGTACCTTGCTTGATGGCATACTATAAAGCAGCACAATTAAGCCAAATTGTTCAGTGGCCCCCACTAAAAGAAGATGGGTAGATCTTGAAAAAGAATGTTGTGCGCCGGTGGCGCTACACAATTTGATCTGGTTACCAAAACACTGTAAAAAAGTGATCAGGACGCCGCTATGCACAGTGGCGAACTCGCTGGCGGTCTGGGAGACATCCAAATTTAAAGCTACACTGGCGACACACTTTATTCGAGCTCGGCTAGTCCCACGAATTCGGGTATACTCGGGTGTATTGAGGTTTGTGACTGTTTTCTGCCCGAGTGCATTGCGTTATTTTCCAGGCAGGGATTGAAGCATTTTATTCCCGCTGGCTGCAATACTGCACAGTATATATATATACTGCATTACACTTCATGAATTTATGCCATCTGGTAGACACGCGAAGCATTGCAGCCTATTAAATCCTAATCATTATCATTTAACAGATCAGCCGCCCGTCAGCCAGGCATGAACCATGGCTGGGAAGGCAAACGCAACGGGGCTTGTCTGAGGTGAGGAGCGGCGCATTCCAGGTATCTGCCAGGCACATACTGGGTATTTGCTCGAATAAAGTGTGTCGCAGCAGTAAGCTAACAACACAACAATCATTGATGACCCCCTTAGTGGGAAACCCGGATTTTGCTCCGGGACTGTTGGGCGATAGATTTATAAAATGGACGCAAGCGGGGTACACACGTTTGAAAAACCTGGAAGGACGGAAATTTATCAAGACGTTCGACATGCTTAAAGATGAATCAAATCTACCAAACACAGAACTATTTAGATTTCTCCAGGTCAGGGCATTCTACAATAGATTCCCAGTTCGTCCAGCAGGAACTAATTTTGAACAGCTGTGTTCTAGAGAGACGGACACGCGGGGACTAACTTCTCAGATGTATAAGGAGGTAGTCTGTCCAACCACTACAGACAACCCCTGACTGAAATACATGCGACAATGGGAGACAGATTTAGGGGATACTTTAGAGGACGAAGAATGGGACCACATATTGCAAGCAGCCGCTAAAAGCTCAATATGTGCCACGTTGAAGGAGAACGCATATAAAGTCCTAATGCGGTGGTACCATACTCTTGTAAAATTAGCTACATTTGTCAAGGGATATTCCCCGCTCTGCCCAAAACAGTGCGGATAACTCGCTGACCTCAGATATATGCTGTGGTCTTGCCCGATCGTGGTCCCGATTTGGGAATCTATTAGAGAGTGGTTACAAAGGATTCATGATTTGGAGATCCCCCTGGACCCGTGGCTGTTCCTCGTGGGCAGGCGGCCCCAGGGCGTGTCCAAAGTGACACACAAACTGGTCATGCATTTCGTGACCGCCATGAGGTGCGAGATCGCAGCTTTATGGAAGCAAACAGAGATCCCAACCATCCCCAAAATCAGGAATCGAATTTGGCATGTCTGCCAGATGGAACAGTTGAAAAGTTGGGTCAACGACTCTGGTTCCAAATTTCTGAAAGTATGGGCCCCTTGGTTAGCCCAAACAGACATCCCGGAGGTGGACGCCGCCACAATCCTGCATTAATAGTAGCAAATGCGTTCTCCTTGGACGAGACAGTTCAGACATGGACATAGAGACGAATAGAGTAGGGCCCGCCAGATCATATACAAGTGGTAGCAAGTACGAACAGTGAGAAGCTGCACCCTAGTTCAAGAGTCTCAACCTCCAGAACTTCTTAAGCGTGCCCCCCCCATCCCCCTTCCCGCCCCTATGTACCCCGCCCCAGTCTTGTGTGTCAGGTATGTCCTGTCACTATGTCTAGTTAGTAGTTGGTCTTGTGTCTATGTTTTGGCCTATTGTTAAAATTGGATATTTAGTAATGTATACTATTGGGATGTGAGACTCTGTATGCACTATACCCACAAAAAAAATTAAACGTTAAAAAAAAACAAAATTCATGCTTTGATTTGTGGATATTTTATGTGTTTCATAATGGGCAAATAATCTATTATCCATATCTGGATAATAGTTATTTGACACATTATTGTACTGTAGGTGTTGGGGGGGGATGAATGTATAGGCCAGGTTTATTTATTTTACATTCAGGGTTGGTTCCTTGGTTCTGCGTGAGACCTTTGGAGACCACCTGCGGTCTCCTCGGGTATCTCACGGGTATCAGACTGGTTGTTCCACAGGTGACACCTGCGGGGATAAAGCGGTGGTCCCACATCTGTGGGGCACCGCTGACCCGTAGGTGCGGGGATGAAGCGGTGGTCCCACATCCGTGGGGGCACTGTGGACCCATAGTGAGCACTCGTGAGTTCCCCAGACCCCTGTGAGAACCACCCGATGCCCCGCAGACACCTGTGGGTCTGACCCGGGGCTCCAAGACATCCGCAGGCCTACCGTGGGGACCCAATTGTGGCCCACGGTGACCCAAGGAGATCACCTGGGGGCCATTGCACTTGGCGGGACCCACCAGCAGGCCTCCAGAACATGTGTGAAACAAGTTGCTGGTACCCTGTAGGTCTGTCAGGTGACCCGCCAGCCCGCCGGGGACTCGCGTGGGGCTGGGGTATGAACCCTGTATGTAAAAGGATAAATCATGTATTTATGGGGGGGGCACAGGGGGTGGGTAATGTATTTAATAAATAGAATGATGTTTAATGTGGGACTATGTATTGTTTTTATTGTGGGTACTGGGGGTGGGGAGAGGGGGTATTGGCCCCAAGGGTATGTGGGTAGGCCTCCCTTGTGGTAGTGGGTGAGGGTGGTTAGGCCTCACGGGGTGGGGGGTTAGTGTGGGAGGCTATGTAGGCCTCCAGAGTGGTGGGTGAGGGTGGGTTAACCCCTTAATGACTGTAGCGGTTAATAACCGCTATGGTGATTAAGGGGTTAGGGGACATTACATTGGCTATTGTAATTGTTGTGCATGTTTTGCAGCACCGTAGGGGCATGGGCAGAATGAAGATGAGGATGAAGACGGCCTTCATCGTGGGTGCCTGTAAAAGGTAAGTGTATATATGTTTTGACTGTATTTATTGAATGTTATATGTATTTAAAATGGCCAAATGCATTATTATCCATATTTGGATAATAGTAATTTTGGCCATTATTGTACTGTATGTGTTAGGGGGGTGTATTTAGTTAGAATTGTTGTTTCTTATTTTTGGAGGTGCAACATTGGTACCGCAGGCCCGCGGGTAACCCGGGACTCCCGCAGGGACTCCGGGACGGCCGCGGGTATCCCCGGACTCCCGCAGGGACCCCACACTCCCGCGGAGACCCCCGCTTGGTGAGCCGGGGACACCCGCGCGACCCCCGGGCTCCGTCAGGACCGCCACGGGGTCAGCCGGGGACACCCGCCAGCCTGCTGTATGGGTTTTGCGCATGCAAAAATAAAAAGCAAGAATTTTTTCTAAGTCCAGATTTCTTTGCGTCTACTCTGACCTGACGTGTTCTAATCAACGCAACTTTCGCGTTTGCTAAGGTTGCATTGCTTAGCGCATCACGCTTAAGGGCAGAATTTCACGCAAACAGGGTTCCGATCTAGCAAAGTTGGACTTAGAAAAAATCCCTGAAAAAGGTCATTTTTAGACCGCAAAGTTGCTTAGTGCATCGGGTTGAGCCAAAAATCACGATCGAAGAGCACTTTGCGGTCTAAAAGTGACTTAACGGAGCTTAGTGCCTA
This sequence comes from Ascaphus truei, assembly GCF_040206685.1. Lineage (NCBI taxonomy): Eukaryota > Metazoa > Chordata > Amphibia > Anura > Ascaphidae > Ascaphus > Ascaphus truei. The sequence goes on along the minus strand of NC_134484.1, from coordinate 395,317,293 downwards.
GCCCTCATAATAACTGGACTAAAAAAATAGGTAAAAAGCAGAAAAAGGCAGCGTACTGCCAAAAACGCAGAAGGAGGCTCACTAGTACAATAAAAAGGTTTATTCCATACAGGGATCAAACATCACCCCCAGACAGCAGGAAAAGGCTTCACACCAACGCGTTTCGGGCCATGTGCCCTTTATCAAGGTATATTGCAGACAATGCTAAAATGCAATTTTCTGCACCCGATAGAAAACCAAGTCAATGGCGGTACGGTTGGAAAACATCACGCGCCATAGCAGGGGTATTTCGATGTACAGAGGCGGCACATTTTATTTGAGTGCGGCTAGCTCCGCAAGCCTGGGGATGCCCCGGCATGCTAGCCGCACTCCCTCGGCGTGCCGCGCGTCATCGACGCGCGGTCACACGTCATCGGGTGCCTGCGCCCCCTGCACGCGCGTCCAGGGCTCCCCGAGGGAGCCCTGGTGTCCCGCGATGTGGGGGACGGCGGCAGGGGGTTCCGGGGGACCCGGCGGACCCGGCAGCAGGAGGGAGAAATCCCCAATCGGAGGGCACTCCTCCGTGTCTTCGGCGAGCGCCCGGCACCCTCTGGCGCGCGCCAGGTTACTGCTGCGGCCGAGAACGGGCAAATGCTCGAATAAACTCGGCCGCAGCAGTATACACCGGGTGAAAACTTTGAATTCAGGCCGCTGCAGCTGTAATAACAATCATCTATTCCTTAGCAAGTCTTAAAATCAGGTAAATACAACCTCAGGTGAACAACAATACATGACATATTACACCGTGTCATGATTTATCTAACAAAAACAAGGCAAAATGGAGAAGCCATGTGTGAAAAACTAAGTACATCCTTACTGCTTCCATAGGAATTAAGATGCTATGTAGCAGACAGGTGCTGCTAATCAAATGCCCTTGATTTGTTTCAAAAAAATTTATTAGGCATTTATATACAATGTATAAATTACACATATGTACATACGTATATGTAATTACATGTACATACTGTACATGCAGATATATCTTAGCCTAATACAGGGTTTTTTGTTTTTCACATTGAGAGCCTCGCCAGGCCTCCGATCCTTTTGTTGGACCGAAAAGGACAGGCGAGAGAGAAAGAAGAAGAAAGGGGGAGGGGAAAGAGTAAGTGGGGGCGTGGTTCTCGACCTCCTATCCCGTCCACCAGGTACCTGTCCCGCATCTTTTCTGCCATGATCATCTCCCTTTTATGTATGGGGGTTTGTACCCTATTGGTTGGGTCAGCCATGGTTCCCAAACTTTGTAAAAGGACTTGGTTCTTTTCAGAAAGGCTGAAAGTTTTTCCATTAGCATTACTTCATGGATCCTTTCTTTACTGTTTTCTTGGGGCGGGGGATACCTTCTTCCATGAGGTGGCCACCGCACATCTAGACTCTGTAAGAATGAAGGAGATTAATTTTCTTATTGGGCGGTCAATATTCTCCATTGGCCTGGCCAATAATAGGTCAGCGGATCTATCGGTATTGTGAGGTCTGTGACCTCTTTTATTATAGTTTGTATGGTTAGCCAATATTTCTATATCTCTGGGCATGACCACCAAATGTGGGCCATGTCCCCCTTTTGCCCGCAGCCTCTCCAGCATAGATCGGAGGCCAGAGGGTAGATTTGTCTTAATCTGACTGGAGTAAGATATCAGTGGAACAGTATTTTATAAATGTTTTCCTTAGTTGTGGTACATATTGAAGTTCCTGAGGCAGATTCCCATATACTTTCCCAGTCCTCTCTGTCTATAACTATATTCAATTCAGCTGCCCATTTGAGCATATAGTCATGGGTAGGGGGGTCTGCCGACTTCTCCATTTCCGCGAGACCATTTTGATGAGCGGTGTTCCTAAACAGCCTTTCAAAACTAGTGAGAGGGGAAATTCTAATTTTGGGGATAGGTTTTGTATAAAGTGTCGAATCTGGAGATTTTTGAACGCGTTCATTTCTGGAATTTCATATTTGTTTTTTAATCTTTGGTAGCTTAGGAACTGGCTTTGACTCAGAAAGTCAGCGATTGCCCTGATATTTTTTGATTTAAATTGGTCGAATTGTCTGAGTTCACAACCAGGAGGAAATTTAGGATTTTTGAAAAATGGAATGAGTTGGGAGTTAGTGGTTGTGAGCTTATATTTAAATTTGGATTTCATCCAAGTCTCCCACGTGTGCCTCATCGGTCCTAATTTAAATTTACTAGTTTGTGTATCTCCCCTGTTCAGGTAGCAAAGGCATGCTGGCAGAGAAGGCGTGCCGGCGTATTGTGATTCTATATCTAACCAGCAATATTGGTATGGATCGGCACTCCATACTACTGCCTGTCTTAGCTGGGTGGCTTGGTAATATCTTATGATGTCTGGGACTCCAAGGCCTCCTCTCCCCTTTTGATGAGAGTAGAACTGACCTAGCGGTCCTGGGTTTTTTACCCTGCCAAAAAAAATGAAATATTTGTTTCTGGATATTTTTCAATTCTGAGCCAGGTATGTGGACTGGGAGAGTCTGGAAATAATATAACAATTTGGGAAGTATGTTTTGACCGAGATCATTCTCCTGATCCATGATAATTGATAACCTTCCCATTTGTCTAGGTCATTTTTAATTTTCCGGAATAGGGCTGGGCAATTGTGTTGTATAGGAACTGGTAGTTCCTTGATACATTTACTCCCAAATATTTAATATATGAGGAACTCCAACGATAATTAAAATTTAGTTTAAGTAGTTTCACCTCTGGCTCTGGCAGATTTAAGTTTAAGGCTTCAGATTTGTCGCTATTGATTTTATATCCTGATATTTTACCAAACTCCAGGAGTTCTTTTTGGAGATTAGGGAGGGAAATTTGGGGTTTGGATAGAGTTGGAATTATATCATCTGCGAACAGAGATATCTTATATGGTTTATTTCCAATTTCTATCCCTTGGATGTCAACGTTATCTCGAATTTTTGATGCCAGGGGTTCTATGGTCAGTGCAAAGAGGAGAGGGGATAGCGGGCATCCTTGTCTTGTGCCGTTTTTAATATTGAATCGCTGTAGGTTGCCCACCTGGGAGTTTCACCATCTCTGATGGGTCTTGGTAAAGTCTACGGACACCCTCTAGATATGTGTCTTTGAAGCCGAATTTTCGTAGGGTGTCTAGAAATAACCAGTCAATTCTATCGAATGCCTTCTCTGCGTCTAGGCTTAGCAGTATTGCTTTGGTTCCTGTGAGGTGTACGTGGTCTACTATATTGATTATCTTAAGGGTGTTGTCTGAGGCTTGCCAGCCCATGACAAACCCAACTTGGTCTATATTTATAAGTCTGGGTAAAATAGGATTCAATCTATTTGCTAGAACTTTACTATATAATTTGAGGTCATTGTTCAGGAGGGAGATTGGACAGTAGCTTCCACATTGCATCGGGTCTCTTCCATCTTTATGTATAATGGCTAAATTGGCTAGAGACATTGAGGTAGGGATTGGGTTCCCTTCCATGAAAAGTTAAACATTTTTAATAGATGTGCGGATAGTATTGGTAAAAATCTCTTGTTGTAAACATTGGTGAACCCATCAGGCCTGGGGACTTAGACAACTTCAGACAACTCTTTTGATATCTCAGCATTAAGTATTGCATTTTCCTCCTCTGTTAATGTGGGAAGGTGGCAGTTGTCTAGATATTTTTTATGGACTCCGATGCTGTTGGTTCGGGGTGTCCCTTTTGGGTTCTTAGGTTATATAATTTGGTGTAGAATTTAGTGAATTCTGCTGCTATTTTTTTGTCTCTATATTGTACAGTATCTCACCAGACCCATTTTTGATCGCTGTTATTTGGGATATTTTCTGTATTCCTCTTAGTCTGCTAGCCAAGAGTCTGTCGGCCTTGTTGCCTTTGTCATAATACTGTTGATTTGTCCACTTGAGGGCTTTTTCTACTTCTTCTAGTTGGGCCTGTTTTAGTTTTAATCTGGCTGCGGTTAATGTTTTGTAGATTTTCTTTGATGGGTTAGCTTTATGTGATTGCTCAAGTGTGACAATGTTGTCTGTGAGATCTTTGATCAATTTTAGTTTGACCTTTTTCCTATGGGATGCAATAGAGATGAATTTACCTCTGATTGCTGCCTTATGGGCCTCCCATAGGATTGCTGGGGAAGTGACTGATCCTGAGTTAAAGAAAAAGTCATCCTTAAGTGATGTTTTGATCTCTTTCTCTATCTCAGGATGGTTCAATAAGGAGTCATTTAACCTCCATGAGTAGGAATTTAATTTTACAAATGGGATGGAGAGGGTTAAGGTGATAGGGCGTGATCTGACCAGGTAATTGGGACGATATCTGACTTAGAGGCGGCCTCTAGAACATTCTTGATTACCAGAAAGTAGTTTATACGGGAATAGGTCTGGTGAGGTGCTGAGTAAAAGGTGTAGTCTCGCTGGCCCTGATGTTGGGACCTCCAGATGTCCACCAATGAGAAATCATTGATTATCCCCCTGAACCTTTTCACAATTTGTTGGGAGTGGGTTGTATGGGGGCGGCCTATTGCGGATGATTTGTCCTCGGTGGTGTTCAGGACCATATTTAGGTCGCCTCCGACCAAAACCGATGACAGATATCCAGGGTTAACACCCTCGAGAACTTTTTTTATGAATTCTGTTTGGTTCTCGTTGGGGGCGTATATGTTGATCAGGGCAATCGCCGAGCCAGCAAGTGAGCCGTATACCACTAAAAATCTACCCTCTGGGTCCACTGTTATTTTGACATGATTGAATGGTGTTCCCTGTCGGAGTAGAATAGCTACTCCTCTTTTCTTACTACTAAATGAAGCAAAATAGCTCATTGGGAACACTTTTTAAAATAAATTTGGTGGGTCTTGAGATGTGAAGTGGGTCTCCTGCAGGAATATGATAACACCCCCTGATCTTTTCATATCTTGGAGAGCCAACCTCCTTTTTCTGTTATTTTGTAGGCCTTTTACATTTAGGAAGATTTTCTTGATTGTGGCTGGGTTAGCCATTAGGTCTTTTTGTTATGTACTGCACCGACACACTTTATTCGAGCAAATACCCGGTATGTACCTGGCAGATACCTGGAATGCGCCACTCCTAACCTCTGACAAGCCCCGTTGCATTTGCCTTCCCAGCCTGGGTTCATGCCTGGCTGATGGGCGGCTGATCTGTTAAATGATAATGATTAGGATTTAATAGGCTGCAATGCTTCGCGTGTCTACCAGATGGCATAAATTCATGAATTGTAATGCAGTTTATATATATATACTGTGCAGTATTGCAGCCAGCGGGAATAAAATGCTTCAATCCCTGCTTGGAAAATAACTCAATGTACTCGGGCAGAAAACAGTCACAAACCTCAATACACCCGGGTATACCCGAATTCGTGGCACTAGCCAAGCTCGAATAAAGTGTGTCGCCAGTGTAAGACTGTAGGACCTCTCCTTTCCCACTGGGGAGGTCTTGATTCGGTAGTTTAGAGGCTAGGTTTTGCCCCAGCAAACACATAGGGTGTATGTAGGTTTTGTGCGAGCCAGGTCTGGCGGGCCAAGGAGGAGGAGGAGGAGGAGGAGGGGGGAGGGGGAATGAGAGGAGGATAGGATAAAGATCGGCTGGGACAGAACCAGCAGATGGAGAGTAGTAGAAATTAGGTCTACATTAGAACTTAACAAAGTGTTGCCAGTCCTATGGTCGACTGGCATTCGGGCTAAAAGCCCCTTCGGGGGTGGTCTGGCGACACAGGCCGGCGGATATCAGGGGGGTCCAGACCCTCTAATACGTTTAGCTGATATTTTTCCCCTTTTCGTTTATGTTGTCATGTAGGTTCTTTAATATTATCTCTTCAAGGGGGAGGGAGGGTGGTGGTGGGGAGGGGAAGAGCTGGGGGGAGAACAGGGTGGGGAAAAGAGGGATGGGGGGGAGGAAAGGGAGGGGGGAGGAAAGGGAGGGGGGGGAGGAAAGGGAGGGGAGGGAGGGAGGAAAGGGAGGGGAGGAAAGGGCAGGTGAAAGAGAGGGAGGGGGAGGACAGGGGGAAGGGGGAGGAAGGGGGAGGGAGTGGGGAGGAAAGGGAGGGAGGGTGGAGGAAAGGGGGGAGGAAAGGAAGGGATGGGGGGGTGGACTAGGGAACCTTATTGTACAATAAGATCTGCAGTGGAGGCTGTAGTGTACAACATAACTCTTTGGCATGACAATACCTGCAGCGAGAACTGTGCATAACAAGATAACTGACTGGTAAAACAATATCTGTCGCCAGAACTGGGCGTTACAACATAGTTAACTGGGATTGCAATTCCTGCAGCGAAAACTGTGTGATACATCAATACTGACTGGACCGTTTGGGAGATCCTTTTGAGAAATGGGGGGGTGGGGGGAACAGCTGGGAACAATTTGTACAGTATACATGAAAGGAAAGTGGTGTGTTGAAGTAGGGGGGAGAGTGGGGGGGACAATTGGGGGAGGGGAATGGGGGGGGGGGGACAAACCGGATGGTTACTGTTACAGCTATATTAGTAGTGAAAGCTGTACGTTGCATTCTAACTGACTCAAACCTTAATGTGACCTTTTGAGAGAGGTGGGGGGAGGGGGGATACAGTAGGAGACAGATTATATAGCAGTGCTTTCAATGAGAGCTCTATGCATCATGTCATAACGAGCTTAAACCTTAGTAAAACCTTTTGAGGGGGGGAGCAGTGGGGATCAGTTTATACAGCAAAGCATGTAATAGTATATATGTCTTGCAACATAACTGATATTAAAATTGTTAAGATCTTATGGGAAGGGGGGTGGGGGGCGGAGACAGGGGTTAGAGTTACAGCAGTGTCTACAGTGAGCTCTATGCATCATGTCATAACGAACTTAAACCTTAATAAAACCTTTTTGGGGGGGGGGGTGGAGGGGGGGAGCAGTAGGGAACAGTTTATATAGCAAAGCGTTCGATGGTAACTGTGCCATGCAATATAACTGATATTAGACTTGTTAAGATTTTATAGGGGGGGGTAGGGAGGGGGTAGGGGGGAGGCAGGGATTAGTGTTACACCCATATCTACAGTGAGTCCTATACATCAAGTGGTAACAAGCTTAAACCTTAGTAAAACCTTTTGAAGGGGGGGGTGAGGGGGGGAGCGGTAGGGAACAGTTTGTACAGCAAAGCATTCAATGATAACTGTGTTTTGCGACATAACTGGTATTGAACTTGTTAAGATCTTATAGAGAGGGGGGAGGGTAGGGGGGTAAGGGGAGGTATAAAAAAAAGGAGGGGGAGGGGGTCCACGAGGAACTTATATTTCAGCAAGACATATAACAAATATCGTGCATTGAGACAGGGCTGGTAGAGGCTTATTTTTCAGCAATACATGTAACGAAAACTATGTACTATAGCTGGGTTGGTGTAGGTTTTGATTCAGCCTTTTAGGAGGGGGGTAAGGGTAGGGGGGATGGGTGAGGAGAGGGGGGGAGAGGGGGAAGGGGGGGGATGGGTGGGGGAGGGGGGAATGGACAACAAGGAACTTATATTTTGGCAAACCATATAACGAAAACTGTATATTGCAAAAGGGTTGCTTCAGATCTTATTTTTCAACAGTACATGCAGCGAGAACTGTATATTGCAACCGTATTGGTATAGGTCTTGACGGAGGCTTTTGGAAGGGGGGGAAGGAAGGGGGGGAAGGGAGAGGAGGGAAGGAAAGGAATGGGGAGGGTGAGTGATGGGGAACATTTCTTGCTCCGTAGACAAGTGAATAGAAAAACTGTCTAATAAGCAGTGTTCGACAAACCTATATATTTGCTCGCCCCGGGCAAGTGGATTTAACCCCCGGACGAGTAAATATTGGCCCAAGCAGCACACGTTTGGTACTAGGTGGCGAGTAGATTTTTTTGTGTGGCGAGTAGATTTTTTGCTGATTTGTCAACCACTGCTAATAAGTGTGACTGGTTTATGCTAGAGTTCAGCATGGCTATTCTACAATTAACTATGCTCAGTGGAACTTGAGCCAGACAATAAAGTCATAACTTATTGTTACTTGCAACTCTGGTGATTAGTTGGGGCTAGAACATGCCCTTGTAAAACCTTTGGAGATCTCAGGCTGCCGGTTGTCCTGTCTCGGGTAGCCGCATATCTGCCGTGCGGGGGGGAGGGCGGGGGGGGGGGGTTACTCCGGTGGATTCCTCTAGCGCCCAGGTCTCCTGTTGATGCGGGTCTCAGGCCTGAAGCCCCTCATCTGGACTAATCGTATTTGCTAGTCGAGGGAGTTTTCCCAGTCCCCACCAGTCATCCCTTCAGGGAACGCTCCCCCTCCCTTCAATGGCGGGCAGCGTCTGGGCACTCCAGGGGCACATCTCCTCTCGTCTCCTCTCCGTAAGAAGGTCGGCACTCCAGGGGAAGGCAGAAGAAAGGGAGGGGTGGGGGACACGGTCTCCTCGGTCACCCACCTCCTTGTCGTAGTCCGCAGCGTCGTCTGGTTGAATGGAAAAAATGATACAGACCGGCGCCTATAATGTCCAATAATGATAGTGAGTCCAAAGAATTACTGCAGTGTCCAATGATGGTGATCCGGTAGTTAAACAGCAGACTCCACAGCAGCAATCATGGTGTTATGCAGGGGAGATAAAAAGAGAAATCATAGCGTGACACTGCATAAGAAAAACATATAACTCACACATACAAGACTTACACCACTAACAACACTAACAGAAAGGCTGACAATAAAACAGAGATTTATTAGAACAAATACTAAAAAGGGATAAAGAACTAAGGAGCAGATCCAGGATCCGGTGTGTAAAACCGGAATCCTACTTACAGCAATTCGAATAGTTCAAGCAGTGTATACAGGAGGTGCAGTCCGGTTTCAGCTTAACTCTGGCGCGTGTTACTTCTGTAATGGCCGCCGGCGCTTCCTCCGATATCTCTCGGGCTTGGCGTCCCTGCAGGCCAACCCTCGCGAGATTTTCCGTCTGCACTGACGTCACTCGCTGGGTGGAGTTGTTCGCCGCTGCTTACTCCTCGCTGCACGTCTCTGCTGTCCGCTAGAACTGGGGATTGATGCTGGGGTCTGCTCCTCGTAGTGTTCTCTCTCCAAATGATCTCTAAAACACCCAACGCGTTTCGTGCGCATGCGCACTTCTTCAGGGGTTCCCCAGAGTTAAGCTGAAACCGGACTGCACCTCCTGTCTGCGATTTGGCTCCTTCATGTGGGGACATCTGGGTTCATTGATTGGCATCTCCCTGGTTCCTGGTGTCTCCATAGCCAACAGGGCTAAACGGTAAGTGGGTAGAACGGGTAACAATGAAGCACTGAACCTTTATTTATTTATTTTCCTGTTGTCGCATCTCTGCTATCCTTTTTGAGGTTCTGATGGGAGCTTCCTCAGCCTCTGTTCTTTGGGACTGGGATGTCTCTGCACTCCAAGCAGGGGGGGGTTCAGTCCCAGCGCTCGGGCGAACTGCGCCATCTCTTCAAGGTGCCTGATGCTGAGGTACTTTCCATTTTTATTTGCTACTTTCCATTTTTATTTGCCACCAATTTGAATGGGAAACCCCATTTATATTTTATAGCATTGTCCCGTAGTAGGAGCGTTAGAGGTCTGTAACGTACGTGCTTGCCACAAACTGGTACCGGACCGCGGGGCTGAAGTGGGGATGCATAAACTCCGACCTTAGGCCATGGAGTCAGTTCCGGAGTGCGGATTCCATAATCAGACATAGCCAGGTCAGGATTGGAGAAGGTAGGGTTAACGTTATCCAGGCAGGGGTCAAGGCAGGCAGCACAGGAGTGGTGGTCGAGGAAACAAGCCGAGGTCATCAACAGGAAATCTTGGGTGAAGGTACTTCAGCACAGGAGGCTAGAACCTTGAGAGAAGCCACTGCAGTGGAGATGCTTCAGCGAAGGTGCTGCAGTGCGTCAGGAAAGGCCAGGAGTGAACTCCACTTGGAGGAAGCAGGAACAAGGAGGTGCAGACATGCCACAGGAAACCATTGTAGCCGCATCCGCGCGGCAAAGGCGAAGTCTGCCAGGAACAAGGAAGCAGCGCCAAGGCTACTATGCACGAAACCCTAGGCAGCAGGGGACAGGGCGCAGGATACAAGGCACAAGGAGCCCAGCAGGCCAAACAGGGAATCTGTGACAAGAACAGTTACTTGCAACTAGGATTGCAAAGTCTATGTCTAGCAACTTCCTGAGGGCGGGGCAGGCACTAAATAGCACAGGAGGCCAATCACACCAGAGCTGCACAGGAGGCAGCAGGAGGCAGGTGATTGCAGAAGCAGGGAATAATTTGTCTGGAACCTGCAAAGCTCCGGATGGATGGGCTCCAGCCAAAGCCAGGAGTGGATTCCTGACAAGGTCGTAGCTCTTTACGGTGGTTAATTGTGATTTTGGATAAATCACTGTACACTTGTATGGAGTCCTCTTTGAAGTTGATGGGTTCTCTTTCGCGGCAGGCCTCTACCAATTTTTCTCTGGTGGCATATCTGTGCATACGGACGATCACGTCTCTCCTGCGACTGGGGTCTTCCGATCTCGGTCCCAGCGCGCAATGTGCTCTGTCCATTTCAAGGTCCCTGTCGCTCAGTTCGGCACAGATTGTGTTGAAAAACTCCATAAGGTAGGTCTTGAGCTGGCCAGGGAGGACCATTTCAGGGACACCGCGGATCCTTATGTTTTGCCACCGGTCGCGGTTCTCTTGGTCTTCTAAGCTATCTTTTAGGCAGTTAACCTCCATTCCTAACTGGAAAATGTCATCGTCTGTTGCTGCTTGTAACTGCAGGGCCTCGTCCATCTTATGCTCCAATGTTGTTGTGCGCTCTGTGAGGCCTGTAATATCTTGTTTTAGTTCTGTTACTGCCGCTTTTAAATCAGCTTGTAGTGATGTATGAAGCTTTTCAAGTATCGAGGTCATTAAGTCCTCCATGTATTCTCAGGTTACTTCCTCCTCTCGACCCGCATTGTCCTCCGGCCGGTCCCGGCCTGGTGCTGGTTGCTTTGGGCCGCGTGCGCTTGTTGGCACGGCGCCATCTTGTCTCTTAGCTCCCGCATCGGAGCCCCGATGCGTGGGGGAGATAAACCTCGAAACCCCTTGGGTCGGTTGGACTTTCGGTCTGTTAGCCATGCCTCGATGTTCAGTGGACTAAGGGGATCGTTTTTTAGTCACTTGTTTTGGGGGAAAAGCTCTTCTAATTAGGGTTATTTACGAGGGTTTGTGGAGCTCTTCTCTCACACAGCCATCTTCGACGACGTCCTGGACACGCCCCCAAATGACCTTGATTAATTGATCATCAGCAAGTGTGACCACCTCTATAAAAGCCGAAGTTTTAACAGTTTGCTCGTCTGGAGCATTCAGGTGTGTGTTAATACAATGCCAAGGAGGAAAGACATCAGCAATGATCTTAGAGAAGCAATTGTTGCTGCCCATCAATCTGGGAATGGTTATAAGGCATTTCCAAACAATTTAAAGTCCATCATTCTACAGTGAGAAAGATTATTATAAAGTGGTAAACATTCAAGACAGTTGCCAATCTTCCCAGGAGAGGACTCCCCAGCAAATTCACCCCAAGGTCAGACCGTGCAATGCTCAGAGAAATTGCAACAAACTCAAGAGTTACATCTCAGACTCTACAGGCTTCAGTTAGCATGTTAAATGTTAAAGTTCATGACAGTACAATTAGAAAAAGACTGAACAAGTATGGTTTGTTTGGAAGGGGTGCCAGGAGAAAGCCTCTTTTCTCTAAAAAGAACATGGCAGCACGGCTAAGGTGTGCAAAGTTGCATCTGAACAAACCACAAGACTTCTGGAACAATGTCCTTGGACAGACGAGACCAAAGTGGAGATGTTTGACCATCATGCACAGCGCCACATTTGGCGAAAACCAAATACAGCATATCAGCACAAAAACCTGGTGAAGGGGTGATGATTTGGGCTTGTTTTGCAGCCACAGGACATGGGAACCTTGCGGTCATTGAGTCGACCATGAACTCCTCTGTATACCAAAGTATTCTAAAGTTAAATGTGAGGCCATCTGTCCGACAGCTAAAGCTTGGCCGAAATTGGGTCATGCAACAGGACAATGATCCCAAGCAAACCAGCAAATCTACAACAGAATGGCTGAAACAGAAAAGAATCAAGGTGTTGCAATGGCCCAGTCAAAGTCCAGACCTCAACCCAATTGAAATGCTGTGGCTGGATCTTAAGAGAGCTGTGCATAAACAAATGCCCACAAACCTCAATGAACTGAAGCAACATTGTAAGGAAGAGTGGGACAAAATGTTTCCACAATGATGTGAGAGACTGATAAAGTCATACCGAAAACGATTAATTCAAGTTATTGCTGCTAAAGGTGGTTCTACAAGCTATTGAATCATAATGTATACTTAGTTTTTCACACATGTCTTCACCATTTTGGCTTTATTTTTGTTAAATAAATCATGACACAGTGTAATACTGCACCGACACACTTTATTCGAGCAAATACCCAGTATGTACCTGGCAGATACCTGGAATGCGCCGCTCCTCACCTCTGACAAGCCCCGTTGCGTTTGCCTTCCCAGCCTGGGTTCATGCCTGGCTGACGGGCGGCTGATCTGTTAAATGATAATGATTAGGATTTAATAGGCTGCAATGCTTCGCGTGTCTACCAGATGGCATAAATTCATGAATTGTAATGCAGTATATATATATATACTGTGCAGTATTGCAGCCAGCGGGAATAAAATGCTTAAATCCCTGCCTGGAAAATACCTCAATGCACTCGGGCAGAAAACAGTCACAAACCTCAATACACCCGGGTATACCCGAATTCGTGGGACTAGCCGAGCTCGAATAAAGTGTGTCGCCAGTGTATGTCATGTATTGTTGTTCATCTGAGGTTGCATTTACCTAATCAAATCAAAGTTGGGATTTCGTTCACACGCTCTGATTGGCTCCCGTACCATGTGACGGCGGCCATCTTGCTTTTGATGACATCATCTTAAAGCGAATGAAGCACAGCCAATCTGATTGGCTGGCGTCATTTCCTTTCAATGACATCATTAATTTTTTTTTTGCAAAATCACATGGTTTTCACGGCCCAATCAGGGCCGTGGGAACCATATGACGAAAATGTGACGTCATAGGCCTATAAAAGCCTATGTCATCTCATTTTTAAGCCAGTCGCCGAGAAGGAAGGACCTCCCCTCCCAAGAAGAGGACCAGGGCGTGGAGCAAGAAGACAAGAAGGTCTTTTATTCGAAATCACCAAAACATGCTCTTAAGAAATAGACACAAGCAGACTTCAGAAATTTCAAGGCGAGACATTTTCTAAATTCCACTTTTCAGGGCCAAGATCTGAGAAGAAAAAGTAGCGGTCGCGGCTGGAATTACAAGCCGAAAACAATATCAGGACGTTTGGCACTATCTCCCGTGCAAGGGATTTTGGCATCTCTGGAAGAGATACAGCGGTGGCGTTAGGAACTGCCGATTTGAGTTCCAGGACTATTCAGACTACGTCCCGGTCAACCTAAAGACTTTATTTTATGGACTGTTTCACCTACTGTAGGAAAGGCTAGTTTTGCAGCCCAGATCCCCAGTAAGTGTGTTTTCTCTTGTATTTTCTACTCCATTGTGTGTATTTCTGTTTTAATGGAATACAGTAAATGACAATTTGTTTTACTTTTTGGTTTTGCTCAGTGATACGATCCCAGTATAAAGGTGTAAATGCCTGGTCTCCCGTGACACTTGTAGATAAATTATTTAGGAAAATGTTTTTAAGTTTAAGTTTTTCATTTCTTTGCAAAAATATACGAGAGAAATAAATTGGTGCAAAATCTGTTACACTATTGAACTATAAGAAAAGGAGCATGTAATTTCTACAGTTGACATTTGTTCATGCCAGAAATCTTGCGTGAACAATTTTGGAAAGGTCGCCTAGGTGTTTTTTTTTTTTTTTTTTTAATGAAGAATTCAAATCCACATGATAAAAACATAAAATAAGACAAAAAGATTTAGGATTAAGGTGAGAGCCCAAAATGACTTCTGTAAGACCATCACAATTTTTTTTTATCTGAAATGTTTTTATTATTTTCATTGCGTTGAGTTTTCTTTCTTTCAAATTCTAATTGTAAACATAACTTTTACATGACTTGCTTTGCTACTTTCTTAGACATACTCTTAACAAGATGCAATACTTTTAATCATTGACACTACTGTATATTCTCTGGAGTAATTATTATTAATGTAGTTGATTAATCTATCTATCTTACAATCCATAAATACTGTACTGTATGTGGGTTTTTAGAAATACTAACCATTTTGAAACACTAAAGAATATATCAGAAGTCCTCAATCATGGGCAAAAGAAAAATATAAGAAAGAGCCATGTAATGGCTGGGAATCATCAGTCAGGCTAATGACTATTAAATAGATGAACCTTTCTTTTAGCCATGATTGAGAACTTTCTCAGATACTGTATAGCCAATGTTATTGCACCCTCTGGTGTATTACAAAGGGACATACCCAATTCACCAGCAGGAAAAGTGCTCACTGTTTTAAATCAGCCCCATGTGAGAAGGGGGTGGGGCTACAGCTCTGTTTCACCCCTGGGAACATGCCAGCAGGTTCAAATACACAGGATGTACAGTATCTACAGATGCAGCATTATAGTTTGTCGTACTGCCACCCCTAGATCAGCTGTGGCACTTTGTTTTCTTCATCTATGCTTAAGGAGTCCCAGTAAAGTGACTTAATAGCCCTTCGGGATTAACATAGCTTGGATCCCTGCATCTGAATATTAGTCATCCTGTGTGAATCCTACCAGGTTGCACCTGTCTGTAAGAGACACGCAGTAACAGTGAGATTGAATCAGTCACTCTACCTGCGCACCTCTAATAATAGGCGATCGCACAGCTTTTATTTTATTTTAAATGTGACTGGGACAATTAAACAATGCAGGGAGATAAAGGCAGCCCATAACAGTGCTTGTAACTCAGGAAGGAAGTTAATGCTGTTCAGCTCCGAGGACACCAAGCTTCAATACTGTGTTATTAAAATTAAATAAAAGCCATGCGAACACCTATTAGTGGCGCAGGTAGAGTGACTGATTCGGTCTCAAGCTTACAGCACATCTCTTACAGGTGCAACCTGGTAGAATTAACAAAACGCGAATCCCATTCAGACGCAGGAACCCCTGCTGTGTTAATCTCAATGGGCCATTACCGACTACTCTGTGGTGTGCTGCAGACACCCATGGTTGACCAGTCCATTCTCACTGCCGCGTGACCAGCCATAATGCTGCATTTGTATATATACAGTAAAACGTTATGCTATGACTCTAGGGATATGTTGTGTCACTATTACATATTCATTGAATATGCTAGGGGATCTACTGTAGACGAAAAAGTGTAAGATATCATCTTGGAATGATTATTTTTAAAATTTATCATTATGAATCATTATTTTTTTATAAATGTAGGAAAGTTTTGCACACTTTTATCTTGGTACATTACTATTTTGTTTTTTGTGTGATTTTTTTAAACTGTTTGTCATTGTATGTCTTGTCATTATTTGTTAACATTAATTGTTCTGCTGGTTAGAGGAAAGATGTTTTTTTATTGTTCCTAGTGGTTAGGTGTTAGATTAATTATATTATTCTGGTGTTTTGGTGTTAGATTAATTTTATTGATGTGTTGTTTAGGCTTTTTAGTTCTTTTATTCTTCTGGTGTTTAGGTCCTTGGGTATTTCTTTATTGTCGTGTCTTTTTGGCGCAGTTGTTTATTTTGGGTTGCCCATTGACTGCTACAGTGGCTTATAATGCTCATATTATATGGGCATGATGTACCACTTGTGCAATCAATGGGTAGAGGCTGGGGATAGTTTCCCGGGGTGGGTAGTTAGGCCACCCAGGTGGGTAGCGTGGGAGGGGGGTTAACCCCTTAATTACTTTAGTGGTTACTAACCGATAAGGTGATTAAGGGGTTAGGGGCAATTAGATTGTATTTTATTGTTGTGTTCCTGCCAAAAGAGGGCATGGACGCTAAGGATGGTGATGAGGATGACCTTCATTCTGGCAGGGGTAAGAAGAAGTTATATTTACTTTCTGCTGGCAGGTTAATGTTTTATTTTGAATGGGCAAATGTACTATTTTCCAGATCTGGATAATAGTAATTTTGTCTATTACTGTACGGTGCAGTATGTGTTGGGGGTAGAGGAGGTGGGTATTAGGGTTGCTGTGTTTTTGAATATTTATTGGGGGTAGAGGGATATGGTAAAGGGCTAGTTGCCTCAAGGGTGGGTGTTTAAGCCTAACAGGTGGGTAGTGGGAATGGTTAACCACTTCATTACCATAGCAGTTACCGCCGCAATGCTAGTGAAGAGGTTAACACCTACCACAACCATCCCGGCAGATCTAACCACACACCTGGGGTTACTACCCCTTCATCCACCCCCTCTGCTCCCAATAAACAGGCTATACAAGTTTAACCCCTTCATTGCCTTAGCAGCTAGCCGCTAAGGTAATGAAACTGTTTTTTATTTTTATTTGAATACTAGTGTGGGTGAGCAGGGGTCTCCGGAGCAGAACTGTGTTGATTTTAGGTCCGGGGACCCTGTGATTACCGAGATACAGGACCCATTGTTGGGTGCCGGTATCTCCTACACATTTAATGTCCCGGTCACGTGATGCGGGACATTTAAACATTGTATGGGGATACCGGCACCCCATAACAGGGCCTGAATATCGGGAATCATGGGGTCTCCGGACCTAAAATCAACACAGTTCTGCTCCGGAGACCCCTTGCTCATGCAAACTTAAATAAAATGTTTACTAAAAACACTGCAATAAATTGTGAGAGCTGTGCAGCGAGAGGCGTCTTTGAAAATTTGAGCTCCTGTGGAAGCAAGTGTATCTAGTGAAACGCGTAGGATGTGGAGAAGCAGCCAGTTCAGAGACTTTGAAGAACTCTGTTTTGCTAGTGAGAGCCTGAATGAGTGTGAAGGATCAAAAATGAGATCAGACGCTAACATCGAGATGGATACACATGAGGAAAGAGACTGCACTAGAATGATAGCTTCCACATAAAGTCCAAATTTCTATGATGTAAAGAATTGCTACATTGTAAGCATTTATACACTGGCGACACACTTTATTCGAGCTCGGCTAGTCCCACGAATTCGGGTATACCCGGGTGTATTGAGGTTTGTGACTGTTTTCTGCCCGAGTGCATTGCGTTATTTTCCAGGCAGGGATTGAAGCATTTTATTCCCGCTGGCTGCAATACTGCACAGTATATATATATATACTGCATTTCAATTCATGAATTTATGCCATCTGGTAGACACGCGAAGCATTGCAACCTATTAAATCCTAATCATTATCATTTAACAGATCAGCCGCCCGTCAGCCAGGCATGAACCCAGGCTGGGAAGCCAAACGCAACGGGGCTTGTCAGAGGTGAGGAGCGGCGCATTCCAGGTATCTGCCAGGTACATACTGGGTATTTGCTCGAATAAAGTGTGTCGGTGCAGTAACCATCTTGACTTAAATAATAAGATATATTTTACATTTTGTGCTGTGTGCTCTTTTTTTTGTTCTGTCTCAAATTTTCTTTTGATATTAGATGGTTGTTGATGACTAGAAGGCTGAACTATATTGTTGATGACCTTCCTGAAGTTTGTTGGATTTTATGTATTTTGGTGAAGATTGTCTGAGTAATACTGGGCTTTTTCTAGTCTGTTTACCTTGTGCATGTATTCTGCAGGCATGTGTATTTATTAAGATCCTTGGTAGTGGCAGTTACTATGTATCTTTTCCACAAGCCACCCCTAAAATGATAAGGCACCATAAGGTTGACTGTAACCCATGGAAGGTGGGCCCCCTGTACTTTTACTCTGTGTAGCTGAGCATGAGTATCCCAGAGTTTTAGGAAATCTATTTGGAAATAATAAAGTGCAGAATCAGGGCCAGGTATCAAGTTGATTCTGTTCCACGGGCAGTTGGAAATTGTGATCAGCCTGAAATTGTGGGTTAACATTTCTAAATGTTCTAATGAGTAGAACTTTAGGGCTTGATTCGGGTGGTTAGATTTTCCTTATACAACACACGAAGCATGATCACTGAAAACGACATATGTCCATCAACCTATGTTAAATTTAGAAAACAGATACTTTATCCTATATCTATACTTACTTATTAATCCAGCGGAAGGCAAACAAAGACCCCAGTGTCATATCATCCAATGATATCTCATAATGGGAAAAATAAATACCTTCCTGACTCCAAGAATTGGTAATTGGATTATTCCCTGGATCAACATTCTTCCCATGTTTACTTATTTGGTATATCCCTGTATACCTTTCCTTTCTAAAAAGATGTCCAACCTTTTTTTGAACAAATCTATTGTATCTGCCGTCACAGTCTCCATGGGTAATGAATTCCACATTTATCTGCCCTTCCTGTAAAGAACCATTACCTTTATTGCTGGTGAAATCTCCTTTCCTCCAACTTTAAGGGATGCCACCACCCCCCTCCCCCCTCCGAGTCCTTTGTACTGCCATTGGGATGAATAGTTATTTTGAAAGCTCCCTGTACTGTCCCTAAATATATTTGTATATAGTTATCATATCCCCACTTAGATGCATCTTTTCTAATGTAAATAAATCTAATTTAGCTAGCCTCTCCTCATAAGTTAGATTGTCCATCCCCTTTATTAATTTGGAGGCTCTTCTCTGCACTCTCTCTAGTTCCATAATCTATTTTCTAAGGAGTGGTGCCCAAAATTGTACTCCATATTCAAGGTGTGGTCTTACTAATGCTTTGTAAAAGGACATAATTATGTTTACATCCCTTACAGCACATCCATTGCCCGTTTAATGCAAGATACGATCTTGTTTGCCTTTGCAGCTACTGCATGACTTTGGGCACTATTACCAAGCCTGCTGTCTACAAGCACTCCTAAATCCTTCTCCATCAAGGATTCCCCCAATGTATCCCCATTTAATTTGTAAGTTTCCTGTTTATTCTTGCTTCCCAAATGCATAACCTTACATTTATCTGTATTAAACCTCATCTGCCATTTACCTACCCAAGTTTCCAGTCCATCCAAGTCTTTCTGGAAAGAATTTCCATCCTGCTCTGATTCTACTACATTACACAATTTAGTATAATCAGCAAAGATGGAGACTTTGCTCTCGATGTCAACCTCAACGTCATTAATAAACAAGTTAAAAAGCAGTGGTCCCCCAGCACCGATACCTGAGGTACTCCACTCATGACATTAACCCAACCTGAAAAAGTTCCATTTATGAAAACCCTCTGTTTTCTGTCCTTCAACCAGTTTTCAATCCAGGTGCAAATATTTTTGCTGCGTCCAATTTGCTTTATTTGTACACCAACCTCTTGTGTTGAACCGTATCAAAAGCCTTTGCAAAATCTAAGTAGATCAAATCAACTGCATTACCCTGGTCTATATTCCTACTTACCTCCTCAAAGAAACAAATAATGTTAGTTTGGCATGATCTATCCTTCATAAATCCATGCTGACTATTACTAATAATTTCGTATTCAATTAGGTTTTCCTGAATATTATCCCGTATTAAACCTTCACGTAGTTTCCCCACTATTGAAGTCAGGATTACAGGTCTGTAATTCCTCGGTTGTGACCTAGATCCCTTTTAAATATAGGCACCACATCTTCTTTACGCCAATCTTGTGGTACTGAGCCTGTTTTTGGAGTCCTTGAATATTACATGTAATGGTTTAGCTATTACTGAACTTAACTCCTTGAGAACTCCTGGATGTATGCCAATGGGGCCAGGTGCATTATTTACTTTAATTTTATCAAGCTGCCTATGAAGGTCTTCCTCAGTTAACCAATTGTTCATTAATATGGAGGTTGTGGCTTCGTCCTGTGACACTAATATTGAAATTGATTCTTCCCTGGTAAACACAGAGGCAAAGATTCTGTTTAACACCTCGGCTTTTTCCTTATCTCCAATAATTTGTCTGCCCATCTCACACTGAAAGGGTCCTATATTTTCTTTTCTCGTTTTTTTGTTATTAAGGAACTTAAAGAACTTTTTTTGTTGATATTACTTTCTATTGCAATCCTTTCCTCATTATCCACATTTTGCTAATTTGATTGCCCTTTTGCAATTTTTGTTACATTGCTTATAATTCTGATGATGCCTCCATCCCTTCTGACTTAAGAATATAAATGCCTGCCTCTTCTTTTCAATTTCCTCCCCTACCTGTTTATTTAGCCACATTGATATTGGCATTACATTTATACGTATTACCCAGGGGTTTACACTTATGAGTGTGCTTTTCTAACAATGTTTTAAAGACTGCCCATTTATCATCTACATTTTTCCATGCAAAAGCATCATCCCAATGTATTACTTGTAGATTAGTCCTCAATTTAGTAAAATCTGCCTTTCTAAAGTTTAAGTATTTGTTGAACCCAAGTAATCTGTTTTTTGAGACTTAAATATTAGCTACCAGTCTGAATATCGGGTCATGCCGCGCTATGTTTTCCAACAGTATAGCAAATGACTGGGCTTTCTATCGTTTTTCTATCCCGTGCAGAATCCGTTTATCGGGCGGTGAAAATTGCATTTTAGCAGTGTCTGCAATACCGTCTAGAAACTCAAGTGGCCGATCGTGAGCTGTTGTCTTAAAAGTCTAATAGCAATTCAACCTACACAGTACAGCCGTACTGTTCTGCAAGTCTGTGTGTGTGTAATTAAATTGTAATTTGATGATTTATATTTGAAGCATAGATTAATGTTACGAGTTCATATTGTATACATTAGTCTGAGGCTCCTTAGCCATAAACATAAAAAATATGAGGACACAGTACTGTACAGTATACAGGGTGCTATAGGGAAAAGAAGTACAGTATTACAAAAATATAACGTTGCGTCTCCTTCTGAATATAAAATAGATTTTCCGCTCATGCGGATTGGAACCTTGTTGGAACGCATACTTTATGCATGTCATCACATTTCTTTATGTTTTATTTATTAATCAATACTTTTGATAGGCTTGCTCTTTTTTCCTACTGTTTTTATTTTATGCGCATGCGTGTACTGTATGTCTGTATGCCTGTGTGTGTGTGCGTGTTATCACATTTATGCGCATATGTGTATGTCTCATTAGAACCTTGTTGAAACGCATGTTCGTGTCATCACATTTAGGCACATGCGTGAAGGACTTCTCATTCAATTTGAATTTCATGTCTGAAAAAAACAACTTTTTTTCCGTTTCTCGACATTGGCTTGCATACAGTAACAATTCTTGATATTCTGAGAATCAATCACTACTGTAGCTTTTTAATTCTACACTAGTCATGTATATAACAGGATATCCTCACGGAAGAAAACGGAGCACAGCAATGCAGCAATGAGGGGGCTAGATACCGGTATAAAAGTCCTTTATTCCATGTTAGACATCATGGCATGGGATAGGTTAAAAATCTCTAACGCGTTCGAGATTTTTAACCTATCCCATGCCATGATGTCTAACATGGAATAAAGGACTTTTATACCAGTATCTAGCCCCCTCATTGCTGCATTGCTGTGCTCCGTTTTCTTCCGTGAGGATATCCTGTTGTTTGCCTGTTTCAACGTGATGCACGCCGTGGGATTCACCGCACAAGACAACTCTCCACTGTGAGTACCCCCATTAGCTCATTACGCTTTGGGAGTCATATACTTTGTGTCTTCTCTCCAGGGGAAAGTTATATACTGAATACTGGGAGGTCAGAGATTTGTTACTGACTCTCACCAACAAAGCACAGTTTTCCCCACATCTTAGGAGATATGAATAGAGACACTGTTCACATATACATTTGCAGAGAGTGGTGTTGGCCTGTTCTCCTCATTTAGAGGGTATACTGTATACTAATTGGATGCCTAGAGACTCCCTACAGCTGAGCACGGTGCACTAGGAACGCTGTTTCCTAGTATCCATAAATAGTCATGTACATACTTTATGAGGTGGGTGGCATACTGTGGTTTTTATTTGGGGGTGTGGGGATCAAAACATTATGATGCCCTGTTGAAAATATTTCTTTGAACTAATAATCCAGCATACAGCACTCTTCCCTCCCCCCCGCACACACACACAAGGGTAAAGTATTTCTACTTCTTATCGACACCTCTCCCAAACCATTCATTTGTAATGGGTAGCTTTGTGGCTTAGTTTAAACTTTGAGGCTTTGTTTATAGTAATTGTGTCTTTGAGTCTTCTTGAGGCCTTCGGGCTTAACACATGCGCACGTGTGATAATCCCTTCTCAAATGACTCCTCCACGCACAACCAAGAGAATTGGAAGTTTAAGGGCTGGTGGTAACTAGCACCTTCAATCCCCCCTCCCCACCACCACCCCTTTACACAAAAAGCCTTCCTTGTAAACAAACCAACGTGAATAGAAATGCTTATCCACACACAAAGCCAAACTTTACCCAAAGCAATTAACCTGTGATAAGCCCTTCATGGAGAATACCCCACACATTCAAATTGAATTTCAAGTTCAAAATAAAATAAACCCTTTTTAAGGACTGATTTAAATAAACCATAATCTGAACCATGTTTTTGATAAGTTAACAATTTTTGCCATTTTTTTTTTCTTTGGGGGGTGGGGGGGTTTAAATGATTCTCGAGAAATGTAAAGGTAATTTTTTTTATTTTATCAGGATAATCATGGAAAAATGAAAAATGCAAATAATCATGAATAATACAAATTTCAGTCTTAAGAGGCTATGCACTAAGCTCCGTGCTTTTGCGTCCGGCTGGGAAAAAAAAGCACGTTCGATAAAAAGTGAAGCCGGAGACGCGATTCACTAAGGCCTTGAGCCCATTTTCTATCGTATGTGCTCAAAACAGCCACAGCGTATGTGTTGGTTTTTTCCCCCCTGCTAGCATTCTTAAACTTCACGTAAGATACCTGGGAGTGTCTACCTCTTGGGACACATCTAATTCCTCTGGGTCTGCATGCTGCTCCCCCATTTGCTCTGAAGTTATCTTGGTGTGCTCTGACTTTCTCCTAACTCTATCCTGCTTTTGCTGATATTTGGAAAGCATCTACCTGGAGAGAAATTTCCCCATATAAATGCTTCTCCTTACTTTTCAAGTGTCTGTCCTGCGTTGGAGATTTTCCTGTTCTTTGCCCCTGCACTGTTCAGCTTGATTGTGGGGATTATATTCAGCCCGATGTCTCTACAGAGACTGCCTGCACCCTCACAGGAGAATGCAAAGTCTGCCTACTTTTTGCTGTTCACATGAGCATGCAGTTATTTTAGTATCTACTGCCTTACATACTGTAGTTTGTCCTGGTTGTTTAAGCTACTGATCTGTGTAGGAGCAGTGGGGCTGCAGGAGCTCAGGGAGATGTGACTTCACCCTCTGGCACCATACTGGAAGTCGTTTCAACTGCACTCTTTGTAGATGAGTTATTCCTGTTATAGACACATTATTAAAAACCAAGAGATTAATAATAACCAAATAATTAATGTATTGACTCATCAGAACCTCTACTTCTGTTTCTGCCATACTCAGTCTACAGAAGATATATATGTCAAGAAAGGTCAGTAAAACAATTAAGTTTACAATCAAAATATTTTTTTTCATTTTCATACAGTATGAACATAAATTACTATATGCATCTACAAGGCAAAGGAAATTTTTAACATCTTATGAGACACGTCACTTTTTCAGAATAAGTAAAATATATTATTCCATTATCCTCTATGAAGACCACAACTTTATGATTAACTCATCTTTAAGCTGTTATAGATAACATACTGTACAATAAACAATCAAAATATTAAATAAATGCAATAATGAATGCATCAAAGAAAAGTGAATACCACATACTGCAAATAAGGCTGAGCGAATGAATCAAAATATGACCCTAGAATATTGCACAAATAGTTTATATTTTTTATAAAGCTCAAATTTTATTGAAAGTATTTAGGATTAGGGAGAACAGAAATTAGAAAGGTAAGCGGAACATGGAATATACTGTAACAGAACATTGTTATCATCGTCGGTTACATAAGCCACATGTACTGGGTATTATAGGTCAAGGAAGTGTCATCTTTTTGTAAACCCTGTGAAAAAAAAATCTGTGGGAATTCAGGGGGTAGTATGGAAAGGGGGTCAGGTGGTAAAATGGAAGGTAAAACGTACATGGGTGGGATAGAGAAGGAATAGGGAAAGGGTCAGGTACAGTGGGGAGGAAGGTACAACTGGATGTGAGTTGTTAATGGTCCCCACTAGTCTAGCTTCCATCATGATTTCCTTATAATGGTCAAATCTTTTGGTCACTATACAGTATATAGATATTGTAGATATTAACAAAGTGTTAAATAGCATCCACAGTTGAAAATAGTTGCAGTAATATATATATAAAGGGTTAAATCATCAGGTAGAACTACAACCTGCCAGACAGGGTTTTCATATTTTTAAAAAATTTCCATTTTGTCTGCAAGATATTCTGTAAGTTTCTCCATAGATAATACTGTACTTCCCAGATCTTATTCTTTACTTGGTGTAATGTTGATACATTGTGAGAATTCCAGCTGCAATTTTGGTGCTTTAAAAATATGAGAGATTAGTTTTTGGGTGTGCCTATCCATGTTTGGTGTCTGTCTACACACCAGAAAAGACCATGGTGTTTTGTATCCCTGTCAGTTGGGCCAGCATGTTAAAAATCTAATTTCATAATCTAGAGAGTTAGGGGCAAGATCACCAAATGTGTGTCATGGAGGCAGTTTGGCTGCAACTTCCCTAGCAAAGAGGGGAGAAGGCCGGAAACATTGTTTCCAATATGGTTAGGGTAAGATACCATCTTATAGAATTTTCCTTTCTGGTCACAATAATCGTGCCACAGTCGCCTCCCATATGTCAGCCCCGTCTTCTAGGTCTAGAATATTTCCCAGTTCTCTCTCCCATTGTACCATGTATTTGTCTATTGGTTCACTTCTATGGGAACTAGTAGTCTATAAACTGTGAAGGTAATATTAGACGCTTCCAAAGCATTTTCGCATAATTATTAAAAAAAGGGTTAATATTGGCCTATAGAGTATTTCTGTTTATAAAGTGTCTTTATTGGATCTACCTCCAAAATGTGAATGTGGAGTTGGGAAGATGATGTTTATCTTTAAGCATGTCAAAGAGAGTCATTTTGCCTCTTTGGGTGATATCTCGGAGCAAGCCTTCCCCTTTCCATATATTAAAATCTTCCTCTATCAAGCCTGGAAGAAATTTATGTTTTTTGTAGTATTGGGGTCATTTGTGAATAGGGGGAGGACACTACTAAGATACATCTATTATTATCCCACAAAATTCACATATCTGTAATGATTAGATGTTGTGGCTCACTTTTATACCTAGTCCTCTCTGGGAGCCACAAAATATTTAGTAGTTTACCAGGTTTTTGTATTTCAGCTTCAAGGCCCAACCCAGCACATTATGCTCTCTTTTAGGTGCCAATACATTTATTTACTTACTTGTGTCACCTTGTAATATCTAAGTACAGTATGTTACCTACCACTAGTCCCCCTCCTTCCCTAAGGACTGCAACAATAGTTCCGTAATACTTGGTTGACATTAGTTCCAAATAAATTTGCTAGATTGTAATATAAAATTGTTACTGTCTACTAGCTTTTAAAAGGTGTTGACCTTCATACCATTATCCTCTACATACTGTATGGTGAGATAAAGAAAATCAATTTCAGTCTCGCTCATTTTGGATATAAATGTAAGATTCAAATTATTCGTGTTCATATGTTCACATGTTCAACAAACAATGAATTGAGTGCTCCTCAAACTTCTAATTAGTGGAGCGGTCCTTACTAGGCGCAAAGTGTACTAATGGCTGTGACCGGGTTAAGGGGACAGTCCATCCTAGGACTGCAGCTGGGTGACTTGATAGTGTCTCCGTTACTTGGTTGCTCTTGCTAGCTATATAGAGGACTGGACGGTGTTGGTTATTTTGCCTCTGGCTGTTAAATGGTGACAGGCTGAGCGGTAGAACATCCTGACTGATCACGTTCAGAAGAGGACGTACCAGTAGTGGCTCACTGTCTTCATCGTGGGGGAGACCTGTGGTCAGCGGAGGCGTCTTCTGGAACAGCTGCTGGAGGGGGCATGGGTCAAAATATCAACCCAAGTCTAGGTGCCCAGTGGGCCTGTACATAATACCCATTCCCCTGTTCAGATACCTTCGTCTGGGCATGAAGACCACTCACAATCTTCTAACGCAAGAACCGCTCCAGTTTTTCAGCTTCTATTCCACGGTGTGTGAGGACACCTGCCAGTGTACGGGTCTGACCTCACTGTGTCGTTCCCTGGCCAATGAATGTATGCCAGTCTGACCTCTACCCCACTGCCTGTGTGCCGGTCTGACCTCTGCCCCCCTGCCTGTGTGCCGGTCTGACCTCTGCCCCCCTGCCTGTGTGCCTGTCTGACCTCTGCCCCCCTGCCTGTGTGCCGGTCTGACGCCACCCCCCTATTCTAGCCTTTCCATGCACTTTATGGGACGCTTTTAAATCTAAAAATTATTAAATGCCACTTTTTTTAATTTATTTTTTTATATGCTGTACCCTTATTCTCTAAATCCACTTTCTCGCAGGGGTACAATTGAAACCGCCCAAATCTTTGGATCCAACAAGTTATTACCAGGGTAAAAGATGGGATAGGTTCAAATACCATCAAGTCATTCCCTAATTTACAATCGTTATTCTCAATGCCAAATGTTGCATTATACAATTACTTACAAATTGGGCATCTCGTTCAAATAGAATCTGCATTCATGGTCCCAAGGCTCAACAAAGTATCCGGCCGTTCCTCCTTCTCTTACCGTGCACCCCAAAACTGGAACAACCTACCAGAGACTCTCATATCCACCACCAGTTTAAGTTCTTTCAAATCTAAGGCTGTCACACATTTTAATCTGGTCTGTAACTGTTTCATAAGCATATAATATATATTATCTTTAACTGCATGCAATGTCTTGTTTATAATGTATACCCTGCTCATTTATGTAACTGTATTTGTAACCATGTATTATTTGTCTTAACTCTGTGCCCAGGACATACTTGAAAACGAGAGATAACTCTCAATGTATTAACTTCCTGGTAAAATATTTTATAAATAAATAAAATAAATAATAAATAAAGGATAAAAACAATTTTTAAGACTCTCTTTTTCTCCTTTCCAAACACGGATTGGGACCTGGGACATTTCTTGTGATCCAGTGACCCTCCCTCTGTTCTCTAGTATTAATGTTTACTCATTTCTTTGTAGGAATATGTTTCTGAAGAGAGTCGTGAAAGAATCTCTTAGGATGGTTCAATTAAAACACGTTTCTCTTGGGATCCATCCTGAAGGAAGAAAAAGAAAAAAGAGAGAAACAAATGTTTATTATTGGAAAGGTGTATAATTGAAGTCGTATTTGGTATAGGTCCCAATGAAAATGTGTGTATGTTACTGCTTCCATAACTAATGAATAAGGTATTTTTGAATAATTGAATCCACATTATTTAGAATTGAGAATTATTGTTAATTAGCAACTCTATTCTCCAAAATCATTGTGTAATCTTTAAATATAGCTATAAAACCTTTATGTCAATATAAAATATTTGGTAAAATATGTGGGAAAGTATTTAGGAGAACACAGTCCTTATTACAATTTAATTATTTCATACTTTCATAATTTCAGACCGGAGAGAAGGAACCTAGTAAGGGCACTCTAAACACATAGGTGTTATGGTGAACACTTTAAAACATACACTTTATTCAAATAATTTAAAATAATGGGTGATAAAATAAGAATTAAACGTTTAGATCCTTCATATGAACACTGAATGTGGTTTTTCTGGATCAATGAATGCTGACTGCAAATATCCTCTATTAATGTATGTTGCAGTTTGGACCAGTGAGTATGGTGAGTCACTGTCCAAATGAACCAAAGCACCCTAAATGTCGCTGCTGTAACAGTATGTGCCAGTATAAACAATCCCTAATACGCAGAATATACAGCACTCTAGCATACATAAGGAACCCTAGCCAGGTCTGCCAAAAAACAATGAGGTAGTGTGACTGGCTAAATGAATGAGATCCTGGCTAATAATATAGCTAGTACAGAGCTAGGAATACTGTAGATAGATGATAGAACATAGGGTTTGTATATAATCAGCTCAATATACCTGCCTATGAATATAGCCATAGGGGA
Source organism: Ascaphus truei (assembly GCF_040206685.1). Classification (NCBI taxonomy): domain Eukaryota; kingdom Metazoa; phylum Chordata; class Amphibia; order Anura; family Ascaphidae; genus Ascaphus; species Ascaphus truei. The sequence goes on along the minus strand of NC_134484.1, from coordinate 395,289,103 downwards.
AGTGATTATGAGTCTAGGGAGCAAAGCAATAAGTCCCTAACCACAATGTGGGTATAACATACTGGACTCACATACATAGTAACAACGGTAGGGCTGACTCATATCAGGTAGGTATAAAATCTGTTCAGCATCTCTCAGGTAGGTGGTGTGTATGATAACCAATCTATCTATAAGGAGGTAAGCAGTACTGACCCAACACCAATTCTGTTGTCAGAGTTGATCTCTAAAGGATCAGTACTCAGTGAGAGGTAGGAGATAAAGACATGGTAATGCTGAAATAAATAAACAGCTTACTGCTACGTGTGACAGCAGGGAGAAGGGTATCTTGGTTCGTGTGGGCTCCCTATAGATCATCCGATCGCAGAGAAGCACCTAATTTGAAAAATAGCGCGCTGCAGTTGTTAACGAACACTGCCGTCAGCTGACTCATGTGTGTGGAGAATTCCTGCGCGTGCACCCATCTGCCGACGTGCACGTTTCGTCTAGTCTAGTATGTTATACCCACATTGTGGTTAGGGACGTATTGCTTTGCTCGCTAGACTCATAATCACTTCCCCTAGGGCTATATTCATAGGCAGTGATATTGAGCTGATTTTATACAAACCCTATGTTCTATCATCTATCTACAGTATTCCTTGCTCTGTACTAGCTATATTATTAGCCAGGATCCCATTCATTCAGCCAGTCACACTACCTCATTGTTTTTTGGCAGACCTGGCTAGGGTTCCTTATGTATGCTAGAGTGCTGTATATTCTGCGTATTAGGGATTGTTTATACTGGCACATACTGTTACAACAGACTTTATACCTACCTGATCTGAGTCAGCACTACCGTTGTTACTATGTATGTGAGCCTAGTATGTTATACCCACATTGTGGTTAGGGACTTATTGTTTTGCTCCCTAGACTCATAATCACTTCTCCTAGAGTTATATTCATAGCCAGTGATATTGAGCTGATTATATACAAACCCTGTGTTCTATCATCTATCTACAGTATTCCTAGCTCTGTACTAGCTATATTAATAGCCAGGATCCCACTCATTCAGCCAGTCACACTACCTCACTGTTTTTTGGCAGACCTGGCTAGGGTTCCTTATGTATGCTAGAGTGCTGTATATTCTGCGTATTAGGGATTGGATAACACATAGGATACTTGCCAAGGCAAGTGGAAGAACCCCTTTCGAACAAGCACTCGTAGGGTGAAAAAAAGTGTGTGAATAACTAAACCTTTAATAAATACTTAGGGTAACAGTGAACACAAAACTATTAAAAAGCAAATTAAACAGGTAACTTCCAGTCCTATGAACCAAGGCTGGTTGACAATAGAATCTAGGGAATAGTAATTTCCTGGCATCAGCAATATGGATGTTTAGCTTGATGCCTCAGTGTGGTATATATAGCTGTAACAATGATTCTATATCTATCACGGAAAACCGGACCAAACATATAGATATGTACCTACACTGACTGAATTGATTCAAAGGGTGTTTGCATACCAGTACATTGAAGTGCTTAATATATATGAATCAACCATGATACATGTAAAAAAAATCCCTAGAAACGGCGCGTAGGTAAAGAATGAGTTAAAAAGGCTACTATGTAGCTAGAAATGAGCCAAGGATTGGATACATAGTGTAATTTTGGTATCAACATGTCATTTACACATAATCTGTTTATAATCCAATGTTTTAGCGTATTCAGGAGTTCTCACAGAGGTGATTCTAAACTAGTGAGATACTCCCCACGAACTTCCGTGGAAACTGCACCATATGGTAGGACGAAGTTCTATAGGTAGTTAACACTAAATAGTGCAGTTGTTGTAGGGTTCATGTGCCCACGGTATACACTGATATATTAAACGTATCAAATCTAAAGATTCAGATATGTATACTGTGGCACTCAAAGTAGGCACCTCCCACCCGGTGTGGTGTATTCATGAACACCACCGAATATTTAGTTAACCGGGTGAGGAAGAGGTTAAGCTTGGTGTAATGCTATAGAGCTATATCTACCTTCCACCCGGTGTGGTGTATTTGTGAACACCACCGTATCTTTAATTAGCCGGGTAAGGAAGGGGTTAATGCAGGGTAGTGCTCAGACTAAATTATCTGGAGTCTGCCTAGAAATCAAACCTGGGACTCACTAGATAGTTAGTGTGTAAATGAACAGAGCCTCAAGCATATATACCAAAGTGTTGTATCCTCTTAATGTTTTTGTAATCTACTACAGTATAAACAGCCCCAGTCCGGTGTGGTGTATTAATAAACACCACCAAACATATTAACACACCGGATAGAGTGAATACAATAATCAACACTCTGTCAGGTTGATGAAACAATTTGTGAACAGAGTCTGATGGTGTTAATGGCGCGTGACCCCTTATGCAGATATATGTACTGAATTCTATTAGTAATCGCGTTAGTTCTGTGTTGAGACCTCTGCCCAATTCATTGGTATACCCAAAACACAAAAACGCATAATCTATGTTACTATGTGTACTCAGTGTAAGTAGCAGAGACGCCACCCGGCGTGGTGTATTAATGAACACCACCGAACGTTAGTTAGCCGGGTGGGGGAAAATCTCAGTGGGGGTAAAGAGGCGCAGATACAGCTCACCCTTGCAGGAGTTCTCTCTGAGCTGTATTCAACACCGCACTGGTAAGCGCTGACGTCACGGAAGTGCGTCCTCCACCGACAGCTGTTTCGCGTCGCTCTGACACTTTCTCAAGGTGGTCCCGCCTCCATGATAGCCCATGTGTTTAAATAGGCACGCGTTGTCATAGCAACGCTCGGCACTAGGGTAAGTATAATAAAAATTAAAGTTTTGTGTCTCCTTTGTTCTATAAAGTGGTGGCAGGTATCTCAAGACCATTACTTGAGTAGTTACATGGGGAGTGGGGGTAATACACAGAATTGGTAATTTTACAAGCATAGATGGCAGCGGGGGTCTGAACATTTAACCTTTGGGATATTGATAGAATCAGGGATATGTATTTAGTCCACTGATTGAGAACATGATCAGTGCTGATGGCATAGTAGCACAGTTGTCCACGTGATCATACCCAAACAGTAATCTACAGATGTCAGTGTATTTATTAATCCCGTTGTTAGGGGGCCAGTGGATGGATATATACTGAGTGTATATGTATATATACACGTATTAATTCATGTATACACAAGAGGGGGGGGGGTTGTGGTATTAAGGGTATGGAAGGGGGGGGGTGCCTGTGTTGTTTCAACCAATGAATGGTGCAAACATAAAGCCTTCGTTCAGGCCCTGTGGATATAACGTGCCCAGTGTATAAATCCACTTTGCCTCTTTTTTCAATAGTTCTCGATCCCAATCCCCCCTTCTAATGCTCAGTGGGCGGTGTTAACATGTTTGGCCAGCGGAGTGTCAGTTTGATTGCGTATTGTCCCAATGTGTTCAAGAACCCTCCTTCTTAATTGTCTGCTTGTTTTTCCTATATATTTTTTACCACACTGACACACCGCCTGGTAGATTACCCCTGTAGTACGACAGTTTACGAAGTGGCGAATTTGAAATGTTTTGCTGTCATCCCAGTTACCAAATGTTTTTGTAACCTGAGCATATTGGCAAGCACGGCATCCTTTACATTTATAATTGCCCGGGGATCTTTTTTCGAGCCAAGTGCCAGAGGAGATAGGTTCAAGATGGCTATGGACCAAAAGGTCCCTGATGTTGGTTGATCGCAGGTCCGTATCCTCCAAAAGGACATGCCAGTGCTTACTGACAATATTGGCAATAGTTTGCCATTGTCTACTATACGTGCCAATAAGACGGATAATTTTTGGCTCATGTGGTTTTGGAGTGGGATTGAGCAAAGATGCCCTTTGGGTTTGTTTTGCTCTATTATAGGCCTTCTTTACGCTGTTTTTGCTATAACCTCTAGCGAGGAAACGTTCGCGCATGGAATGGGCTTGTTGTTCAAATGCCTCATCACTCGAGCAATTCCTCTTTACTCGTAGGTATTGGCCTGTTGGAATGCCCATTAAAAGATTGTGTGGGTGATGACTTTCAGCATGGAGTAAACTGTTCGTTGCGGTGGTTTTGCGGTGTGTTGTGGTCTCAATTCTACCATTACTTGCACGGGTAATCCTCAAGTCTAGGAAAACTATACTGTCTGTGCTAATGTCGTAAGTGAGTCGGAGATTAAGGGCATTACAGTTGAGTTTATTGGTGAATTCCACAAATTTGGCACGAGACCCACCCCAGAGGATGATGATGTCATCAATATACCTTGCCCATAAGATGATATGGGTGGTATACATCTCATTCTCTTCTGTGAATACTACTTCTGCCTCCCACCACCCCAGGTACAGGTTGGCGTATGACGGGGCACATGTAGTACCCATCGCCGTGCCCTGTACCTGGTGGTAGAGTTTGTTGTTAAACAGAAAGTAATTTCTGGTCAATACAAATCGTAGCAGTGATTCAATGAATAAATTGTGTTTGGTGTACAGGAGTCCCCTTGTTTTGAGATAGTATAGAGTAGCTTGTATACCATTATCATGGATTATACTTGTGTAAAGCGACTCCACGTCCATAGTTATAAGGAGAGTGTTTTCATCTACCACGATATCATCAATACGTGTGAGGATATCCGTGGTATCTCTCAAATATGACGGGAGTGCTACCACAAACGGTCTCAGTACCCTATCTAAATAGACACTCGCCTTCTCATTCAAATTACTAATCCCGGAGATGATCGGTCGTCCCGATGGTGGTCTCTTTTGTTTGTGTACCTTTGGGAGGCTATAAAAAGTGGCTATTTTGGGGACTTTATTGTACATAGCATTGAATTCACGTTTACTAATAACCTTCTCTGTCAGACCTGTGTTAAGAATGGTAATTAGTTCCTTGTTGTATTGAATAGTGGGGTCTTTTGGTAGGATCTCGTAGCAAGTACGGTCAGATAGAAGTCTGAGATTCTCTTTGATATACTCCTCTCTTTCCATAATCACAATGTTCCCCCCTTTGTCAGATGCTTTAATGACAATGCTCTGGTTTGCCCTTAGATCGTTAAGTGCTTTCCTCTCACAGATGGTGAGATTCCCCGTATTGGGGGCATATCTGATTTGTTCTAAATCATTCACAACCAGTTTGGTAAAGACCTCGATGTTAGGGCAGATACCTGATGGGGGGATAAATGTGGCTCTAGGTCTAATGTCCGTAAATGGCCCTTCACCAATAGGTCTATTCGACTCTTCCTCGAGTGAGGCTAGGTTTTGAAGGTTTTCACGGTCAAGTTGGTCTAAATCTGGAAGACCCAAGTTTTTGTTTATATAGTCCTCTCTCCGTTTGAAGAACTTATGAAGCAATAAGTTACGTCCAAACAGATTAACATCTTTCACCCATTCAAAGATGTTAAAATCTGAAGAGGGGGAGAATGACAGGCCTTTAGAGAGGACTTTAAACTGGAAGTCATCAAGGACCAGTTTAGATAAATTGATCACTTGACTCTTCTCCTCTTGAATATTTGTTAATACCTGCGTCTCCCCCTCGACTTCCTCTTCCCTCCCTGGCCTCTGGCTCCCCATTTATCTGTTTCTTGAGGACTCCTTCAGCTCCTGTACGTCTAGACCCAGGCTCACCCTCATCATTGGACGTGTCCCAGTCAGTGCTGGAGTCATATGGTGTCTGTCTGGATGTTTTTTTATTGGGGTTATTGTGTTTGAACACATAGCCTTCTGTATAGTCCTTTTAGTCACGTAAATATTTGCGTTGTTTCCGCGCTTTAAGGTCATTGGTGAACTTAGATACATTATTTTTTAATTTAACCTCCAATGTATCAAATTCCTCACTCCCTTTCCATGTTGGAACGTCAGTCAGGCATTTATTGAGCTCTTCGGTCGTTTTTGCTAATTTATCTTTTTCATATGATATGATTAGTTCCATTAATTGTATGGAACACTGAGTTAGGATTTTCTCCCAAGATTTTAGAAAATCCACTTCTGAGGGCGGGGCAGAGGGGGCCACGTTAACCCTTAATCCCCTAGGTGTAATACTATTCAGAAGGTAATTTTCAATGCTGGTGATTTCCCACCACATTTTTGCTTGCTTTATTCGTAGACGTTCTAAATTAATAAAGTAACTTTTGATGTCATCATTTGGGGTGGGATTGGTGCATGACTCTGATGAAAACATATCACTTGCTTCTTTTTGCCAGCTGGAAAAGTCAGTAATGGTCGTAAGAAAACCTGCCATATTGTAATGGCGTGCTAAGAGCTACAAAGAATACGGGGTAACCGCTAATTGTTGATTTGCAATGAGGGAAATGGGGGAGTGGGGAGATGAGCTCTTGCTACTGTCCTAGGAACGGTGCCAGGGGTTAGTATAACTAGATAACACATAGGATACTTGCCAAGGCAAGTGGAAGAACCCCTTTCGAACAAGCACTCGTAGGGTGAAAAAAAGTGTGTGAATAACTAAACCTTTAATAAATACTTAGGGTAACAGTGAACACAAAACTATTAAAAAGCAAATTAAACAGGTAACTTCCAGTCCTATGAACCAAGGCTGGTTGACAATAGAATCTAGGGAATAGTAATTTCCTGGCATCAGCAATATGGATGTTTAGCTTGATGCCTCAGTGTGGTATATATAGCTGTAACAATGATTCTATATCTATCACGGAAAACCGAACCAAACATATAGATATGTACCTACACTGACTGAATTGATTCAAAGGGTGTTTGCATACCAGTACATTGAAGTGCTTAATATATATGAATCAACCATGATACATGTAAAAAAATCCCTAGAAACGGCGCGTAGGTAAAGAATGAGTTAAAAAGGCTACTATGAGCCAAGGATTGGATACATAGTGTAATTTTGGTATCAACATGTCATTTACACATAGGGCCTCATGCAGTAAGCGTTGATAAGGTATTTTTCGGCATTTTATAGCCAAAATTGGGTTTGAGATTCAGTAAGCGCCGATAAGTGCTTGATTTCGGCAGGTTTCGGAGCCGATAATTTTGTTATGGCCAGTCGGCTGCCGATAAGCCTGTTTTCGCCACTGATCGCCACTTTTTTAAATCGGCTGGATTCAAGAAACAAAATCAGCTTATCGGGGCTGATCGGCACTACGAAATTGAGATGTTATGGGCAATTTCTCCCGCCAACTAAAGTTGGCAGTTTGGAGGGGAGAACGATCGCTAAGGCTGCCGGAACGGCACTTAGAAAAAAAAAATCTTATGTATATCAATGGAGTCAATGGAGCGGGGACGTATAACAGTATAGTACTGTTTACGTTTCATTGCTCACAATACAAAGGGGATTTGCATTACAGTGTGGGGGCATTCCCTGCACTGTGTCACAGCTGACGTGTATTATTTGCATAACATTGTACTTTTACATGTTTTCAGCATTTGCGGGTCACATTACTCATCATGTGATGATGTGTCAAGGGAAAATACTATACTCAACTCTTAAAGGAGAACCTCACATCATATCACACATTTTACTGTACTGAGCGACAATTATTTACATGATGTTACACATGTCACACATGTCACACATGTCACACATACACCGTATATTCATGTTCCTTTACATTACACAATGCTTGTAATGTGTCACGCATCTTTAAACGTTCATGTACATCTGTCTTCTCATGTTTACATCTAGGTTTGTGTCCTCCCTATTTTCATGACATCACTTATTGGACGCTCAATCACATTGCATGTTTACATTGTAACCGTTGCATTACAAGCACTTCAACCTAACTTATACACACATGTACAGTAATTCATCATTGGGACACCTTGTAAACTCATTCTATAGCAACTATCCCCATTACAGAAATGCATGCATATGCACACGAAAATTCATTGTTGTCAACATGTGACAATAACATGGCTAATTACACATGTTACACCAAACTTTTCCCACGTCAATCTCAGCCTTTTTGTCTAATTACATGACTGACTCTTGCGTTCACAAGTGTTACATGCATTGCACATTACACTATTTATTTGCAAGCAATCTTTGTACAAAGCTTCACGTCACATCATTGGCAAATATCATCATTCCCTGCAGAATACACACAACAAATACTTCTAAGAACAACTGCACACAGCTTGCCACAGAAGTACTTTATTATGTTAATGTAACACCTTGCATTTTACTATGTCACCTGACATCATCACATACCTATTTAAAGGACGCCCATTACCTGCTCATTCACAGCTACTCATTTCAAAATGTTGCGATTGTTTAGGAGACGGAGGAACATTCTTTTCTATGACATGCTTGATGATCAAGAGAATGATATAGGGCAAGGGAGGGACAGACCGAGGGACAGTGACAGGGACAGGCACGCGGATACGACAGGGACATGGAGAGGGACAGGCCGAGGGACAGGTAGAGGGACAGGAGATCAGAGGAGAAGACAGAGGAGACAAGTTGTGCCTCGTCCGCGTGTGTACAGGGAGAGAACCCTGTTAGATGGGATGAGTGAGGAGGAGATAGTAAGTCGCTATCGTTTGAGTTCAGCAGCAATCTTATCTCTTTATCAGGAGATAAGGGGAGATTTAGATTTTTTCACAGCCAGAGGTCGTGCAGTCCCTGGGCTTGTTAAAATGCTGTGCTCATTACATTATCTTGCTTCCGCGTCATACCAGACAACTGTGGGCATAGTGGGCGGGGTCTCGCAATCTACATTCTCGCGGGCCTTTACCCAGTTTCTCTATGCACTCAATAGACGCGCTAGGAATTATATTCATTTTCCTACAGAGGCAACAGAGTGGCTGGAAGTCAGGACTGGCTTTTATAATATAGCAGGGATACCATCTGTGCTGGGTGCAATCGATTGCACACATGTTGCTTTGATTGCACCTAGTCAGAGTGAGCATGTGTACCGCAATCGTAAGCACTACCATTCACTCAATGTACAGGTGGTATGTGATGCCACGATGAGGATAATGCATGTGGTACCCAAATTCCCTGGTTCCAGTCACGATTCCTCTATCCTGAGGAACTCTTCAGTCTTCCATGCGTTCGAAGAGGGACATTTTGAATATGGTTGGCTGCTGGGTGAGTACACATTTACATGTTCTAACACAAAACACATTTTTCTTTAGGAATGTTGGCATTGTAGAATTTGATCACTAATGTCAGCTTATGTGTGCTCCATTCATTATAGGTGACTCAGGATACGGAATTAGGCCGTGGCTCTTGACTCCGGTGCTAAACCCTCAAACTGAAGCAGAGGAGAGGTACAATGCAGCCCATATATCTACAAGATCTGTTATAGAGAGGACATTTGGCCTACTCAAGACCAGATTTAGGTGTCTGGACAGAACTGGTGGGGCTCTTCTATACAAGCCTCAAAAAGTGTCTGATATTATCCTTGCCTGTTGCATTTTGCACAATGTTGCACTCAGGCACAATGTACAATCAGGCCTAGCTGAGCCTTTGGTAGACGAGCATCCCACCCATGTAGCTGCTGAAAATGAACAAACAGCCAGTGGTGGCCAGACACGCTAGAATCTCATCAATTCATTTTTTTCTTGTAAGTAAAAACTGATATGTTCCTAGTACTACTTTTATAGTTTAATTATGTTATATTAACAATAATGTTTTTTTATATAACCTTCTGTTAGGACACAGATGAATATGGGTTGCACACCTTTCTTTTCTCTGCTGTGTGCACAAAGGGATGTGGCACCGGTATGTTATTGTTGCACAGGTTATATAATCCCTCTTCCATTGTACATTAGTTGTGTGTATGTGAATACAACTGGGGTAACAAAGCACTAATATTTTAGCATTGTGTTGTTCCTTATGCAAACACAATAGTATGCCCATACTCATTCATTCTTCTAGTATGCTTACATACAATGTTATTGGTGCAGTGTAACATGTACATCCATATGATGTGTACACCAGGCTGCTTAACATGTTGAATGTCATTAAATATACATGGTGTTGCACATTTAACACCAAATACACACTTTGCTGTGTTGCTTACGGTACTGAAGGTGGCATGTCAATGTTTGCAATTTACATATTGTTCCATTGCATTATAGGTATATCTCCAGTATGACTGATCATGGTATGTATATTTGCTGACATCATGGCATAAGATGTGCCTACCACAATATTCGCATAAGTATTTGAAGTGAAAACCCAACATATTGGTTTAAAGAAAAATGTAACATACATGTACTTTCTGTATCATGTACATGCATTTAGCTACTATTGAGGTTTCATGTGCATTGTATTAGAAAATGATTACTCCCATTTCATCACATTTTATGTATGTTCCCTTATAAATTCCATTAATGTAATATAGAGGTGTTTGGAGAAAAGGGGATCACTGTACTTATTTGTTTACTTACGGGAGATCATTAATCACGGATGCAATTGAGTGATCATAACACTCCATGCATGAATGCCTGTAATCACAACAATGCGTAGTACATCTTATATTTTGCAATGTAGGTGATTATTAATGCTATAAATTAATAGGCAACATTAATTAACATTTCACACATGTTTATGTATAAGTCACACGTGTGTGGATGTGACTTACATGTAACAAGTGGCAAAGTGTAAACAAAACCACAATTTTGTCCCAAATGTTACTGTAATGTAGCATTTATAATTTCCCACAATTAGAATGTTGGAATTTTTTTTGGAATGTAATTCACGTCACTTCATCATTATCATGATGATAATTATCAAGTATTCTCTAAATATAAACGTCAATCACGTGCACATTAGCATAGGCACACTTTTTAACACAACTGTTTGTGTCTGTATCAATTTGTGTAGGATCCATGTATAACATCGACAAATGAGAACAGCAGCTTTATTATGGTAGCTTATAGCATCATATTCACTGTACTATTTATTTATATAACGTTTAATAAACACAGTAAACTATAGTTAGTTAGGTAAATGAAATATACACAGAAACGTACTTCATTACATGATGTTGATGTAATATTCAGAAGATCATGCATTGGAGGGGACCACAACATCTAGCCAATAACATTATTTGCTACAGTCCCAAACCATTTTATCAACATACCCATGTAACAAGAGATTTTTATCAAGAAATGGCTAGTTAATTGTAAGTGTCCTTTACATTGGGAGAAGGAGTGGCTCAGTGAGTAAAGACACACACTGGCACAGAGAGTTTGAAGCAGGGGAGTCTGGTTCAATTCCCGGTGTCGGCTCCTTGTGACCTTGGGCAAGTCACTTTATCTCCCTGTGCCTCAGGCGGCAAAAAATAAATTGTACGTTCCACGGGCCAGGGACCTCAGCCTGAAAAATGTGTCTGTAAAGCGCTGCGTACAACTAGCAGCGCTATACATGAACATGCTCATATTATAATTATTATTATTGTTACATAGTTCAGACAGTCCATTACACAATAGAATACACAAATGTGTTAGCAGAGTGGGAATGGTTGTTATATATAAAACACACCATGGCATAAAATGTTAGTAGTAATTAAAGAACACTCAAGAAAAATTCTAGCTGCACTATTTTGCACCATCATTATGTTAATTAAGTGCTTATGCAATATAGGCATAAGGGTATCACATTTTTAATTGTTTGTTAATAAGCGCTGCAAGCAATATAAAATTAGTTCCATATGTAGTATAGTAGTCGGTGGCTCCTCCTCACAATCATCTCATATAAAGGTAGACTCTTCTGAAATCATACATTGATCCGATTGTATCTTCCCCGAAATCTCTGAAATACAGTAAACACATGATGGTCAAAGATGGCACCTTACTATATATGTATCCGTGACAACGCGTTACACAGCTCTATATGATTGTGTACATACACACGTCAGTCATTTATATGTTAGAAGTACAAGTGTACATCAGTATGTAATTTTTCTTTAAATTGGTAGCAGGCATAACTATGTATATGAAGTGAACGTTGCCTGTATACTGAAAAATGTGCGCGCACATCTTAGTGTGCGCACGCACTTCACGCTTGGCTCCACTAACTGTTAGCGCATGCGCAAAACAAAGCGTACGTTGTGCGTTCAATACATGTTGAAAATACCAGTAAACATAAAATCTTTATTTCAAATACAATGAAGACGAAACTACATTCGTTCTAAACGAGTACATCTGTATTCTTTTTAAACAGACGTGTTTGGACAGAAAGCACGGCTGATAACACAATGCGCAAATGCAATACGTGTGACGTCATGTTAAGCCAGCGTGAAACGCACGCTAACACTCCTCCCACTCAATTAACATTTGGCTAACGCCCAGTTGACGCCTACAAACACTGAGCCGCACGCATGACACACTGCAGTTACCGTTACTATAACAAAACATGACAGCCAATAGGCTTTGAGGCGTGCACGTCGCTTGGGGGCGGGACTTACATCCGTAATCCTTTTTAAGGACGCCTTGGCCCATGACAAGGGTCCCACGTCATGCGTGGTGGACCCGGTTTTAAATGTTGTAGATGTTGCATGATAACAAAACAGGTATGTGTTAGAGTTATGGTAAAATGTTGCTAATATGTTTAAAGGGATAGGAAAGTACGTATATTTATTCCCTCAGCAATGTGTACTACTCTTTCAGGTTTTACTATATTGTATTAGGAAACAATTTGTTTGTGATCGCTACATGTTATGCAGTCTGCAATGTTACGCTGTATCCACGCATTGAAAGTGAAAATGGTGGTTACAAAAAAAAAAAAATTTAAACGCAGAGTCAACGCATAACGATTGTTATATTTACCATTCTTCTAGAATTAACTCTTCGTCTGCCTGCAACTGGTCGCTCCAGAAATGCAAGGCATTTTCATCCACGCTTGACCCAAACGCTGAATCCAGTATGACACACATCTCCTCCATGAAGCGCTCATAGGAATCGCCACTGCTTTCTTCAAACAATTGGTCCGGAGGTAGGTTCATTTCTTCGGGTACCCATTCCAATGCATTTTCAGCTGAAAGGCTTGCTACATAATCATAGTAGTTTTGTTCTTGTACAATGTGGGTTTCAGGAATGGAGGGTGCAGATATTGCAGCAGGTATCGATTCACATGGAACAGTAGTAGCGGATCCATTGCTATTGGCATTAGGAATAAATATGCCTTTAAGCACAATATGTGTGCCCTCTTCCACGGTGGAATGTTTTTCCTTGGCAATCTTCCAGAAACCATACTTGTCTTCTAGCTTATCCTGCACACGTTCAAAACAGTCATTAGTTGATAAAGTGAATCTTACTGAGGAATTAAAATTGCGCGCATGCCCACGGTCTTGGTAATAAGGATATTTTGCTCGAATCAAATCATAGATTTGGCGTGTGCTCGCTTTGTGTCCGCAAGTGGACAAAATCGCTTCTGATACCATGTATTTATACCCTAATTGCGGATTCATATTTTTAACGAATTCATCAGCCATTGCAGATTAGCACAAAAGATGTGTGCAGGTATCTGTTCTTTGCTCATAAAAATGAAACTGCTCAATGGCTAACAAATTGCTGTGTTTCCTTTTCAAGGTCAACAAAAGTATAAACTTTTACTCCTTATTTCAAACGCCAATTGGATCTGTAGTTTTAATTGGTTGAACATTTGTGGTTTCTGATAGCCGTTTGTGGGACAAACATGTATCCTTTTTTTATCTCGTTTCTCTAAACATTCCTACACTTTTAATTAAGTAACATTGAGTTTTCTTGAAAAATAACAAAGAGCACTGTGTGAAAATAGTGCTTAGACAGCCATATCATTAAATACACACACCTGCAAAATGAAATGTTTCTTTCCCGCATACATTTCTGTGTGTATTTGAAAGTCTGGTTAACTCCCTGTCTGCATGAGTTTAAATACGTGTGTATCTATATATATATATATAAATATATCTCTCTCATAAATATATATATAAAGTGTATATTGTACTATATGTATATTGTGTGTGTGTATATATATATATATATATATATATATATATATATATGTATATTGTGTGTATATATATATATATATATATATATATATATATATATATATATATATATATATATATATATATATATATATAATTTTTTTTTTTTTAATTTTTTTATATTGCAGGAGTACACACAACATATTGATGGCAGTAAGTAGGCCTTGTATGAAACCTATTTAAATGGTGATAAATATGAGTGAATTAAGTAATAAACATTTGTTTGAGCCCAATACTGTTAGAGGCTCACACTTAGTATAGTTCTCCAACATTAGGCCTGTATTATTAAAATAGTGTCTTTTCACAAGGAAGCATGAAGTGTATTTGTTTTGTAAATACATATATACCAGTTTACATAGTACTATATATACATACACACACACACTGTGTGTGTGTACACATATGCATACATACTACATATGTATTAGTATACATTCAGAGATGTTCTTGAAACAAGAACACATAAATGATTAAAGGACAACATTACAATGGGCAAGCAAGGCCAAGGTAAGTAATATTTTACACATAATCCTGCTGTACACGGACAATAAAGATGTTTGCAGTTAAATAGATGTGTGTTTTTAATTGCATGTGAATAATATGCACATGCAATGATTACATCAAGTAACACATCCAAATGCAATGTTTTGCTGCAAAGTCAATGGCAGCTTCTCTAAACTTAGCAACTGGCTCCTGGTGGACCATTACTGAATACACGATTCATACATCAATATTAATAACACTATTCATTAATTACGACTGTTAAAATTTCCAAAACTTCACGTGTACAAGAACATACTTGAAAGTTTGGAAACAACACAGTCTTCAGCATACATACAATATTAATTAGATAATCTGAAGTCAACAAAACAAGGCCAAAGACATATTTAGTGAATTATAACATTTATTTTTTTTGTTCCTTTTGAGAGCGAGTAACAGGCCTGCTTGTTGTCTCTTGGATTTTCCTTTTTCTTTTTGCAACAACTTTAGCCACAACAGAGCCACTTTGAGTGGCCTCTGGCACTTCACGGGCAGGGCTTGTGGCCAGTGACTCACCTACAGGGCTTGTGGCCAGTGACTCACCTACAGGGCTTTTGGGCAGTGACTCACCTACAGGGCTTTTGGGCAGTGAATCACCTACAGGGCTTTTGGGCAGTGACTCACCTACAGGGCTTTTGGGCAGTGACTCACCTACAGGGCTTTTGGGCAGTGACTCACCTACAGTGCTTTTGGGCAGTGACTGTTCACGGACAGGGCTTGTGCCCACTGACACATGTGAGCAAGTTGGTAGACACTGCACAAGTGATGGTTGGTCTGTTTCATGTGTGTCTTTTTTTGTTTTTGTCCAAAAACTGGTCAGTAGTAACTGCTTGTGCTGTTTTGTTTTTGTCGCCTCCTTTGTAGGTGTCAGCTGCTGATTTTGTACAGATGGCAGCGGTAGGATGTCGTCAGGAACGTGCAAAGCAATGTCTGCTACTTGACCGGTAACATTCGGACCTGGGGAATGAAGATCAGATGCATGTGGTGAAAACTGACCAGCATGTGAAGATCCTGCCTGTGAGGTGTTGAAGTTGAATTGTGGTACATTAGTCATTCTCAAGTAATTTGCTTGGGTTTGCTGAACAACTAATGCTTCGAATGAGGTGTTGATTTTTTGCAACTGTTTAGGCACTTCAATGAAGACTCTGTGGAGATGTGCCAATTGTGATACTGTTTCTTCCTGCAGTGCAATCATCCTTTACAGCACTGTCATCAGGTCAGAATGGCGACGATTTTCTGCTTCCACAATTTTTCCCTCAGAAGCTACAATTGCATCGTATGTGGTAGTTGCTGGACGATTTGGCGGTAAAACAGTTTCAATTGGAACCTCTTCATGCTCACTTGCTTGTATTTCTGTGTCTATGGCGGCATCATCATCATCATCATCCTCATCATCCTCATCATCATGTTCTAAAAATAAATGTACACATTATTAAATGGCATGTTAATCTCTGCTGTGTTACTATGTAATTCTACTGTGTCATAAGTAACACCTAACATGTTTCCATACGTTTTATAACCTCACATTAAAAACTACCTTGACTTACGAATAATGTTTGGACTCAGTATGAAATATGAATGAATGAAAACTTGCTCTAAACTCAGAACTCCTACATGATAGTTCACATCACTAACACAATACATGTTGCCTTACACTTAATTTTCACTGACACTAAGTAATCCTATTTAAAGAAGATGTGCAAAACAAATAATGAACATGACAACATAACATATAGAAGTGCACATATTATATGGCCACCAACTGATACACTCACCTTCTAGGTGTGTTGAGCTGCATGACCCAGGTGAAGACACTTGTTCCATCTCAGGTGACACATGTCCTCCAGGGGCAACTACATATAACAATAACATTAGTTTTACATTTACATGTGTAAATATTGAACAAACACTTATTGTATGTTCTGTATTTATGAGTACCTAACAGCATCAGTTCCTTAACCGAAAATGTGTGTGAAAGTGAACATAAATAGTTGTAATAACAATGTACATGCCTGTGTACTTAGAACTTTTGAGTTCCCTAACATACAACATACTATGTTTCTGCAGTAATGCGTGAGGATAAATAGATTAAATTAGTACATAAAAATCATATGTTGTGTAGTCATATCAGTACCATAATGTACATAACTATCATGAGATGACCATTCACAATGGTTATCATGAAGGTGGTCATATTGCAAAAAGTTTTGTTTTTGGTACAGGATATGTGTGGTACATTAATAGAAGATGTGGCACACCTGAATGTGGCTGTCACTCAACAAGACAAGACATGCAGTGTGTGATAATGTGTCGTTGATAGTAGTTCAACTATAGATATGAGTGAACTAATGTGTGACGTACGGTTTGATAACTAATGAGTTGTTGGGGCATTTAGTAGCTAGAGTTAAGCTTTCAAATGAGTGTGATTAACTTCAGTTGTGGTAGTCAGGTTGTAAGAACGGTATTCCCTTCCCCAAAAAGCCTAATCAGCCACACCTTTCAATTACTTCAAACAGGTGAAAATGGTGTGAACTAAGTTGACCCTAAAATGAGCCTGTAATTTGTGTGTGTGCTGAACCCCACCCCCTCTGTTGAAGTGTATGCTGTGATGAGATATTAATTGCAGCTGCTTTAACACAATGTTAGAGGAGCTAAATATTCGTCTGCAGTGTTTAAGTTATGAACACAATGACATAACATATGCTACGTGTGCCTCATTATGCTGTCTGTATATGACATAAAGCAAAAATGGACCTTTTCATAAACAACTATAGATGTGTTAGTGCAAGTGATGTTTGTAGGCCGTTGCATGCAATATATTTGATGCATGTTTAAAATAGGCAGTAATGTCGTGTTTGTAGGAGTAAAATAAATAAAATACACAATAATATTATACATATTTATGTTCTGTACCTGTAGCTACTAATAATTTCTCATTATCATGTGTTACACATGTGTGCTACCCTGTTGTTCCCCATCTTCGCCCACCATAAATTGCTTCCAATGCAGCAATGCATTGTGGGAATTCACATGCAAATGAGCACGCAATGCAACGTGGTATATTAGTTACTGCTTTTAGTAGGACTACAACAGATATGTCTAATTTGACACACACACACACACATACATATATATATATATATATATATATATATATATATATATATATATATGAGAGACAGAGAGAAACAGACATATACATATATAGAGGTAGGTATGTTTATATTGGGAAGACACTATAAAAAGCTGCGTAAATATGCAAAATAACTGTAAACAACGACACGCCTAGTACAGTAATATTTCTCACCTGGTGGAAATTGTGAGGGATAAATTCCAATATCACGGTCACCAGCCAATCCCTCCACGACGACGGGAAGTAATTTTGCCCGAAGCAGCTCCTCCAATGGAGTTAATATCAGACGTTGTGGTGTGGGCCCACCTCCAGTGCCAGTAGCATGCACGCGTTGGTCTTGTATTTTCCTTTTTAATTTTGACCTAATATCGTCAAATCTCTTGTGACAATTCCTCTTGTCCCTGATATGATTCCCACACGCATTGACACCAATGACTATTGTGTCCCACATTTCTTTTCTGCTTGATGCACTTGTCCGCCCTTGAAAAACATATCAAATATATGAGGTTAATTAATAATAATACAAGCACCAGTTTCCTACACTGCTAGCTGTTCCAAGAGATAGCAAACATGCTGTTTTAGGTGTAATATGTGAAGCACATGAGCATTCACTACTAAACCTATACATGTAAGCAAGCTTGCATTCATATTGTATGCAGTTATGGCAAATTGACCGCCTGTGTTTAGTTGTCCTTGTAACGCATGATAAAAAGCTGTGTTTCCACACTAATTAACATAGAAAGATATTCTGAACCCATATTTGCATATGAACAAAACTCAGATGACCTAGGATCACATGTATTTGAATAATAAATGTAAAGGTACACTTACCTAGTAAATGTCCATAGATAGTGCTCCAGAATCCCAGTGACAAGAGCTGTATTTTCCTGGTCATTGAAGCGAGGATTACGTGGCTTCTCCACACGTTTCTTCCGAGCAGGTTTAGGGTCAGAGCTTGGCTGGTGCTGACTGGACTCTCCTTCTTCCAATGGAAGAGCCTCCAAAAGCTGCCCACCAGCAAACACGCCACCACCAGACACCCCATCAGCAACTGCGCCACCAGCAGCACTCACAGCACCAGCACTCCCACTCCTAGCACCAGCACTCCCACTCCTAGCACCAGCACTCCCAGCACCAGCACTCCCACTCCCAGCAACAGCACTCCCACTCCCAGCAACAGCACTCCCACTCCCAGCAACAGCACTCCCACTCCCAGCAACAGCACTCCCACTCCCAGCAACACCACTCGCAGCACCAGCAACATCACTCCCCTGAACAGTACGTTCACTCCGACACGTACTCGCACGAGTAGCACTCCCACTCCCACCAGCATCACTCTTCCCACGCTTTGCGGGCCTACTTACAGCACTCACAAAAAACAGACAACAAATGTACAGCCAATCACACTAAACACTTCCACATATAAAACAAAACAAAGATGTAAACAAAACAACAATGGACAAAGCTCACCCAATACACAACAAGTCTCTCAGTCAATATGCAAATCTTCAATCAGCCAGCTCTGTGCGTCTCTCTCTCTCTCACTCCCAACAACAGAGAGAATGATTAGCAGTACACGTTGCCTTTAAATATGGCGCGCTATCCAATACATGCTTGTTTCGCCTGATTCAGCAAGATTTGTGATTGGGCAACCTAACAGCACCCCGCCACGCACGCCGATACACCTGTGTGTGATCGGCTAATCATCGTGAGAGTGGGCGGATTTGTTTTCGGCTTGATTTTGAATGTATTCTGCACTTACTGCATATGGAGAGGAAAAATCGCCAATAACATGACTAATCGGTAAGCTTGCCGATTTCACATAATCGTCGCTTACTGCATGAGGCCCATAATCTGTTTATAATCCAATGTTTTAGCGTATTCAGGAGTTCTCACAGAGGTGATTCTAAACTAGGGAGATACTCCCCACGAACTTCCGTGGAAACTGCACCATATGGTAGGACGAAGTTGTATAGGTAGTTAACACTAAATAGTGCAGTTGTTGTAGGGTTCATGTGCCCACGGTATACACTGATATATTAAACGTATCAAATCTAAAGATTCAGATATGTATACTGTGGCACTCAAAGTAGGCACCTCCCACCCGGTGTGGTGTATTCATGAACACCACCGAATATTTAGTTAACCGGGTGAGGAAGAGGTTAAGCTTGGTGTAATGCTGTAGAGCTATATCTACCTTCCACCCGGTGTGGTGTATTTGTGAACACCACCGTATCTTTAATTAGCCGGGTAAGGAAGGGGTTAATGCAGGGTAGTGCTCAGACTAAATTATCTGGAGTCTGCCTAGAAATCAAACCTGGGACTCACTAGATAGTTAGTGTGTAAATGAACAGAGCCTCAAGCATATATACCAAAGTGTTGTATCCTCTTAATGTTTTTGTAATCTACTACAGTATAAACAGCCCCAGTCCGGTGTGGTGTATTAATAAACACCACCAAACATATTAACACACCGGATAGAGTGAATACAATAATCAACACTCTGTCAGGTTGATGAAACAATTTGTGAACAGAGTCTGATGGTGTTAATGGCGCGTGACCCCTTATGCAGATATATGTACTGAATTCTATTAGTAATCGCGTTAGTTCTGTGTTGAGACCTCTGCCCAATTCATTGGTATACCCAAAACACAAAAACGCATAATCTATGTTACTATGTGTACTCAGTGTAAGTAGCAGAGACGCCACCCGGCGTGGTGTATTAATGAACACCACCGAACGTTAGTTAGCCGGGTGGGGGGAAATCTCAGTGGGGGTAAAGAGGCGCAGATACAGCTCACCCTTGCAGGAGTTCTCTCTGAGCTGTATTCAACACCGCACTGGTAAGCGCTGACGTCACGGAAGTGCGTCCTCCACCGACAGCTGTTTCGCGTCGCTCTGACACTTTCTCAAGGTGGTCCCGCCTCCATGATAGCCCATGTGTTTAAATAGGCACGCGTTGTCATAGCAACGCTCGGCACTAGGGTAAGTATAATAAAAATTAAAGTTTTGTGTCTCCTTTGTTCTATAAAGTGGTGGCAGGTATCTCAAGACCATTACTTGAGTAGTTACATGGGGAGTGGGGGTAATACACAGAATTGGTAATTTTACAAGCATAGATGGCAGCGGGGGTCTGAACATTTAACCTTTGGGATATTGATAGAATCAGGGATATGTATTTAGTCCACTGATTGAGAACATGATCAGTGCTGATGGCATAATAGCACAGTTGTCCACGTGATCATACCCAAACAGTAATCTACAGATGTCAGTGTATTTATTAATCCCGTTGTTAGGGGGCCAGTGGATGGATATATACTGAGTGTATATGTATATATACACGTATTAATTCATGTATACACAAGAGGGGGGGGGGTTTGTGGTATTAAGGGTATGGAAGGGGGGGGTGCCTGTGTTGTTTCAACCAATGAATGGTGCAAACATAAAGCCTTCGTTCAGGCCCTGTGGATATAACGTGCCCAGTGTATAAATCCACTTTGCCTCTTTTTTCAATAGTTCTCGATCCCAATCCCCCCTTCTAATGCTCAGTGGGCGGTGTTAACATGTTTGGCCAGCGGAGTGTCAGTTTGATTGCATATTGTCCCAATGTGTTCAAGAACCCTCCTTCTTAATTGTCTGCTTGTTTTTCCTATATATTTTTTACCACACTGACACACCGCCTGGTAGATTACCCCTGTAGTACGACAGTTTACGAAGTGGCGAATTTGAAATGTTTTGCTGTCATCCCAGTTACCAAATGTTTTTGTAACCTGAGCATATTGGCAAGCACGGCATCCTTTACATTTATAATTGCCCGGGGATCTTTTTTCGAGCCAAGTGCCAGAGGAGATAGGTTCAAGATGGCTATGGACCAAAAGGTCCCTGATGTTGGTTGATCTCCTACTAACGATAGTTGGTCTTTGTTTCAAGACCCCCCCACAGGTCCGTATCCTCCAAAAGGACATGCCAGTGCTTACTGACAATATTGGCAATAGTTTGCCATTGTCTATTATACGTGCCAATAAGACGGATAATTTTTGGCTCATGTGGTTTTGGAGTGGGATTGAGCAAAGATGCCCTTTGGGTTTGTTTTGCTCTATTATAGGCCTTCTTTACGCTGTTTTTGCTGTAACCTCTAGCGAGGAAACGCTCGCGCATGGAATGGGCTTGTTGTTCAAATGCCTCATCACTCGAGCAATTCCTCTTTACTCGTAGGTATTGGCCTGTTGGAATGCCCATTAAAAGATTGTGTGGGTGATGACTTTCAGCATGTAGTAAACTGTTCGTTGCGGTGGTTTTGCGGTGTGTTGTGGTCTCAATTCTACCATTACTTGCACGGGTAATCCTCAAGTCTAGGAAAACTATACTGTCTGTGCTAATGTCGTAAGTGAGTCGGAGATTAAGGGAATTACAGTTGAGTTTATTGGTTTATTGTTGAATTTCACAAATTTGGCACGAGACCCACCCCAGAGGATGATGATGTCATCAATATACCTTGCCCATAAGATGATATGGGTGGTATACATCTCATTCTCTTCTGTGAATACTACTTCTGCCTCCCACCACCCCAGGTACAGGTTGGCGTATGACGGGGCACATGTAGTACCCATCGCCGTGCCCTGTACCTGGTGGTAGAGTTTGTTGTTAAACAGAAAGTAATTTCTGGTCAATACAAATCGTAGCAGTGATTCAATGAATAAATTGTGTTTGGTGTACAGGAGTCCCCTTGTTTTGAGATAGTATAGAGTAGCTTGTATACCATTATCATGGATTATACTTCTGTAAAGCGACTCCACGTCCATAGTTATAAGGAGAGTGTTTTCTTCTACCACGATATCATCAATACATGTGAGGATATCCGTGGTATCTCTCAAATATGACGGGAGTGCTACCACAAACGGTCTCAGTACCCTATCTAAATAGACACTCGCCTTCTCACTCAAATTACTAATCCCGGAGACGATCGGTCGTCCCGGTGGTGGTCTCTTTTGTTTGTGTACCTTTGGGATTAGGGATTGTTTATACTGGCACATACTGTTACAGCAGCGACATTTAGGGTGCTTTGGTTCATTTGGACAGTGACTCCCCATACTCACTGGTCCAAACTGCAACATACATTAATAGAGGATATTTGCAGTCAGCATTCATTGATCCAGAACACCACATTCAGTGTTCATATGAAGGATCTAAACGTTTAATTCTTATTTTATCACCCATTATTTTAAATTATTTGAATAAAGTGTATGTTTTAAAGTGTTCACCATACCACCTATGTGTTTAGAATGCCCTTACTAGGTTCCTTCTCTCCGCTCTGTTGTTATATGCACTTACCTAGGGAGCACCAACACATTTACATTTAGACAGTTGCAGGGGTTCCGTCTTTTGTTATCTACTTTCATAATTTAACAGTAATTTGATAACCTGTTTGTTGGTAATCGCCTCTTCATTCATATTCCTGATCTGTTTTCATCCGTGCACATATATACTGTTTTTTTTATGATCTGTTATAGTATATTATTACACCTTTGGGTGCGGGGGTGTCAACAGTCAAGTATATAGGAGTCTTTGATATTTTGTAATTGTGTACACAATATCATTATGTACTGTATCATCTTTCCTATGTTGGTCTATCTCAGCGGTGCACAAACTGGGGGTGTCCCCCCACGGGGGGCGCAAAGTTGTTCAGGGGGGGCACGGTGGTTGCAGAGACCCCGCACTCTTCCTCCAAGGCATTTAAATGAATGCTGGGGGATCGTGTGAGTCCTCTTCTGTCACGGGAGACCAGTGCTTATCACACAAAAATACCTGAATCCTTTGATTGAACAAAACGAGAGATAAAATAAATTGTAATTTATTCACACAATAAACACACAGCTTGATTTACAAAATAACAGGAAATAACACTTACGGGAATGAGGTAAAATGTAATAAATGGTTTCCAGAACGAAAGTCCACGAAATACAATCTCTAGGTATCAATTAAAAGGAGCGGGGTTGATACGCAAACAAGAGAAGAGACACAAAATCGTCTTTGGCTAGGGGAGCCGCTTGCAGCCCCTGTCTCTCCGCCAAAAGAAATATCTTCGTTCTGCTCTTGCAGAATTCATTTACAAGTCCTTAGTTCTAATGAACTGTCGTAGCGGGTGCAATCCTTGATTGCGATGGAATCGTCTCTCTACCGCACGCTATACCTTCAGATGGATCACAGAAGAACACAGTTGTACACCCACTTGATAGCCTGCACGGGCTTTTACCACCCTCCCAAGCCTATCTGGGTAATACACAGCCAATCTTGGCGTGGGAAGCAAATTCCCACACAATGGCAAGTTTGCCAACTGTTCCTGCAGCCAGGCAAAGGGCTTCACGGTATGCCAAGGGTCATACACTGCCGACACACTTAATTGCAGTGCGGCCAGATCCGCAAGCCGGGAGATTTCCCGGCTTGCTAGTGGCCACCCCTCGGCGTGCCGCGCGTCATAGACGCGCGGTCACGCGTCTTCGGGAGCCTGCGCCCCCTGCACGCGCTTCCAGGGCTCCCCGAGGGAGCCCTGGTGTCCCGCGATTTGAGGGCCGGCGGCAGGGGGTTCCGGGGGACCCGGCGGACCCGGCAGCGGTAGGGAGAGCGCCCCGATTGGAGGGCGCTCTTCCGCTGCTTCGGCGCACGCCCGTCACCCTCGGGCGCGCGCCAGGCTACTGCTGCGGCCAAGAACGGGCAAATGCTCGAATAAACTTGGCCGCAGCAGTACGCTAACCTCACACCTAACCTGCTTAGCATAACTGACCAAGCCCCCTTGCACGATGGCAGAATGTCTACCTTTCTCCAGGATGCCCGGACATCTGCTAGGCAAACTGTTTATATTAATTTCCTGACATTTAGCACTTTCACCAGGTCAGTACCTTTTGAAGCCCTGGACTTTTACAGACACTCTGGAGTCATCTCCACAGGGAGTCTCAGAAGTCCGGACTTACATTAAGCATGACATCCCTGGCATGTCTGACCATAAATAACAATAGTAAATTCCTAATGTATCCACTATCCTGCCTGGCTGAAATGTAAATGTCCCGGTTCCTATAACTTTAAAATACTAAACTCAGAGCTACTTCTCATTTATGCCTCTAAATAAATGTTAGAGACTCAAAACTATACCTGATTACATGTTTACCCCCTAGCACGCTGCATAACAACAATCAGAAAGCTAGGACCTTCCTATCAAAAGTTAGCTAGTTAATTATGTGTGGGCTTATCCACTTAACCCTTTAAACATTGACAGGAGCCCCTTGTTCCTAGCGGGTGCAGTTTAGACATGTTATTACATATTAATAGGACTGCAGCCAGCCCTGGGCTGCAGAACTGACACTCTATAGTCACTTTATCTGACTCAGGGGAACCAAGCCGATCAGAATGCCTTTATTTCATTGCCTGGGGACCCCTTCACCGTCACATCTTCAACTTCACTTACCTTCTCTGCGGCGACGCATCCCCATGGCAACATTAAAACATATAATAACTCTTAGATGATAGGGGACAAGTGCGACTTCAAATGTTAGAAACATAAGAAACCTTAATTGAACATTACCGTGACTGAAAAACATACACATGATCATGGAGGTTAGGACAGGACAGCCAGATATACCTTAATCAGGATAAGCAAGATTATATAAGAGAATATTCCAAGTCCATATTTTCAGTTCCTATTGTTTTGTGTTTAGTGGGCATAATGTTTCCATGAAAACTTTACTCTCTCTCATGTGGTGCTCTTTTTCGGTGGTCTCTAGCCTACCCCTCTAGTTGGTAGGTAATCCAATGTAGCCTTCAGGGCCTCTCCCTTCCTCCTCATGGCCTCTCCCTTCCTCCGACATCCAATATTTTTGTGGCAATCATTGGCAGTTAAGTGGGTTTCCCTGGCCCTCCTCCAGCTAGGGCATCGAAAGGTTTTAGTGCCTCAGGAACGCCAGGCTCTCCGCCCGATGTACACCCTAATTTGCGAGCCCCCTGACATTATTTTCAGAGGAAATCCCACCAGTATTTAAACTCATTAAATTTGGGTTACCCAGGATTTGGTTAATCGGTCTAACGTTACATCTCTTTGCTAATGTGATTGGGGACAGGTCCCTGAAAACTGCAGCTTGTGCTCTTCATATCTTCATAGGTAATAACAGGAGAGTGTATTGCTTTCTCTAGAAACAGATAGACCATGTGGGGGTAGTGCAGCCTCATAATAGTATCCATCGCTGTGGTCATCCCTTGCTCATGGACCTAGGACTGTATGCACCCTGTAAATTAAAAGCTGCTCTGTGACCGTGTTTGGGTGTGGTGTCTGCATCAGTCATTGTGTAGTGTTCCAGCTAGTCGGGCTTAACAGACTCTGGAATATTCTAATTTTTGATTGTCTGAGTCTTCCAACACCTCCTTTAACATAGCTACCTTGTGCTGTAGTATCATCATTACCCCTGCTTCACCTTCATGCTGGTACTTTACCACTCCCTCCATTCTGTGTTCAGTGAACTCAATCTCTCTCTGCAGCTCCTATTGAAAAGTCTGCTTGATGACTTGCAGCAGCCTGTTGAAATGTCCTCTGTTAAGTGGATTTAGATCCCCATTTCTGAAGCCAAGGCATAGTCCAGAATTGCACGTTGTGACCTGTAATCGTGTGGCTTAAAATACTTGTTTTTCCTCCTGGGAGGGAGTTTTTTCTGTTGCGGTCCCATGCCCTGATATTTCGATGCTCTATGGGGTATTTGTGTTACTCAAATGTTAGCATTAGTTACCTAATGATGACTGCATAGTTTTTGTTAAAAAAAAAGTGTGTGAATGTGTTCCATTCCATCAGAAGCCACTATTCGCAAACTCATCCAGACCCTGAAATATGAGTTTTGCCCATGGAGGGAGAGAGAGCATCCTTTTAGATTCTAAGGTGCTATACTTATATGTAGCCATGGCTTGTCCAAACTACCTCTCTGCCTCCTGTCACATACTGTAAGTCATTTGTAACTACAGGTTGTGGCAGGCTATCCTAGGGCTTTAACCGCCCCCATCCCCCTCATGCTGACTGTGACAGAAGAGGTGGTGCCACAAAGCTCGGTGTACAGCCAATAGTGGTCAGACTTTGTTTCCTCCCCTTCTGGTACATCAGAGAGGAAGTACTAAATTATAGGAGTTCAGATCCCACCCTCCTGGGGTGAGGAAGCAAGAAGATCAGCTCCTCCCAGCTGAGAGTGAGACATGCAGTCAGTCCCTCATGGTCTGACTGAGCAAGAGAGATTTTAGGCCTCAAGTCTACCAGAGAGCCAAGGCACCATCCAGAGGTCTGGGGACCCAGATCAATACTCATTCATATGCTGTAATGCTAGCAGTGGCTGCTACAATAACTCATCCGAGGGGAGGGAGAGGGAGGGAGATATAAAGGGAGAGGGAGAGGGAGAGAGGGAGAGGGAGACGGAGAGAGAGGGAGAGGGAGGGAGAGAGAGGGAGAGAGAGGGAGAGAGAGGGAGAGAGAGGGAGAGAGAGGGAGAGAGAGAGGGAGAGAGAGAGGGAGAGAGAGAGGGAGAGAGAGGGAGGGAGAGAGAGGGAGGGAGAGAGAGGGAGGGAGAGAGAGAGAAAGAGAGAGAAAGAGAGAGAGAGAGAGAGGGGGAGAGAGGGTGAGAGAGGGGGAGAGAGGGGGAGAGAGGGGGAGAGAGGGGGAGAGAGGAGAGAGAGAGAGAGAGAGAGAGAGAGAGAGAGAGAGAGAGCGAGAGAGAGAGAGAGAGAGAGAGAGAGAGAGAGAGAGAGAGAGAGATTATTATAGTTGAAGGTGCTGTGCACAGAAAGGAGAACATCTGAGATACCTGGGAAAAATGCTAATTTAGGTATGTAAATAATCTCACTCATTCTCCCCCTCTCTCCTACGATCTCTCTTGCTCTATCTCCTTTCCAGAAAATGCCATATTTTAGGTTTGGGACAAACTTTATAAAGTTATTTGTGGTGAAAGGTGGAATTGCATGCTAACACAATGTATTTTGAAGATAGGCAAACAAAACTTTTGGGGGAAAATTTGCGAAAGTCTATCTATGAGCGAAAATGCAATTTTTGCAGCAGATTTAAACTTTGACAAAACGTTTTCCCATCTCTGAACCCAGTGCAAAAGCCCAATCCTATCCCCCCACCCCACTGCTTTATATCACACTGTTTGGTGGCCACACCAGTTTGGGAAAACAATTATAATATATTATTATGGGTAGACACATTCACTGATGTTTTGGCTCGTGTCTTAAAATATTTTCACATACTGTATGTATATATATGTATGTATGTCTTTATTTATATAGCACGATTAGTGTACATGTACAGAAGCACTTCACATTAGTAATACACATGACAATCATATAAATAACAAATAATAAAAATAACAGATCATGGTAATAAGTGCTTCAGTCATAAAAGTAACATTTCGGAAGAGGAGTCCCTGGTACGAGAGCTTACAATCTAATTCACGTTCGGTTTTGCTGGAAATCCATTGGTTTTAGATTTGTAAACATTATGAAAAAAAAAATCAAAATTTGCAGGAAAACTTCTTTGGATTTTCCAAATGTAAACTTTTGTGCACAATGGGTGGGTTTTCATTTTGCAAACAAAAAAGTCTGGCTAGTTTATTAAAAAAAAAAAGAAAAAAGAAGAAGAGTGCAAAGAGAAAAATAACTGAATCTGAGGATTAACCTTTCTCTGTTTGTGGCTGAAATTTTGCTCAGGTAAGAAAATAATGTCCACATTTTCGATATTTAAGCCAAGTTTGCCAATTTTATGGAATTCAAGCTTTGAAAACACGTTCATACACATTGTAATGATAACGCATATACCCAAACATCTGTAAGGATTCTTTTCGATCTGTGCCGGGTTTTGCTGCCAGTTCGTGTTTTCCAGGCTGCCTGCCCTTTCTGTTCAATGTGGCCATTTTGGTTACTGGCAGCCTGCTATATAAGGTGGGAGTCACAAAGCAAAGTTCTGTGTTTTTGCAGCTCCTGTTGGTCTATGCTGTCACCTGTTCCTGTTACCTGTTTGGAATCCCTGTTGCTGACCACGGACCGTGACCCAGATCTCGTTGCTTTGTGCCTGCCTTGACCTTTTGCCTGTAACCTGGACTCCGCACCATTGCCGCCAGCCCTGACCCCTTCTTCCATACCGACTATGAATACTCTTCAAGAACTCTGTCCCTGGGCTTTGGTTGGTTTATTTGCATCCGTACCTCAGCCCGAGGGCCGCTTCCTGATTTGAGATGAGCACCATCACAACATCATCATAATAATATATAAACCTTGTACACAAGTAAGTTTATATTGAGTTAAAAACTAATATAACCCTCCACCACGCAGTGTACAGCAATGATACAAAAAACACTTTGCATCCACTGCAACCAGGATTCTGGGTAATGACAGATATTGACAGATAATGACATACATATAACCACTCAACGGAGGTCAATTTTTGCTTCCTAAGCACTTTAACACAACTCGTCAAGCAATGCCTGGGTCAAAGAAGTGCATGGCAAACAAACCAACAGATGTAGCAGACTTTATTACACCCATTAACGCTGGTTGGTGCACAAAATAATGGGGATAATAGTGTGTACATTAAAGAGAATGCTCATTTTACAATTGTTTTCAATGGAGCTGCGGTATTTGTTGCCATAAGTATTTATTTATTTATAAAATATTTTACCAGGAAGAATACATTGAGGGTTTCCTCTCATTTTCAAGTATGTCCTGGGCATAGAGGTAAGACAAATAAAACATGGTTACATACAGTAAGGAACAGGGTAATACATAGTTACATAAGGAGCAGGGTAAACATTATATACAAGACTTTGCAAGCACAGTTAAAGAAAATATATATTACAGGCATATGTAACAGTTACAGACCAGATTAAAATGTGAGACAGCCTTAGTTTTGAAAGAACTTAAACTGGTGGAGGAAGTGAGAGTCGTTTTTCCAGTTTTGGGGTGCATGGTAAGAGAAGTAGGAGCGGCCGGATACTTTGTTGAGCCTTGGGACCATGAACAGTCTTTTGGAGTCTGATCTCAGATTATAAGTGCTGCATGTGGAAGGGGTGAGGGGCTTGTTCAGATAGATGGGTAGCTTGCCCAGAAAGAATTTGAAGGCAAGATAGGAAAGCTGAACTTTGTGCCTAGACTCAAGTGAGCAGTGATGTGTGTTGTAGTTGCATTGGAGAACAAAATGGCAGATTGAATTGTAGAGGATGGATTTGAGGTGCCGAGCCATATACTATGTCTCCATAGTCGATAATTGACATTAGCATCTGCTGTGTGATACTCTTTCTGGAAGGAAGAGTAGGGGAGCGCAAAACAAAGGAAGACATATATATTGTTTTATTGTGTGCCCTTTTATATGTGCCTGTATAATATATCAGACACATCCTAGTAGAATTCTGAGTGAGCCTTTAGGAGAGCCCTAATCCCTTTCCACTGATACTCTTTCTGACCAGCAGACTTTGGGAGGATTTGATCCTGTAAAGTACACCTAGTTTTGCATAGATTTTGAATGTCAGGGTATCAATTTGCATTCCGAATGTTAAGTGGGAGTCAAACCATATGCCCAGTTATTTGAAACTAGTAACAGGAGTTAGGGTGGTGTTAGCGTTGGTTCTGATCTGGAGCTCAGTCACTGGAAGCTTTAAAAATTTAGTCTTGGTCCCAAATATCATTGTTACAGTCTTATCAGTGTTTAAAAACAGTTTGTTTTGGGAAATCCAGTTTTCGAGTCTCAAAAAGTCAGACTGGAGTATGTGTCCAAGATCGGAGAGGCTATGGCTGTGTGCATATCAGATTGTGTCATCTGCATACATGTGCATTGAAGCTTCCTTACAAGCTGTGGGAAGATCATTGATGAACACTGAAAAGAGTAGGGGCCCCAGAACAGAGCCTTGTGGGACACCACAGGTGATATCCAGGGGGTTTGTGTTAGAGCCTGAGATGGACACATGTTAGGATTTACCTGATAGGTAGGACTGAAACCAGTTTAATGCATGCTTCCCTATTCCAGAGCTCTGGAGTTTGTTAAGCAGGATAGCATTATAAATCAACTAGTGGTGCAGATGGTGGTGCTGTTAGTGAGGAGCAGGTAGATAGCTTGGTTGCCATTAGTGAGGAGCAGATAGGTAGCTGGGTGACATTTAGAAGGGGAAGCAGGGGCAATAGGGAGAGGCAGGTCGTTTCTGTGCGGACACATCCCAATAGATTTTCCGTGTTGAGTGAAGATATTGGGAATGTCGGGGCAGAAATGGCAAGGCTGGGGGAGACTAATTCCTCTAGCAGCCAGGGGAATAGTTCCTCCAGCACAGTGGCGACTCAGGATGCTCAGATACTAAGAAAGATTGTGGTGGTAGGGGATTCCATTATTAGGAAGGTAGATAGGGCAATCTGTTGCCGGGACCGCATGATCCAAACAGTTTGTTGTCTCCCGGGTGCTCGGGTTCGGAACATTGTGAATCGGGTAGACAAATTGTTGGGGAGGGCTGGGATTGACCCGGCGGTCTTGGTACACGTTGGCACCAATGACAAAGTTAGAGAAAGATGGAGGTCCTAAAAAATGATTACAGGGATCTAGGCCAAAAGCTTAAGGTAAGGACCTCCAAGGTAGTATTTTCTGAAATACTACCAGTGCCATGCGCTACCGCAGGGAGACAGTCAGAGATTAGGGAGGTTAATGCATGGCTAAGAAAGTGGTGTAGGAAGGAGGGGTTTGGGTTTTTAGAGCACTGGGACTCCTTTTCTGAGAGGTGCCATCTATATTCTAGGGATGGATTGCACCTCAATGAAGAGGGATCTTCTGTGCTAGTGGGGGGAATGCTAAAAAGGTTGGAGGAGATTCTAAACTAGGATGGAGGGGATAGGGGAATGAAACAGATAATGAACTAAATGGAATAGAGGAGGATACAAGGTGGTATGGAGGTAGAATGGGGGCAAGTGCAAGTTTGACAAGCAGTGAGACACGCATAGTAATTACAAATAATACTAGAAAACTTCTAAAGACTAAACAAAGTGGGCGCAGAAAGGAAGGAGCAGTACAGGCTGAAAAAAAACTTACACTACCGACACACTTTATTGAAGTGTGGTCGGTACCGCAAGCCGGGAAATCTCCCGGCTTGCTAGTGGCCGCCCCTCGGCGTGCCGCGCGTCATAGCCCCGATCGGAGGGCGCTCTTCCGCTGCTTCGGCGCGCGCCCGTCACACTCGGGCGCGCGCCAGGCTACTGCTGCGGCACAGAACGGGCAAATGCTCGAATAAACTGTGCCGCAGCAGTAAATTCATGCTTGCTAATGCAAGCCTGACAGATAAAATGGGGGAGCTTGAATTAATAGCTGCAAGGGAGCAGTATGATATCATAGGCATTACTGAAACATGGTGGGATGAAACTCATGACTGGACAGTTAATTTAGAAGGTTATTCCCTTTTTCGGAAGGATCAAACAAATAGAATGGGAGGTGGAGTATGTATATATGTTAAACCGGATCTAAAACCTATTATAAGGAATTATGTTTATGAAGGGAATGATGAAAATGTAGAGATTTTGTGGATAGAAATTAGCACTGGAGGTAAAAGTATTAAGAAAATGTTTGTGGGAATATGCTATAAACCACCAAATATCTGTGAGATTGAGGAAGCTAAAATACTTTTGCAAATGGAAAAGGCATCAAAACTGGGTCATATTTGCTTAATGGGGGATTTTAATTATCCAGACATAGACTGGGGCAATGAGATTAGCGTTACAACAAAGGAAACAGGTTTTTGGGGGTGCTTAAAGACAATTATATGACCCAAATTATTGAGGAACCAACCAGGAGAGGGGCAATACTGGATTTGGTCATATCAAACAAGGTAGAAGTAATAACAAATATTCAAGTCCTGGAACATTTGGGTAACAGTGATCATAACATGGTCTCATTTGAAATAAATGATCAAAAAATAGATTTCTTGGGTTCAACAAAGACCTTAAACTTTAGTAAGGCAGATTTTAATAAACTGAGGTCTAATCTAGTAACAATACAATGGGATTAAGTTTTTGCAGGGAAAAATATAGAAGATAAATGGGCAGTCTTTAAAACATTGTTAGAAAAGCACACTTATCAGTGTATACCCTTGGGCAATAAGTATAAAAGAAATATGTCAAATCCAATGTGGCTAAATAAACAGGTAGGGAAGGAAGTGAACAAGAAGAGGAAGGCGTTTAGATTCTATAAGTCAGAAAGGAAGGAGACATCGTATCAGAATTATAAGGAATATAATAAAAATTGCAAAAGGGCAATCAAATTAGCAAAAATGGATAATGAAAAAAGGATTGCAATAGAAAGTAAGGTCAACCCTAAAAAGTTCTTTAAGTACCTTAATAACAAAAAAAGGAGAAAAGAAAATATAGGACCCTTTCAGTGTGAGATGGGTAGGCAGATTATTGGAGTTAAGGAAAAAGCTGAGGTATTAAAAAAATTCTTTGCCTCTGTGTTTACCAGGGAAGAATCAAGGTCAATTGTAGTGCCGCATTAAGAAGCCACAACCTCCATATTAATGACCAATTGGTTAACTGAGGAAGAAGTTCATAAGCGACTTGAAAAAATTAAAGTAAATAAGGCAACTGGCTCGATGGCATACATCCAATAGTTCTCAAGGAGTTAAGCTCACTAATAGCCAAACCATTATATTTAATATTCAAGGACTCCATTTCCACAGGCTCAGTACCACAAGATTGGCGTAAAGCAGATGTGGTGCCTATATTTAAGAAGGGAGCTAGATCACAACCAGGAAATTACAGACCTGTAAGCCTGACTTCAATAGTAGGGAAACTACTTGAAGGTTTAATACGGGATCATATTCAGGAATACCTAATGGAAAACAAAATTATTAGTAATAGTCAGCATGGATTTATGAAGGAAAGATCTTGCCAAACTAACCTTATTTGTTTCTTTGAGGAGGTAAGTAGGAATTTAGACCAGGGTAATGAAGTTGATGTGGTCTACTTAGATTTTGCAAAGACTTTTTATATGGTTTCACACAAGAAGTTTGTGTACAAAATAAAGAAAATTGGACTCAGTAATAATATATGCACCTGGATTGAAAACTGGTTAAAGGACAGACAACAGAGGGTTGTCATAAATGGAACTTTTTCAGGTTGGGCTAAAGTCGTGAGTGGAGTACCTCAGGGATCGGTCCTGGGACCCCTGCTTTTTAACTTGTTTATTAATGACATTGAGGTTGGGATCAAGAGCAAAGTCTCCATCTTTACTGATGATACTAAATTGTGTAAGGTATTAGAATCAGAGCAGGATGTAATTTCTCTTCAGAAGGACTTGGAGAGACTGGGAACGTGGGCAGGTAAATGGCAAATGAGGTTTAATACAGATAAATGTAAGGTTATTCATTTGGGATGCAAGAATAAAAAGGTGACTTACAAATTAAATGGAGATATATTGGGGGAATCCTTGATGGAGAAGGATTAAGGAGTGCTTGTAGACTGCAGGCTTAGCAATAGTGCCCAATGTCATGCAGTAGCTGCAAAGGCAAACAAGATCTTATCTTGCATCAAACGGGCAATGGATGGAACGGAAGTAAACATAATTATGCCCCTTTACAAAGCACTAGTAACACCACACCTTGAATATGGAGTACAATTTTGGGCACCAATCCAAGAAAAGACATTATGGAACTAGAGAGAGTGCAGAGGAGAGCCACCAAATTAATAAAGGGGATGGACAATCTAACTTATGAGGAGAGGCTAGCTAAATTAGATTTATTTACATTAGAAAAGAGGCATCTAAGAGGGGATATGATAACAATATACAAATATATTCGGGGGACAATACATGGAGCTTTCAAAAGAACTATTCATCCCAGGGGCAGTACAAAGGACTCAGGGCCATTCCTTAAGGTTGGAGGAAAGGAGATTTCACCAGCAACAAAGGAAAGGGTTCTTTACATTAAGGGCAGTTAAAATGTGGAATTCATTACCCATGGAGACTGTGATGGCAGATACAATAGATTTGATCAAAAAAAGGTTGGACATCTTTTTAGATGTGAACGGTATACAGGGATATACCAAATAAGTATACATTGGAATGATGTTGATCCAGGGAATAATCCAATTGCCAATTCTTGGAGTCAGGAAGGAATTAATTTTTCCCCTTAATGAGGTTTTTTGTTTGCCTTCCTCTGGATCAATAAATAAGTATAGATATAGGATAAAGTATCTGTTTTCTAAATTTAGCATAGGTTGAACTTGATGGACCTATGTCTTTTTTCAACCTCATCTACTATGTAACTATGTAACTATGTAACTATGTAACAGTATCAAACGCCTTTGCAAAATCTAGGAATATTGCACCATTGAGTTGTTCCATTCCACATTGGATTTCATTACAAACTTTTAGCAGGGTGGTTACGGTGGAGTGTTTGGGGCAAAAACCAGATTGGAATTGGCTAGGAAATTTGGTATAGTAATCGCTTAGTTGGGAGTGGACACATTTTTCCATGACTTGGGATAGCATTAGGAGAAGAGAGATTGGCCTGTAGTTTCTAGTTTGAGACAGTGTTTTTGTCCCCACTTTTGAAGATTGGGACAACTCTGACAGTTTTCCAGGTCTTAGGGAGATGGCCTGCAGACAGGATAGAGTTGACTATGGAAGCAATTGGTTTGGCAATGGCTGGGGCACCAAGTCTTAGGAACTTAGATTGTAGTAAGTCAGGTCCATATTGGCTGCTTATTTTTCATTTGAAGAGTGCTTGTGTAATCTCCTCTTTAGATACTGGGCCAAATTGAAAATTGTGGGCAGTGTTGGGAGAGGGTGGGACTATAGGGGTACTCCCAGGATGAGATTCAGGTTTGTGGTTTGGGCTGTGTTTCGCTAATAAGTTAGTGGCACACCCCACAAAGTAATCATTGAATGCATTTGCAATGTCAGTGGGGTTTGTCAGAGTAATATCCCCCTTAGTGATATTACTTGGTTGTTGATGGTTAGGAGGCTGGAATATATTGTTGATAACCTTCCAGAAGTTAGCTGGGTTTGATGTATTTTGGTGGAGATTGTCAGAGTAATATTGTGCTTTTGCGTGCCTTGTTTGCCTTGTGCACATGTTCCGCATCCATCTGTAGTGATTGAGATCCTTGGTAGTGCCAGTTACTTTGTAGCTTTTCCACAAGGTATCCCTGAGCTGGTAGAGTGCAATAAGGTCAGTTGTAACCCATGGAAGGTGGGGCCCCCGTACCCTTATTTTGCGTAGTGGAGCATGGGTATCGCAGAGTTTTAAGAACTCGGATTGGAAATAGTCGAGCGCAGAGTCAGGGTCGGGAATTAAATCGATTCTGTGCCATGGGCAGTTGGTAAGGTCATCCAGAAACTGTTGTGGGTTAAAGTTTTTAAATGTTCTAGTGAGGAGAACTTTAGGGCTTGAATGGGGCGGTTTAATTTTCCTTACACAGTACACTATTGCATGGTCACTGAAAATATCAGGAAGGATGCCAGAGGATTGGATTCTGCTGGGGTTTGAGGAGAGAATCCAGTCTAGCAAGGAATGGTTATGTGATTTCAGGTTTGTCCGTGTTGGTTGGGAAATGAGTTGCGATAGGTTAAGTGACTTGAGTTGTATCTGGATTTTGTGGTTTTTGGGTCAAGCCAATTGAAGTTGAAATCCCCAAGAACTAGCAGCTCACTCTTCTCATTCAGAGAGGAAATGGAGCCAAGAAACTGGGTGATATCAGTCAGGGATTGTGAGAGGGGCTTTAGGGGGGCGGTAGATGCCAGCGAGCAAGATGGGCTTAGAAAAGGGGAGGCAGATTTTGCCAACTAGAATTTCAAAAGAGGGTGGGCTTGGTGGGCAATTTAACAGTGTAAATTGTAATGTGTCTGCAATATAAAATAACACCCCTCCTCCTCTCTTTGACCTATCTCTCCTAAAAATGAAGTATCCCTGAATGGCGTTATTTGCATCAGGGGTTTTAGGAGATAACCATGTTTCTGTAAGAACGATGGCTTTGGGTTTATGCATAAGGCACCATGCCCTTAGTTCGTCCAGTTGGGGCAGCAGACTCCGGATGTTTATATGGGCGACAGATAGCACTTTTTGGAATTTAAAGGTGGAATTCTCAGGGGCATGGGGCAGAGCTGGAATGGGAGGACCTGGGTTAGGTTCAATATCACCTGCTAAAGAGAGTAGTAGTATGAGAAGAAATTTGGATAGTTGTTTGTGGGTTGTAAATTTGTGGTGTTTGCCATTTGAGTGAGCAGTGGTTGGTGTGCTGGTTTTTATAGTTCTCCACCAACATTCAGTAGATATTGCAAGGCTTTTGAGTAGTCCAGGGTGTATGGTGATGTTGGGTGTGGGCCAGGATGGAGGAGTTTGTAGTGGATAGAGGGAGTAACATCTCAATGAGGCCAGGAGAAAGAAAAAAGTTAAATACATAGCAGGTTCATGATGCCAGAGGTAGGCAGTGCTGCAATGAGCTGTTGTGAGTAGAGTGTGTGTATGCAGACTAAACAGCAGGTTTGTGCCTGTTCCTTGTCAAATGTTTAGCTGTATTGCAATGCTACAGTCAATTCGGGGTTTCAGTGTATTGTGCAGTCAGTTTTGGGAGAGACTGCAGTGAATAAGTTGTAAAGGGGTGGGGGGTTAAAATATGCAGATTAGCAAGCATGGGATCATAGTGTGATCTGAATAGCTTACCGTATGTTGTCTTGAGTAAAAGAGTTTGCAGAAAGATGCAGTCCCCAGTCACCTCTAGTCAAACTATAGTCTAACTATATTTATCACTTAAAATGATCACTTTAAATGCATCACTCTTAAGATGCCAATGCTTCCTTGCCAATACAAGGGGAGTATGTGTTTTTATACATCTAAAGCAGTCACATGACTCTCCCCCCGCCCCAATATATCAGCTTGTTCCAGTTGGTCAATTAACAGCACAGAGTTAGGAGGGAAGAAAGAAAAAAAAAAACACCTTTTGATATTCAATATAGAGTTTGATCTAGCCTCCTTCCTAAGGGATTAGAAATCACTCTTTATCCACTATGCATTTAATATCTTTATTAACTATCTGTTTCCATTATACAAGCCATTGAATCCCAGAGTTAATCTCTTTTGACTTGTAGTAATGTATTGCGTTTGTATTAATGCATTTTATTGTGTTTTAATACGTTTCTGTCATATGTATATGCAATGTAATTTGACACCAATGGGTTAATTACTTCTTGGAGGTATAAAGGCTTATAATAGGGCTTATTGGCAGTAGCTCCTTATCCTTTGAAAAAGTGACGTCCCCACATCACGAAACGCGTTAGGGGGGAGGAGTTCTAGAGGCACCGTCTGCAGAGGAGGTTCCCAGTTGTTTGAACGGCGCTCAGGCAGTGACGTCAGTGGGACCAGTCCCGGAACATACCAGGGAGGGCAAAGAGAGTCCTGGGCACTGAGTTACTGCTGAGAAGAGCCAAACAGCTGTACTTGATTAGTAACAAGCAAAAGGGACACCTTAGCAAGCTGCGGACGGCATCATAGTATTGCACGTGTTACTGCATCCATATGTGAGTTTACATTTGGCTGTTTTTATATGTTTTAATAAATTGTGTTGTACTTTCCACACTATCTTGCTGTATTCTCTCCTTATCATGCCTTCCGAATATCTACTTGGGAGAGGCTAAAGAAGAGGAGGATTGAGAAGATTCGCGTGGGATTCGTGATCACAGCAAGGAAGAGGTTGAAGCACAGATCCTCTCAACTGAAAGTTGCAAGCTTTATCTTGTAAGTAGTTCACTGTGGTCGTACAGTCCTGTATGCACCTGTCCAGATATACTGCGCAATTTGTGTTTTTTCTTGAACCCTTTATTAGTGGGGACTAACGAATCCAACTGCAATCGTCATTTTGGTTGGGAACATCATTTGGACATTTAAAGGACTGCAATGTATGGACACTTTCTACTGTATTAAGCGCCAGGTATCCCATATGGTTTTTGTATGAGTTTTGTGTGTAGGTTGAGGAGATAACCTGCACTGTGGGGCAACTTAGGCTGCTTTATTTGTTTGTTTTTTAGTCATCATGTTCACTTGATATTGTATGTGCACTTTATTATATTGTAGGCGCAATTAAGTATGCACACCATTTAATTTAAGGCACGTTTTTTAGCATTAGCTAATTATAGAGAGTGTGGTCCCGTGGGGTCCGGTGGTCGGAGCACAGCAGTGCAAATAGTGGGGGCTGCAAACCAGTTTGGCAAAATAATAGCAATTTATTAGGTGGTCATAGGGAGTACAGAAAACACTCTGACGCGTTTCAGGACCTAAGTCCCTTTATCAAAGAGTAGGCTCGCGTCAGCTGTATTCCCCATTACATACTAGGGCTCCCGCCCCCAACGATGACGTCACGGGGCTCCAAATCTCGCGAGAGTGGTAAAACTAGCTATCCCATAGGTGGATAAGCAACCAATGGTATAGTCAGCTGGAGATTCGCCTCCCCTGTGGGTATGGTCTGGGAGCCTGTCTGTGCCATGGGGAAACAGCAATGTAAACAAAACACATTGTGAATGGTCTAATAGAATGTATTCTAAGACTAAATAATTAAAAACACGAACATTAAAAGCAAAAAGTGGTAAAGAAACTGTCTACTGTCTAGCAAGTATGTCATAATGCTAAATTTCAGGAAGAGATATGCTATATCAAATGGATAAACGGACCGAGCAATACCATATCAATTAGACAATAAGTATAGCAAAGTAACAAATGCCAGAGGGACATCTATTGATCAAAGCAATCTATGATACAATATAATATAACCTTGTATACACGGTAGATATTGTGTTTGGGTCCATGCAGCATATGCAGGCTTATCACCATAGCATAATCTATTATTCATACATCTGATATGCAACATAGAATCACAGTGAGTACCTGTGTATATATACAGAACAACATCAATATTGAATAAATGTCTAAAACCCATCTTTAAAGCATATCTTGGTGAATGTAGCACAGCCATATAGACTAGCACACATAGGGATAGAACAGAGAAGAATACCCCATATCAATGGGCAACCTGTATTTAAGGCATCCCTGCAATACATGGAGACAAGATTATATGTATATCTTTAAATGGACTATTAGCATCCATCCAT
This sequence comes from Ascaphus truei, assembly GCF_040206685.1. Taxonomy (NCBI): domain Eukaryota; kingdom Metazoa; phylum Chordata; class Amphibia; order Anura; family Ascaphidae; genus Ascaphus; species Ascaphus truei. Next base: position 395,249,338 of record NC_134484.1, on the reverse strand, counting down.
ACATAATGACAAATGTTGATTTAATTAGAGGTATCATTCATATATATTGCAGAAATATGGTATGTGGAAATATCAGAAATGCCTGAGCCCATTAAGCAAGGAAGTGTTTAAGTTCCCAGTCTAGATTCATGCCCTTGGGGGCCAATGTCGCAAGGACATAAATCCAGTACATCTCTCTTTGATTGAGACGGGACTCTCTATCTCCTCCTCGGGCATGGAGATGTATATATTCGATTGCACTGAACGAAAAATTCTGCAAAGAACTAGACTGGCAATTTGAGAAGTGACGTGCAACTGGATATCGCTCATCTCTATTCTTGATTGTTCTAACGTGTTCTACAATCCTCTCTCTTAGTGGGCGGATTGTCCTGCCCACATATGAACTGCCACATGTGCATCTTAATATATATACAACAAATTTGGTGTTACACGTCATAAGAGAACATATACTTTAATTCCTTTTTTATGTATATTTTTAAGTTGTTTCATGGGGGAAGCGTAACGGCACATTTTGCAATCACCACAACTGAAGAAGCCTTTAAACCTAGATTTAATAGTCCCTTTAGTCCCTTTAGTGGGATCAAACAGACTCGGGGAAATTCTATTGCCGATGGTTTTGGCCCTTCTAAAAACTATTCTTGGTTGATCTAGTATGCTGCATGGACCCAAACACAATATCTACCGTGTATACAAGGTTATATTATATTGTATCATAGATTGCTTTGATCAATAGATGTCCCTCTGGCATTTGTTACTTTGCTATACTTATTGTCTAATTGATATGGTATTGCTCGGTCCGTTTATCCATTTGATATAGCATATCTCTTCCTGAAATTTAGCATTATGACATACTTGCTAGACAGTAGACAGTTTCTTTACCACTTGTTGCTTTTAATGTTCGTGTTTTTAATTATTTAGTCTTAGAATACATTCTATTAGACCATTCACAATGTGTTTTGTTTACATTGCTGTTTCCCCATGGCACACACAGGCTCCCAGACCATACCCACAGGGGAGGCGAATCTCCAGCTGACTACACCATTGGTTGCTTATCCACCTATGGGATAGCTAGTTTTACCACTCTCGCGAGATTTGGAGCCCTGTGACGTCATCGTTGGGGGCGGGAGCCCTAGTATGTAATGGGGAATACAGCTGACGCAAGCCTACTCTTTGATAAAGGTACTTAGGTCCTGAAACGCGTCAGAGTGTTTTCTGTACTCCCTATGACCACCTAATAAATTGCTTTTATTTTGCCAAACTGGTTTGCAGCCCCCACTATTTGCACTGCTGTGCTCCGCCACCGGACCCCACGGGACCACACTCTCTCTACTCATGCAGCTGGCGTGACGCACGCACTAATCTTTGACCGAGCAGCTATTCTACAGAGGCACTCACACAGACTACGCAGTATGGTATGTACTTTCGTTTTCCTGGGGACACATACAGTACCTTTATGGTATATATGGAGATCTGTGTGACTCCTCCAGCATTACTAGTACACCTCCAATCTGATACCATTATAGTGAGTCTCATATAGCCTTTATTTATGCTCGTGTGTCTGGATTATCTACTGCTGTGATTTGATATATATCCATATACAAGTCTACAGGATAGCTGAGCCTGATTATTGGGATCACATCCCACACACAAATTAGCTCATTATAGGTTAAGCGCTGTAGTTTTGGTGTATTAGTTAGTTATTTACATTATGAAGCATTAACTATTTTGTTTTAATTACTTATTTAACATTGTTTTTTTCATCTGTATCAGAATTACTTTCAAATTCTGTATATATAGAATGCATCATTACAGCCTTTTACCTCACCTAAATGAGTTTTTATTAATTCTTCGACCCTGCTTTCCAAAAAAGAAGAGATGCATGAAGGTCACCACAAAAGATTCATAAACCATTGTGAATAATGTCAGAACTCTAATTTAATTAGAGGCCCATCTGTCAGTTTCTGTTTGACGAGCTCTAAATGTCCAATTCTCATTTAATACCTTCCCTAATCAGTGCTGGAAAATTTCTCAGGCACAAATGAGATGACATTAATAAATCAGAGTATGGCTACTCTTTCCATTCTATAAAAGACGAAGCAATGCGCAATAGTCTTCCAATAAAAAAAGCAAATATTCTAATGAATATTCACAGAAACACTTAAGCAATAGACACATGACGTATTGCAGTAGATGCATAATTAACACTTTTATGGGAGTCACTTAATGTAAAGAGGTATTTCTCAAGATCGTAATCTACAGTTACATGTGTGCAGTAAGTTTAGAAAGTTATGTAGTATTTTAGGGTAAAATTGATAAAAAATAGTCTAAAACATTGGAGGTTAAAAGTCCCTAATTTATAAAACCTCTCTTTTAACTATTGTTAGTATGGAGACCAACACACTTCCTTCAGAACAAATCTAGTTTGACAATGAAACGCACTTACTGTTTAACTTTCACTGTTTGAACATTTGTTATTGAAATTGACACTTGTCATATATTAATATTGACATTTACATTTTGGTCAAGTTAAAATATGTGCAACCAGCATACATGTAGATCATTCTTATTATGTTCATTAGTGAAAGTATCAAAATTAGTAAACCTGTTTCTTGTACTGTATATCATCTAATTTTGTTAGCTTAAGCTGTTTATACTTGCCCGAATCTTTATAACTTAATGTAAATAAAATATATAAATAAAATATATGGAGGAAAATTATGGAAAGAGACAAAACCTAATGAGTGCCTTAACTATATGTACATCATAAAATGTTATTCTGCATGGTGCCTTATTTACAAAAATGCAAGTACTGTAGTTGAGTTGCTTTATTCTAATGCAATAATAGATGGTTCTAAATCGAGGGACCTGAGAATAGATTTGATTTCCGAGTCAAGCAAAAAAAACAAAAAGGTCATCCACAAATCTGTATTTTTTCATAAAAAAATGTTGGTATAATTGTAAGTAAAAATATTTTTCATATCATTTTATAAAAACCCAACGCAAAACAAATTGAGTTTTTCCAAAACCAACACTAAAATACTTAATATTTTGAGAATCACAAGTAATACCAAAAAACAAAATAGTGAAAAACAAAATCAAAATCAGTGAAAGTGCCCACACTTTATCATTACATTATCTAGCATATAATTATCTAGAGGATGCAAATTTTACAGGATCATGACAGATGAGCAAACGCTTATTTATTTTAGATAAACTTCCTATTAATAAGACACATGTTAGCAAAATCTAGTGAGATTATTTTTAGCAATGGAAACATTTTAATTACTTCAATGTGCATGTGCAATATAGTCACTACATACAATTTCTGAACTTTCCTGGTTTCTGCCCAACCTAATGTAGATTACACTGGACTTTTCATCATATTGATCATTTCGAAAGAAAGAATACATGTAAGTACATGTATAGTATATGTTCTGTAAGAAAGTGGATATTTAGATTTTTATATAGTTTTATTTTTTGCATTATAGAGAATGTTGGGACAGAGCTCTGTATTATTTAATTTATAATGATGTAGGATGACATGCCAAAGATTTTATGACGACATTCTTCATAATGGATGTTGTACTTAACATTTTAAAGATTTTTATGGAGATTGGCATTACAGAGATTTTCATAGTGGAGCTTAAATTATATATTTTCTATAAGCAAAATTAGGTTTAGTATGATATGCGTTTTGACTGTATGCTTAATGAGCAACATATTTTTCTAGTATGGACACTGTAACTCACACTTTTTTGAAAATGTACAAATTGGCAAAGGCTATCTTTTGATTTCCTCGAAATAATCTCCATATTTTTTTAAAAGTCATGGTTAAAGGCACTCTCAAGTAAATTATTTGTGATTAAGGGGGTTTCTCATATTTGTGTGACTTTTCATCAGCAGTAAATGTCCAAAATTCACCAGATTCACAAAAGATCAGTGACATTTTAAAAGCTCGGTATAAGGGAACATTAAAATATATTTCATCCTTTGCTAACTCAATGCTTTTCAAGAAGCGATGTGGATATTATATTTGTTTCAGAATTAACAGGGGATGTTTTGCTTGGGAACTTTTGGGACCATTGTAGAAATATGTTTCTTCTGAATGTCAGATTTTATACCAGGAACGCCATGTTATCTAGTGGTTGTTGGTTTATCTTGTTTGCAAATTAATATTGAGATTGTTATTTCTCAATTAATTTACCATAATTGGAGAGACTGGAAACGTGGGCAGGTAAATGGAAGATGAGGTTTAATATATATAAATGTAAGGTTATGCATTTGGGATGCAAGAATTAAAAGGCGAATGACAAATTAAATGGGGATACATTGGGTGAAACATTGATGGAGAAGGATTTAGGAGTACTTGTACAGTATAGAGAGCAGGCTTAGCAATAGTGCCCAAAGTCATGCAGTACAGTAGCTGCATAGGCAAACAAGATCTTATCTTGCATCCAACGGCAATGGATGGAAGGGAAGTAAACATAATTATGCCCCTTTACAAAGCATTAGAAAGACCACACCTCGAATATTGAGTACCATTTTGGGCACCAATCCTAAGTGTAGAGATGTGTTAATTACCTCAGGTGGTTGTAGTGAGGGCTCGGAGAGAGTGGTGTAGGTTCCGCGGCGGACCGACAGTATAGGGCGTGTTATTGTGCAACCTTTCAGAGGGCACTGACAGAGCGGAGAGGTCGCGCATGCGCAGTGTAACGCGCAAACGACGGACCAATAAGGAAAAGGCTCCGTTGGCAAACTACAACTCCCATGAGCTCTGGGACAGTCAGCTGATGTCAGGAGCCAATCAGAAGGCTGGGATTACGGGAGGAGGAAAGGGAAGCGTGGGGGAGAGATCACGCTAGGCAGAGGGGATCCGGAAGGTAAAGGAGGGTGTGTGTGTGCAGGGGGTCTGTGACCCGCCTGCATAGGCGAGCTTTACTACGCAGGCCCTTAGGAGAAATCCCTGAGTCACAGTAGGCTGCTGTGCTGCAGAGACGCCCATAGTGGTAGCGATCAGTCATCTTACTGTGTAGACAGTTAGGGACAAGTGTGCTGAGCAAGTTGGGAGTGAGCTGTTTGGGACCAGACAGCTGCACAGCGGACATCAAAGGCAAGCAGAGGATTCGTCTGATCCTTTTCGAAGTTCTTACCGGTCACCGCCGTGACCGGAAGGTATTTACAGCAAGTGCACCAACACCGGTCACCAGACGCTGATCCCGCTTTAGGCGTTACACTTTGGGGACACTAGTGAGTGGCCAAAGGCCTAATACATGGACCAATCCTTTCTATCCGTTAAGGACACAGTGTGTGGGGCACACGGTGACGGGACAGAGACCCACTCATTAGGAGCGTGGCTGAGCCACTACTATATAAGGACAATACTCTGTAGGAGCGTGGCGGAGCCACTAAAGTTATAAAGACATTACCCGTTAGTTAGTGATGAGTGTATAGTATAAGGTCATATGTTATGTGTTGATGCCAATATAGAGTGCTAAGGTTATTATTGCGTTATAGTAAAATCAGTTACAAGCATATGTGTGTGTATATGTTTCTTGCTCAGGGGAATCTCACAACATGGGGATCCTGGGTAAGGGGAGGCGCTGCGCTAATAAGTGTTACCCCAGGCTCCCAGCTAGCGGAGGCTCAGATCTCCTGGAGCCACATGTGCGTGCAGTTACCTGTAGTCTCTTTAGAGTGTCAGAAAAAGAGCTACATTTGGAGGCGCTGCTGAGAGCTCAGACCTGGGGTGCCCTATATTTTTTTATTGTTACTGTGCGACAAGTTTTTTTCTCCCGCCATGTTTGTGCCCTCGCAGCCTGAGGTGTGCAAGTGGGCCCAACGGCATGAAATTCCCCTGACACGTGCCTTTGGCCTGGGACATGTTCCCGCTACCCTCTCCCTGGGCACGATGACTGATCAAGTCAGGAAACTTCCGCTCCTGGACTCTTCCCGAGTGCAAGATCACTACTATGACAGGGAGCAGAATTGGCGTAAGATATTATTCGTCACCGACCAGGATATATGCCCCAATGCAATGCCCGCAGTACTACTTCTGCCTGACGCCCCCGGCATCCAATGCCCGTTAGTACAGGTGGATTACGCCGAACCCTTGGCTGCGTCCACACCACAGAGGGGCTACCCTGGTCCGTTAAGTCCCATCACGACCAGTCCTGTCCGTACCCCTGAGAGCAGTTTGACCCCCCGATGGCCTGCTGCAATGGGTCTAGGCACTTCATTCACCCCCTCGGCCATTAGGCCAGCGCTGAGCAGATCCAGCCTGTCGAGACTAGATGCCTATTCCCCTGCTGGGGGTAGGCTGTCGGATAACGCCTCCATTCCTGTGCTTGCAGAAGCTCTTCACCACACTACGCAGTCCCTCCAATACCGAAAGATGAAGGCATTTTCTGGTGACAAACCCACTCCTCTGGGAAAAGTCGGATTCGAGGAATGGCTGGACCACACGGAACAGGTACTTCTTGAATGGTCATGCAGAGATGCCGTCCGGAGACAGCGCACAATTGAGTGCCTGCGGCCCCCAGCATCCCACATGGTGCACTGCTATCGGGACGACCACCCGGATGCTGATGCGGCTGGCATCATCTACTCCATTACCAAAGTGTATGGGGTTCCTGTGGATGCATTTGCGCTGATTGCCAGGTTTCATGCTCTGGCCCAGAAAGAAGGAGAGATGGTGTCTGACTTCCTTCGACGGTTGCATCTGGACCTGTGGCCCCTGGTGAGAAGTGGGTGGTACAGAAGGTGGATGCCAACGGACTACGCACCACCCAGCTACTGAGGAGACTCCTCCCATTGCACCCGGTATCCATACGCGTCAGCGGCTGTCTCACGCCGGGGCAAGCACTGATGGATCGGGTCTAGGCACATGAGACTGTGCTACTGGGGCGTGATTTGACCCCGGGAAAGAAGACGGTGGTTGCGGCTAAAGACACCAAAAAGTCGGAAGCTAAAGCTGAGGCGCCTGGGGATGCGAACCCGGAAAATGAGGACCTTGAAGCAACTGCAGCCGCCAGGGAGCGCTCCGCGTCGGGGCGAGCATCACCGACCTTCCGAGACAATGCCTACCGCAGTCACCTCCAGTGCTATGCTTGCGGAAAAATGGGGCACATTCGAGCGCACTGCCCCTCCCTATGGAGAACGGTGTCCCGACTGGCCAAGTGTATGCTGTGTACCCCGCAGGCCGGTTGAAGCAACGGCCCCGTCCTCGACGTGTATTCGAATCGGGCCAGCGGCCATCGTCAAGGTGGTGATTGAATGCATCTACGCCTCGGCGCTGATGGATACTGGGTCCCAGGTGACCATCGTGTATCGGCCCTTCTACGCTCAAAACTTGCACCGGCTGCCACTACTATCTGCTGACTCCTTGCGATAGAGAGGGTTGAGCCATGAAGACTACCCTATTGACGGAGTGGTGAAGGTACACATGGACATTCTCCAGTTGAACACAGGCAAGCATCATCCCATGGAGGTGGAGGCCTTAGTATGTTCGGAGCCCCAGGATCATCCCAGCGCCCCGATAATCATGGGGACCAACACAGACATTGTGGCTGTGCTCCGCATGTATCTGCAGGAAGCGGGTGAATCACCGTTGCTGGTTCTAGCTGCTTGCCCGGCATTACAAGAGGTTTGCGGTAAGATTGCGACCGAAGAGGAACATGGGATGCTATATAGTCAAGAGCGTGGGCTAACCGAGATTCCGCCCGGGGAAGGAAGAATGATGGTCGCCGCCTGTCATTATCCGGCCAGAAGTCCGGAGGATCAACTGTTCTCCTTGGAAAGCTCGACCCACGATGACCAGCAGCTCGGCTACGAAGTATTGGCCTCGATAAAGAAGTGGTCGGGGAAAATTCCGGCCCGAACCCATGTGTACGTGCGGTATCTTTCTCCCTACACCATGTGCATTGACCGCCGGCAACAATTGGGTCGAATCTATCCAGTAACCCCGGAGGAAAAGGCTGCAGGTGAGCGTCCGGTGGCCACCGCCTATGCCGTGACCCCAAGGTTGGCATTTGACTTCGTGGACTCGCCCTTGATGGAGGGCTGGAGAGGAAGACTGCAGACCAAACTGGAAGAACGACGGGTGGTGTTCTCCATAAGTGATATGGATGTGGGGTGCAGTCGCACCATTCGATTGAGCGACACTGCACCGTTCCGGGAACGTTCTCGCCGCATAGCACCCCGAGATGTGGAAGAGGTGAGGAGACTATTAGCCGAAATGGAGGAAGCTGGTATCGTTCAAGGATCACGCAGTCCCTATGCCTCACCCATCGTGGTGGTTCGCAAAAAGAATGGAACCGTATGGCTCTGCGTAGACTATAGGACATTGAACAATCATACGGTACCTGATCAGTATACCCTCCCACGCATCGAGGACCTCTTGAACACCTTGACGGGAAGTAAATGGTTCAGCGTACTAGATTTGAGGTTGGGGTATTATCAAGTACCCATGGATCTTGAAGATCAGGAGAGAACGGCCTTCATCTAGAGTTAGAGCTAGAGTTCTACCAGTTCACCCGTATGCCACAAGGGATATGCGGGGCTCCTGCCACCTTTCAGAGGTTAATGGAAAAGACACTGGGAGACCTGAACCGCATGAATGCTTGGTATACCTGGACGAAAAAAAGACGGTGAAGAACAGCGCTAAAAAAATATAAATAATGACAATACTTGAAATGAATATTGCAGGCAGCCTGGAAAATACTGACTGTACAGTCAGAAAATGAACCACAGAGAAAAGAAAGAATTGCTATTGCCAAATCAGTCCTTTAAATAATAATAAATCCGAATAAAGACCAAACCGTCTCTTGCAAAGTCCCAAAAGTGTCCTTGAGCAAACAGGCAGTGAAGGGGTCAACGAACGGCTCACACCAAATGATAGTGCAATATGTAAAAAAGAGAAGAAAACAAACAGATAATGGTGCAGAACGCCAGCAGAATTGACATTAAAACATTAAAAACTCACACATGACAAACATAACACACAATGACAGACAGACACTAGCAAGACTATAATCCTAACAAAAAGCTATTTATTAACATTGAAATACTGGGTTCCGGAGGATACAGCACTTAAGTCCAGAGGGGTAAAATTGAAACCCTACTTACAGGACAGTAGATGGTAAAAGCAGTAAAGCTGAAGATCGCTCAGGTGCTCCTCTCTGATGATAACTGGAGCTCCTTTAGATATTGCCTCGTGTGGGGATGGATGTTGAGTCGCACGAAAACCGGAACTTCCTGGTGGATGTGACATCACATGCTGTGGTGTTACTGAAATCGCTGCTCCTCTTCCTCTCCTTTCCCCCCACAGCCTACACCACTGCTGCCAATAACATCCACAACCAAACAGACAGCTCTAAAAACAGAATAATCTCCCAACGACGTTTCATACACATACGTGCACCCCCTGAAGAGGAGGTATGGGAGGAAATTCCGGGGCTTGGCATACGTGCTCTATGTTCACTAGCAGCAGTGGTCAATGATCAGGTGGCGTTCTCGGAGCTAAGAGTAGCTGACTCATTAGGGTGCCAATCCCGAGCCATTCCACTGGCCTACTGATGTTGGGAAGGAATGAACATTACAGAAGATAAAATCATTTCCTGGAAAGAATTGGTGTAACACCAGATTGGAACCCAGTGGTGGAACTAGCTCACCAAGCTCTGCAGCAAGAGAACCCCTCTATTCTTAAGCAAGCCCCCAGAGAACTGGTGAAACTATTGTTGCATGAGTTCGGAAAGTTCGAACAGGACAATTGCCTATTGTATCGGGTCATCCCATACCACAATCATCCCGACCGGCGACAACTATTCTTGCCTAAAAGTCTGAGAAATATGGTCCTCCGGGCCCTACACGATGATCATGGCCATCTGGGCGTTGACAAAACGTTCCGGTTACTCCGGGACCGGTTCTATTGGCCAAAAATGAGAGAATCGGTGGAAATGCATTGCCGAAGGTGTACCCGCTGTATACAGAGGAAAACACTCCCCACTCGGGCGGCCCCCATGGCCCATCTGAAAAGCTCTGGTCCTATGGATTTGGTGTGCATGGATATCTTGTGTATCGAGCCAGACACCCGGGGCATCGGTAACGTACTAGTGATTACAGACCACTATACAAGATACGCCCAAGCGTTCTCCATCAAATATCAGCGGGTGGTGACCGTGGCTAGAGTATTATGGGAGAAATACTTCATTCATTATGGATTACCGAACCAACTGCACTCCGATCAAGGCAGGGATTTCGAGAGTACTCTCATTAGAGAACTGCTGAAGCTGTTAAATATAGCTAAGTCACGAACCACCCCGTACCACCCCAAAGGGGATGCTATGCCTTAACGGTTCAACAGAACACTACTTGACATGCTGGGGACCTTAAAAGGCTCTCAGAAGACTGAGTGGAGCAAGCATGTGGAGACGCTGGTGCATGCCTATAACTGTACTCGACACGAGTCTACAGGGTATACTACGTATTTATTGATATTTGGGAGAGAAGCTAGGCTGCCTGTGGATGTGCGACTGCGGATATCTACCAATGGGGTATCCAACAGGACGCACTTTCGATATATACAAAGGTTACAGGACAGTCTGCAGCAGGCCTATAAATTGGCAGAAAAGGCGGCGGCGCAATTAAATGCGAGTAACAAAATGTGCTACGATCACAAGGTATGACATAAAGAGATCCGCCCGGGGGATTCTGTTCTCCTTCGTTACTTGGGCATTCCCGGAAAGCACAAGCTGGCTGATCGGTGGAGAGATGGGGTGTATGAGGTGGAATTACAGATGCCTGGCCTCCCGGTATACCGCATCAGGGACTCCGAAGGCCGGGTAAAGGTATGGCATTGGAATCATCTGCTCCCCATACTTCAAGTAGGGGACAATGAATTGGAAGTGCCCACTGTCTCAATTGATGGAGAAGCTGAAAGTACAGAGGATGGCCAAGAGACTGTAATAAATGCCACCTCTGAGAATCCTGTGGAGGGAACCTCTCAAAGGGGCCTTCCGGCCACGGGGGCATCTCCCGAAGGAGCTATGGGTAAAGAGCCCCTTGGTCCAACGACAGATACGCTGACTCCCATGAGCCAGCCACTAGACCCGCAGAGCCCATGCTTTGTGCCCCAAAAAGACTTTGTAAACCTCTCAAGCCCCTCAAGGGCAGAATTGGAAATGTCAAATGAGACTTACTACTCTCCCGAGGAGGTAGCTGAAGAGCAACTTCGCCGAAGTCAAAGAACTGGTCAACCTCCAATGAGGATGGCTTATGATAGATTCAGGGCACCCCATTATGAGGCTCAGTAGTGGGCTCGCAGCAGAGTGCAGTCTGTTGCTGTAATGTTCAATGAAATGTGCAATCTAATCTAGAGCTGATAAGCAAGATCTCATTTATGTTGTTTTATTTTTATTATATAACGTTCTGTGTATAGTTATGTAAGTTGACCCAAGCGGGGACGTTGGATTCTGCAAGGGGGAAAATGTAGGGATGTGTTAATTACCTCAGGTGGTTGTAGAGAAGGCTCGGAGAGAGTGGTGTAGGTTCCACGGCGGCCCAACAGTATAGGGCGCCGCATGTTATTGCGCAACCTTTCAGAGGGCACTGACAGAGCGGAGAGGTCGCGCATGCGCGGTGTAAGCGCGCGAACGATGGACCAATAGGGAAAAGGCTCCGTTGGCAAACTACAACTCCCATGAGCTCTAGGACAGTCAGCTGATGTCAGGAGCCAATTAGAAGGCTGGGATTACAGGAGGAGGAAAGGGAAGCGTGGGGAGAGACCACGCTAGGCAGAGGGGATCCGGAAGTAAAGGAGGAGGTTGTGTGCATGAAGGGGGTCTGTGACCCGCCTGCATAGGCTAGCTTTACTCCGCAGGCCCTTAGGAGAAATCCCTGAGTCACAGTAGGCTGCTGTGCTGCAGGTACGCCCATAGTTGTAGCGACCAGTCATCTTACTGTGTAGACAGTTAGGGACAAGTGTGCGGAGCAAGTTGGGGGTGAGCTGTTTCGGATCAGACTGCTGCATAGCGGACATCAAAGGCAAGCAGAGGATTCGTCTGATCCTTTTCAAAGTTGTTACCGGTCACCGCCGTGACCGGAAGGTATTTACAGCAAGTAAGTGCACCAACACCGGTCACCAGGCGCTGATCCCGCCTTAGGCGTTACTCTTTGGGGACACTAGTGAGTGGCCAAAGGCCTAATACATGGAGCAATCCTTTCTATTCGTTAAGGACACAGTGTGTGGGGCACACGGTGACGGGACAGAGACACACTCATTAGGAGCGTGGCTGAGCCACTACTATATAAGGACAATACTCTGTAGGAGAGAGGCAGAGCCAAAAAAGTTATAAAGACATTACCCATTAGTTAGTGATGAGTGTATAGTATAAGGTCATATGTTATGTGTTGATGCCGATATAGAGTGCTAAGGTTATTATTGCGTTATAGTAAAATCAGTTACAAGCATATGTGTGTGTATATGTTTCTTGCCCAGGGGAATCTCACATCACGGGGATCCTGGGTAAGTGGAGGCGCTGTGCTAATATGTGTTACCCCAGGCTCCCAGCTAGCGGAGGCTTAGATCTCCTGGAGCCACAGGTGCGTACAGTTACCTGTAGTCTCTTTAGAGTGTCAGAAAAAGGTCTACATAAGAAAATACATTATGGACCTAGAGAGAGTGCAGAGAAGAGCCACCAAATTAATAAAGGGGATGGACAATCTAACTTATGAGGAGAGGCTAGCTAAATTAGATTTATTTACATTAGAAAAGAGGCATCAAAGATGTTATATTATAACTACATACAAATATATTCGGGGAAAATACAAGGAGCTTTCAAAAGAACTATTCATCCCATGGGCAGTACAAAGGACTCTTGGCCATTCCTAAAGGTTAGAGGAAAGGAGATTTCACCAGCAACAAAGGAAAGGGTTCTTTACATTAAGGGAAATTAATTAATGTGGAATTAATTACCCATGGAGACTGTGATGGCAGATACAATAGATTCAAAAAAATGTTGGACATCTTTTTAGATAGGAAAGGTATATAGGGATATACCAAATAAGTATACATGGAAGGATGTTAATCCAGGGATTTCCAATTCTTGGAGTCAGGTAGGAATTTATTTTTCCCCTTATGAGATATAATTGGATGATATGACTCTGGGGTTTTTTGTTTGCCTTCCTCTGGATAAATAAGTAAGTATAGATATAGTATAAAGTATCTGATGTCTAAATTTAGCATACTGTAGTGCCAACGGTTATTTTAACACAAACCAGTGGCAATCGCCAAAAACACCCAGGTACATGCTTAGTACATGCTGGGTCATGTTTAAGGCAAATTTAAGGCATTTCTGCATTGACTAATGGCCTATCAGATTAACAGCGGGGGTCCATGGCAGTCCAATTCAAACTGAATGGGACTGCCAGGGACCCCTGCTGTGTCAATCCGTTGGGTCATCAGTCAATGCAGAAATGCCTTAAACTTGCCTTCAACTAGCCAGGTTACACCCAGCATATACACAGCCTGTAACCCGGCGAGTTTAAGGCAAGCCTTAGTATACTCGTTGTCTCGTCTGTAGGTTGAATGTTGATGGACATACGTCTTTTTTCAACCTCATCTACTATGTATCTATGTAACGATGTAACTATGTAACTATATGTTCTCACAGGTGACATACATTTAAACCTTTAACCAACATGTCTAACATATTGAAATCATGTATATCCTTTATCAATCTACAATAATTTTACTACTATCATGAATAGCCATATTTTGGTTGGCTTTCCAAGAATACTTCGTATGTTTTTTTTTTAAGTTTTAATGTTGTGTGTGTGTGTGAATTTAAATCAGCAGTTGAAGTAAATTAACTTTACTATGTGAAAATATCTGTAGCATTTAAAAAAAGGTTTAAAATACATTTTGAATGTTTATAATGCAGGAAGCATTTTGAAAGTGACAGCCCCATTCCCCTTCTGAAAGGCTCTGGCTCTTGAGCTTCGCCCTCTCTCTAGCAGTGCACCAATTGTATCTTGTAACTGCACAGTCAATCATATTTCAGAACTACATTGCACACAATGCTGTGCAATAACTGAATGTAATAACCATGAGCAAGCGATCGATTACAGGAGAATGGATCGATCTGCAACTTAGCTAATCACTTGTCATTGTGCATATTTTATTGATGTACATACAGATGCAGTGGCCGTTATTCGAAAAAATGTCGAAATGGATTCTTGAGATATGCCCATGATCCTCACTAGTTTTGCCGCGACAGGCATAATAGCCCATTGGATTAACAATGCCTTTCTGTAAGAGATAGGCTGAATCACTCACATTTAATTAATGTAGCAGGGGTCTCCAGAGCTGAAACGCATTGATTTCAAGTCCGGGAACGCCCTACTTCCTGAGATACATGCCCCATTATGGGGTGCCGGTATCTCCTATGCATGGAAATGTCCCAGTCACGTGAAGCGAAACATTTCCATGCGGATATCTGGGGACCCTCTTGTGGTTCCAATGGGTGTCTGGGGCCCTTGGGTGGTCACCATGGGTCTCTGGGGCCTCCACAGCTGGGGCCTCTTGTTCTTCCCTGCAGGTGTCCCCTGTGTGTCCTCATTTGGTCCTCGTGGGTGTCGGGGGGTCCTCGGGTGGTCCCTATGTGTCACCGTTGGCCTGCGGTACCAATCCTGTATTTAAAAAAATAAACATGGCCTACTGTACATTACAATAAATACACCTCCAGTGCCGCCACATAAAACCAATATTTCTTTTATTAAACACAGTATTAATACCACAGGCCAGCGGGGGTCCCTGGGTGTTCCCCATGGTTGTCTGTGGGCCCCACAATGCACCCTGGGGGGTACAAACAGGTTTCTGGGGGCGTCCGGGTGGTCCCCTCTAGGCTCTGTGGCCCCCAGGTGGCCCACACGGGCCCCAATTGTGTCCACAGGTTGTCTCTGTGGGTGTCTAGGGGTCCACGGGTCATCCACACGGGTGTCTGGCGGCCCTCGGGTGGTTCCCAAAGGTGTCTGGGGTCCCTCTAGTGGTTCCCGCAGGTCCCCGTGGCCCCCACGTCTGTGGGGCCCTTTTTCTTCCCCGCAGGTGTCCCCCGTGGTTCCTCAGGTGGTCCCCGTGGGCATCCGGTGGTCCTCGGTTTGTCCCCGTGTCCCCCCGCTGGCCTGCAGTACCGATCCTGTATTTAAAAAAATAAAACTTGGCCTACTTTTCAATAAATGCACCCCCGACCACCCCCCTCCAAACACATACAGTACAGTAATGGGCAAATAACTATTACCCAGATATGGATAATAGATTATTTGGCCATTATTAAACTCAACATTAGCCGTGCAGCATAAAGTAAATAGAAACCGTTCTACTTACCGCTGGCAATATGAAGGGCGTCCTCAGCAGGTCCATGTACTCCGTTGCCAGAAAGCATACATAGCAAAATACATTCTAAATGGCCCAGCCCCTTAATTACCTTAGCGGTTAATAACCACTATAGTAATTAACCCTGCCTAGCTACCCACCCGGGGGCCTAACAACCCACCCCAGACCCACTATACCCACCCTGTACCCATTGATTGTTACAGTAGTACATCATATAATATGGGTATGATAAGCTACAGTACTATAGCAGTCAATGGTCACTCTAATACAAAAGCCTGACTATCCAAAATACACAATAACATACAACAAGCACCTAAACCGCCAAACTGTAAAATTAAAAGCAATAGGCAATCAATTACATAAATAAAACCACTAGCCAACCAATCAATTAATGATATAAAAGCACTAGCCAATCAATTAAATAAATCACACCACTAGTCAATCAATTAAAGAATTCACACCACTAATCAAACAATACAGTCCATATATAAAAGCAGTAACCAACACATCAATTAATTAATACATCCACTAGGCAACACATAAATTAAACCACTAGCCAACAAATGACAGTACATCATTAAATAAAAACACCAAATAATCTGTTAAAAAATTCAAATCAAAACAAGCCATCACAACAGTATACTGTAAATTGCAGTAGCCAACACATCAATTAATTAATACATCCACTACGCAACACATACATTTAACCATTAGCCAACAAATGACATAATTAAATAAAAATGCTAAACAATCTGTAAAAAAATACAAATCAAAACAAGGCATCACAATTAAACACATTTTAATCAAATAATCAAAACAATAAACATACATGCAAAATATAACAGTCAACAGACGAAATGCATTTGCCAAACAATGCATTGGCTATTACTGTTTTCATCTGTACCATAAACAGGTACAGATTAATACATTAGCAGTCAATTTGCAATGAAAAACAAAAAATAGAAAAATCCAATCCAAAAACCTTTAAAAATAAAAGTACATACAGTACATTCAATATTTATCTTACCTTTAGAAGCGTTGGCCCTCCGAATCCTGGGGAATCAGAAAGCTCTCGTCCGGTGACATCATGAAACACAATCCAACGCCATCCACGATGAAGATCCGGAGCAGGTAACAAAATTCTTCTTTCATGTGGTATCACCTTCTTCTTTCTTCATCTGTGACCATTTCTTTCTTTATCTACTTTCTTTATCTTCATCTGTCAATCCAACCCCATGTTAAATCCACAATGTTGAGTAGCCAGCTTTTTGAGCTCAAATGAGCCGTCATGGCTTTAAATATGGCAAATGGTTCTCACGTCTGTGTTTGGCTGTGAGAATCATGTGCCTTTTTTTTCACTGGCATTCAAAGGGAATGAAGCCAGCCAATCAGAATGTTTGTGCTTCATTTCCCTTTAACGAATTCTGAGATTGCGTATACTGATCTGTGTGGTTGATTTAAATGCTGGTTGTTTTAAGTGTACAGTTAGATCCAGAAGCAGTTTGAACAAGGTAGCGGTTAAACAAGGTATAGTTTATTGGTGTATAGTTTATTGTTAATACTTATAAACTTCATAGTTGCTACAGGTGTGCCGACGAGTATTCTAAAACTTGCCTTAAACTTGCCTTGGAAAATCTGGGGCTATCACCAACAAGATCCAGGTACATGCTGGGTATATGCTGCAAACATTTCAGTGACACAGCAGGGGTCCCTGGCAGTCCCAATCAGTTTGAATGGGACTGCCAGGGACCCCCGCTGTTAATCCGATGAGCCATTAGTCTGTCTGCAGAAATGTCACTGAAATGTTGCAGCATGTACCCAGCATGTGCCCAGCATGTACCCAGGATGTACCCAGCATGTACCTGGGTCTTGTTGGTGATTGCCCCAGATTTGTTTTAGAATACTCGTCGGCACTACAGTATAATGAGCAGGATTGAAAATGCCACTCAATGCACATCTTGCCACATGTATATGCACATGGAGCACCTGTTCCAAGGAGCATACCGCTGTGAGAAGTGTGTGTGGGTGGTCTCTTTAGAGTCAGAGGTTGCTGATCTGAAGAGGCAACCTGCAATATTGAAGGACATTGGCAATCTTGAAAGTGGTTTAGAGCTCACTGAGCAGGCCCTTGCTTCGACTAGTGGTGCAGATGGTGGTGCTGTTAGTGCAGGTAGGTAGCTTGGTTGCTGTTAGTGCGGAGCAGGTGGGTAGGTGGGTAACAGTTAGAAGGGAAGCAGGGGGGAGACTTCCGGTGGCATCAAAGGAAATGGCTGCCTGAGGGACTGGCTCCGGAGCCCCTCTAAAAGAAATTAATCAGATTAAGCATCAACCATAATAAAAACTAACCTAAATAGAAGGCAAAGTACACAAACCTCCATAGACTGTAATTTAAAGCCCTCCTCACCACAAGAGTGCGTGTAACGGCTCCCGGCTGAAATTTGCGGTGCCCCGACGGATCCCCTGGGGGCTCTGACCCCCTGCCGGAAAATCGCCCTCTGCCTTTGACGAACGGGACGGGAGCGGAGACTCGGCGACGGGCCCACGGGGCGGGGGGGTTGTCGGAGCTCAGAGCGCCCTGCGGAACCCAGGCCTGCGGGTGAATTGCACGGAGCTCGTCCCCGTGGGGTCTGGTGACCGCCGGCTGCCACGAGGTAAGACGTAAGGCTGCGCGGCCTCCCCCGACGTTCCCCTACACCGCGGGACTGAATAAAGTTATAATCCCAGCCGGGGCACTGTTAGGCAGGAGAGAGAGCGCACGTGAGCACCCCCCTTGCCAAAAGATCCAGCGGTGCGCGGGGCTGCGGGGTAGAGTCTCTCCCTCACACAAAGTTCCCCCAAACAAGATGGCCGATGCCACCATGCAGGAGGGAAGGAAATAAAAGGGAGGAGAGCGCCCAGGGGAGTCCCCTCTGTGTCCTGCTACGGAGAGGCCTTCAAGTGCCAGAAAAAAAGGGGGAAGGGGAAAAAAACAAAACACAAAATAAATAAATAAATAAAAAGGAGAGGAGAACTAAATAAATAAATAAATTAAAAAAAAAAAAAAAAACTGCGTTCTCCCTGCTTATCCAACGCCCCACGTCTGAGCCTTTCAGGGAAATTAGCGGATACAGACGTATAAGGGATTCAGTCTGTGGCCCCTCTCAGCGGCAACGTACAACTAGCTGGTCAGCAAAGATGGCTAATTAAAGCAAAAAGCCGCTACCCCAAAGAGTAACAGCCTACTTCTCCCCGAGTCCGCGCCAAGCAATAATCAGTGAGGCCTCACAAGATGGCGACGGAGCATGCACCCCGGAGGGGGCGGGGGAGGGGCTGGCGTTGGGGGTGGCGGGCGCCACAGGGGAACTCACGCAAGCATATATGGAGAATCTTTTCTCCAGGGTGCGAAAAGGTTTCCAGGAGGACCTCAACAAGGCCATTAACACCATGAAAGGCGATATGGAGGCCCTAACGAAAAGAACAGAGACCACGGAACAGAGGGTGGAGGACATCGAAAATGCACAATCAAATACAGATGACGACCTAAACAGAATGGCATATGAGATAAGATCTCTAAAAGAATCTATCGAAGATCAAGAGAATAGAGAGAGGAGACAGAATATCAGGGTGCGCAATATACCGGAATCAATTCCAGCAGAATCCCTACAACCATACCTGAGGGAATTATTTCTTGAACTGGCACCTGACCTGTCCCAAACAACTCTAGAGCTCGACCGAGTACACAGAGCTCTTGGCCCTAAATTCTCCGATCCTAAAAAAACCAGGGATGTTCTTGTTAGATTCCACTCATATTCCCAGAAAGAGCGCGTCCTAACAGCAAGCAGGAATAAAGGAACAATTACCTTCAAAGATACACCTATACAAATATACTCTGATCTATCCAAAACAACTATCGACAGAAGGAAAGAGCTAAGACCCCTTACGATCCTGTTGAGAGAAAAGAACATCAAGTACCGTTGGGGTTTTCCTCTCAAATTGATAGTGCTTGCGGAGGGTAAATTCCACACAATCTCCTACACAGAAGACATCCCCCGTTTCCTGAAGGCACTGGGCCTCCCCCCCCCTGAATGAAGGAGCTGAGGAGGAAGGCTCTTACAGATTGCCCTCCCCAAGGAGAAACCCAACGGCGTCCCAGAGGATCGCGTCCCAAAGGAACCCAAGCTCGGAAGTTTAAAGAGAAAGAAGAGTGGATTCCACACCTGTTTTATCGGAGTGGATCCGGGCGAAGGAGGCTTGGTCCTGCCCCACTGGCCGGAGCTCCAATATCAGCCGATAGAGGGTCGAGGCACCTGTGGGTCGGGGGGGAGGGGGGACAATTCCACATTGGTCTTCCTCCCCCCCACTTCCCTGGGTCCGATTCCGAGGATCGTCTCCGAACTAGCAGGCCCACGTACCGGATTGGAGCCCCCCCTCCCGCTCCCTCCGCCCCCCCCTCCGCCCTCCCTTCTCCCCCACCCCCCTCCACCTGGGGATGATTTCCCCTCCCCACCACCCCACTAAGACGGCGTGGGTAAGATGCACATGGCGGGTGGTACCGCTGTGAAGACTGCAACTAAAGGTCCAAGCCGAGAAACAACGCTGAGACCTCCGGTCGTAGATCTACTGTTAGTAAAAACTTGTGTATGATTATCTATTGCCATACAGGTACCATAAACCAAGGGGTCTGCTCAGCAAAACCCCATTCCCCACCCCATCCTCCGCCACCCCCTCATACCTGTCTGACCCTCCGCCCATCCCCAGGGTCTTCCTACCCAGCCCCCCTTGAAATGGAAAATGTTTGTTCAAGTTTATACAAGGTTTGACGTTATTCCCAGAGCACCTATTATATAAGTGATCCCAACCTTATATGTTATTGTTGCTGTCGTTATACATATAGCAAATATTAACAGGGATTTTCATTAATTGCAAATCACTCTCAGCGGATTCTTCTCTCTCCCGCCCCCCCCCCCCCGTCACACAGTGGAAAACGTCCGCCTGAATTGATATATGACTTGATGAAACTTAAGTAGTACTATAAGATTCCTCCTGTTTAAATGTTTAAAACTGTATAAGCTAGTATGTTACGTTGTTATGAGTATAGCAAATACAAATAAGGTATCCCAGTCAGTACGCCACTGGCCTCGGTGGTTTTTCCCCTTCCCTCCACCCCCCCCTCCCCCGCACCCCTCAACCCCCTCCATCTCCCCTTCCCCCACCCCCTCCCTCCCACCATCCCCTCTCTCCCCCCACCCCCCTTCCTTCTACTCCACTCCCTCCTCCCACCATCCCCCCTCCCCCTTCCTCCGTCTCCACCCCCCCCTCCCCCACCCCTCCCACCATCCCCCCCTCCCTCCCTCTGCCCCCCCTCCGCCCCCTCCTCCGCTCCCTACCTCCTATCTCCTCCTGCCACAAAGCGGAAACTGTCTGTTTAAAATTTCACAAAGGGTGATGTTATCTCTAGCGTATTAAGACATAACTCCTGAGTAGCAGTTTCAAAATGTAGAAGTTTTTAGGTTGGATGTTATACATATAGCTGGTACCTACAAAGGCTCTTATTAAATGCCATATGGGATACAGTGGATCTCTCTTCATCACCTCTTCTCCCTGTTTCCACCCTCCTCCCCGGTCCCCCCCTGCCTTCCCCCCCTCCTCCCCATCCCCCTTTCTTCCCCGTCAATGTCTACCCCCCCTCACACTCCCACCCCCCATCCACCCCACACTGATAGATACTCAAAATATGGAGTACAGTTGATCTTCCCCATCCTCCCCCGCCCTACTTCCCCATTCCACCTCACCCTCCCCCTGTTACCCCACCCTCCCACCATCTTCCTCTCTCCCTCCCCCTATCCTCTTTCAAGATCCCCCGCCTTTTTTTTTTTTTCTTCCCTCATGTCCGCCTCTCCCCACCACCCCAGCCCCCCCCACCCCCCCAACCCCACCCACCCCCCCAACCCCACCCACCCTCCACTGATAGATACTTGCCCCCATGTCTCCCCAAATTTTCAAAGCTGTTGTTTGAAGAAAAATAAAAATAAAATACAAGTTGAGGGGCTCGGTCCCCCTCTCCACTCAGGGCGCCATTCCCGAGAGCGCGCTGGAAGATCTTCAAAGGGCAATAAGCCCTCCACCTTTGCCAGTAGGGCAAGGAAGGTTTCACATGGTTGGGCTCTCTCATAGCCCTCAGATTTCTTTTTCTAGCTATCTCTTTCTCCCCACTTTCCTTTTTCTTCCCCCTCCTACCCACCCCCCCCCCCCCCCCCAGACGAGTCACCTCTCGAAACCCTGGAGATCATAGGGGGGTTGGGGGTCGGCGCAGAGGACGCTCGAAGGGTCTATCGACCAAAGATAAAGGAGCCTGATCACCCTGGGAAAGTGATCTCAGCAAAGGCCCACAAATCAATTAAATTATTATGGCTAGTAAAACGAACATAAAACTTGTATCAATGAATGTTAAGGGGTTAAATTCCGTACGAAAGCGTAGACTAGCTCTCCAAGAATTGAATAAGCTCAATGGTGACATCTTGTTTTTACAAGAGACGCATTTTAACTCAAATAACCCTCCCAACACTTTCAGTAGACAGTACCCACAAGCATACTACGCTTCCTGCAAAACCAAGAAAAGAGGGGTAGCTACCCTGATACGCAGTAATACCCCCTTCAACCTAGAAAAGAGTATCTTGGATCCAGAGGGTAGATTCATAATTTTGCTGGGCTCACTTTCCGGAGAGCCGATTGTGCTGGTGAACGTTTATGCGCCAAACGAAGGCCAGCTCCCCTTCATGGAGTCAATTTTTTAAACTGTAGGTAACCTTAAAACACCCTCAGTAATAATAACGGGAGACTTTAATATGACTTGTTCCCCTGACCAAGACAGATCAAGTGCCCTAGGCATAGCGCCACCAAAGCCATCAATAATCAATGCCAAAAAATTTAACAATATGCTTAGGGACTTCCCAATGTTCGATATTTGGAGAACCCAACACCAGGGGGAGCGAGACTTCTCATTCTATTCTGCCCCACACCAATCCTACTCGAGGATGGATTTTTTTCTAGGCACCAAAAATGTTCTCCAGGCGTCTACCCAGTCAAGTATTGGCTCGATAACATGGTCTGATCATGCCCCCATAGACATCATGCTCTCTCTGCCTTTCACTAAGAACAATAGCTACAGTTGGAAACTAAATGACTCTCTCTTAAACTCCCTAGAGCTAGTGGGAACAATCTCGCAAAAACTAAAAGAATACTTTGATATAAACAAGGGTTCGGTCGGTTCCCCTATAACGCTGTGGAAAGTCCATAAGGCAACGATCCGGGGTTCCCTCATTTCCATAGCGTCCTTCCAAAAGAAAAAGAGACAAAAAGAATACAAGGAATTGATGGAAAAGGTCTTGTCTTTGGAGGCCGCACATAAAAACAAACCCACCAAAAAATAATACAAAACTCTGGAAAAAACAAGGACTGAATTAAAAAGAGTCCAACTTGATGAGGTAGAGAGAGCATTGAGATGGACAAACAACGCTATTATGACAAAGGAAACAAGTCGGACCGGTTGCTGGCCAATAAACTGAAAGGTCTTCGAATTAAATCCCAAATATCGGCAATTCGGACCAAATCGGGTGTAAAATCTTTTAAAGAGAAAGAAATTGCCAAAGAATTTTCAGACTTTTACACCAAACTGTACAACCTAAATCCCCCCCAAAACGCCCAGTCTGGGTTGGCGGCTATCTCTAAATACCTAGAGGAATGCAGCTTACCTGCTCTCTCAGAAGAAACAGTCCTTAAACTTAATGAGAAAATATCCCCAAAAGAAATATCTGAAGTAATAAAACAACTAAAAACAAATAAGACCCCAGGGCCGGACGGTTTCTCAAACCAATATTACAAAAAATTCAAGAAAGTGCTGGTTCCACACTTAACTGAGGTTTTTAACTTGTTTATGGAGGGGGAGGATGTCCCAGTATCCATGTCTACAGCTAACCTGGCAATTATCCATAAAGAAGGAAGAGACCCGCTCCAATGCGGGAGCTATAGACCAATATCTTTACTTAATTCGGATCTTAAAATTTATAGTAAAATTCTCGCAAATAGACTAAATCCAATATTACCGAGCTTGATTCATAAAGACCAGGTCGGATTTGTTTCGGGCAGACAAGCTTCGGACAACACGCGCAAAATAATAAATATCATTGACCACGTCCATCTAGGGGGGACAAAAGCGTTTCTATTAAGTCTAGATGCTGAAAAAGCATTTGATAGAATTAGATGGGATTTCTTAGATCAAACTATGTCTAAATTTGGATTCAAAGGCCCCTTCCTGGAGGGGGTTAGGGCCCTATATAAGAACCCATCGGCTTTTGTCAAACTCCCAGGAGGAAACTCGGTCCCCATAAAAATTAAGAACGGTACCAGACAAGGATGCCCTCTATCCCCACTCCTTTTCGCACTATCAATCGAACCCCTGGCAGCAACAATTAGACAAAGTCAAGATATAAGGGGGGTCTCCATCGGGGACAGAGAACACAAAATTTCACTGTTCGCGGATGACGTTATCCTGTCTCTGACATCCCCCATGACGACCCTTCCTAATCTTCAGTCTGAGTTGGCGAGATTCGGACGGATCTCGGGGTACAAAATCAACAGCGATAAATCAGAAGCCCTGAATCTTTCCCTGACCACCCAAGAAGTAAAACTATTAAAGCTCAACTTTAGTTACAAGTGGAGCTCCACAAATATAAAATACTTGGGAGTCAGAATAGCCAACTCATATACAGCTTTGTACAATTGCAACTTTCCCCCTTTATTTACAAAAATTAAACAAGATCTCCAGAGATGGAACAAATACCATATTTCATGGCTCGGTAGGGTAGCATCAGTTAAGATGAATATCCTCCCTAGACTGCTGTATTTCTTCCAGACTCTCCCGGTCTGTGTGCCGTTGGCAGACCTCAAAAATATCCAAAACAGCATCTTCCAATTTATATGGAAAAATAAAAGGCAGCGAGTGGCGCAAACGGTAATGCTTGCCCCAAAGGAGGTGTACCAGATATAATCAAATACTACAAAGCATCCCACTTAAAACAAACGGTGGTATGGAATAACGACCCAGTGTCCTGTGGCTGGTTGGAGATTGAGGCCTCATACGTGGCTCCCCTATCCCTTGGAGCACTACTTTGGTCCCAGGGGGGTGGAAAGATATTACCGGGCGAAATAGGCCTGGGAGCCATCAGATGTACGTGGAAAATTTGGTCACAAACAAAGGACAGACATGGATTGACATCCTCCCCCTCACCCCTTATACCTATATTCGATAATCCAGATTTTCCCCCGGGTTGTGTGCCTAGGGACTTTAAGCAATTCCGTGAATCGGGTATAAAGACAGCATCTGACTTGCTCAACAAGGGGTCTCTGATGTCATTCTTGGAGTTACAGGACAGACACCCCTTGGTATAACTTCCCTTATATGGATTCCTCCAGATCAGACATTTTCTCCAAGTGGCGTCCCACAAGTCCCACAAGTCCAAATTTAAAAGCCTCACGGCCTTCGAAAAAAAATGTGCCGTGGGAACTTACCAAAGAGGTTTGATCTCGGGAATCTACCTGGGACTAGCACGTTCCCTGATACCCGCCAACCACAACTATATGTTGAAATGGGCTGAGGACCTAAATGTAGACATAGATAGAGATGACTGGGAGGACATTTGGGAAGCTGCAGCCAAAACATCCATTTGCACTACTACCAAAGAGAATATATACAAAATTCTATTTCATTGGTACCTGTCCCCGAGAAGGCTAAGCCGGATCTTCCCTGACCAACCAGATATGTGTTGGAGAGGGTGTGGTCAGGATGGAGATCTGGCACAGATACTACAGTATGGACCTGCCCTAGGGTCCAGATTTTCAGGAATATGATCCGCTCTATGGCGGAGGAAATAGCGAGTGAGGAGATACCTCTGGACCCCCTGGAGGTTCCTACTAGCGAAACCAACTGGCTCAGCCTCAGCTCCTAAGAGAAAACTAATCTCACACCTGCTCACAGCAGCTCGCTGCTCGCTAACAGCCAATTGGAAACAAATAAAAACCCCATCCAAACAGATGGTTCTCCGCCGAACAAACGAGGTTAAATCAATGGAATACTTGTCAGCCCTCCTGAACCAGAGCCTAGACCGGTTTAACAAGGTCTGGGACTTATGGCCCTACAATTAAGATTAAAACACTTGCATCTCCAGATCATTGCGCCTTCCTCCCCCTCACCCTCCCCCCCCCTCTTTACCCTTTTCTTTTTCTCTTTCTCTACTGCTGCGACACACTTTATTCGAGCAAATACCCAGTATGTACCTGGCAGATACCTGGAATGCGCCGCTCCTCACCTCAGACAAGCCCCGTTGCGTTTGCCTTCCCAGCCATGGTTCATGCCTGGCTGACGGGCGGCTGATCTGTTAAATGATAATGATTAGGATTTAATAGGCTGCAATGCTTCGCGTGTCTACCAGATGGCATAAATTCATGAATTGTAATGCAGTATAAATATATATACTGTGCAGTATTGCAGCCAGCGGGAATAAAATGCTTCAATCCCTGCCTGGAAAATAACGCAATGCACTCGGGCAGAAAACAGTCACAAACCTCAATACACCCGAGTATACCCGAATTCGTGGGACTAGCCGAGCTCGAATAAAGTGTGTCGCCAGTGTAACTGCTCTACACTTTCCTCATATTTCTTCTTTAAAACAAAGAGGAGTTACTGTTTATTTCTGCAGAACGTACTTGTCTAGGCTTCGTAAGATTGCCCGCCTCAATGTATGTACAAATGGTTGCAAACACACCTCGTGTAAATTTATTGGATTGTTGCCTGTAACCCTCCATGAAAACCAATAAAATTGTTTGTTACAAAAAAGAAGGGAAGCAGGGGGCAATAGGGAGAGGCAGGTCATTTCTGGAATTATCCAATATATTTGTCATATGGAGTGAAGATATTGGGAGTGTCTGTCACGGTAGACCAGGTCTTATCTATACATTAATACCGGTATTCTACCCTGAGCACACAAGTTGGGTAAAATAAATTGTAATTTATTTCTTTTCAGACAGACACACAAATCTTCACAATATACACTCAATAAAACACTTACTGGGATGGGGAATAGAAAACAATTGTCCTTGGAATGAAACAAAGTCTCTGGGCACCCCTGTACGTATGCATGTGTGTGCGCACAATGATCCGTGTAGCAGTTCCTGGCTAGGGGCGCAACTTGCCAGCCATCTATTCCCGTCAACAGGTAAAAGTTTATTCAGTCCTTACAGGGTTAGTTCGGGAACCCTTAGCTCTAACGAATTCCAGAAGAGGGAATGATCCTTGGTTACGATATTATTAACCCCTCACACTCCGGAACCGCAGACACTGGAACTTGGTTAAAATCAGATGAATCTGACTGGGACTGGTCATCAGGCATTCTTATAGGGTTCAGGGTCCTATACTTAATATCTGTGCCCAATCCCGCCCGTGGGAATATTTTCCCCACCTATACCCTACTTGCCAGTACTTCACAAAAAAGGCAGGAGCTGCCTCCTGGTTTGCACGGAGCAGTGTCAACTTCACACCTAAGCTCCTTAGCATACCAGGGTCAGTCCCATACCTGGCGACACTGAGTTTAGAGTTTGGCCACCAAGTGTGAAGTAGGCATACTTTATACCGGTATCTGGCACTCACAATATCCCGGCCATCCTAACACCTACTATTGCTGAGGCTTTTCAACTCTGGACTTCTCATAGACATTGAGGCACCCTCTCTGCAGGGGCTCTTTCAAGTACGGAATTGAAAAAACCCTCAGTTCCTTCACCCTTAGCATATTTGCATGCTAAAGGATTTTTCCCGGGCTTGCAGAAAAAAGTTTTCCTGCCATCACATTTAAAACCAACAGTATAACACAGTTTATTAAAACAATATGTTCTGCTTGTGCCACTACTATAAATTGTATGTGTGTGTATGGTTTCTGTATTCCTTTCTGAACTCCAACAATTAGAGTGCAAGCTTATTCCGTTCACGAGTTAGCTTCTTTAATTGAATGGGCTATGATGTGGGTTTGCGGTTTAACCCGATTACCACGTCAATTGACTTTCCCTCTTTCAAGCTATGCAGCTAACAAGGTAGCGGATACATTTTGACCGAAACCACTTCAGCTAGATCGCAAACCACTTACTCAATTAACCTTGCGGTTGTGAGGTCGAAAGCTTAGAAATGGATACCTATACTTTAAACGCGGCCACCAATACATAGCCAAGCGTATTCAATCAGCACTTGGTTTAACGCTCACAGTTCCCTCTTGTGTCTCAAAACCAATTGGCACAGTTTGTATACAATCCTATTACTGCAGCTAGGGAATGGACTGCAAAATGGGAACAAGAAGGTGGGTGTAGGGGAAAACGTAACAGAGTGGTGCACATACAGTTAACCCCTTCAGTCCCAATTTGATTTAGGGTTAATCAGCCGGGTATAATGCCTTTATTAATGGCCTGAATAACCCTTCTATCGCCACAGTGTCAGGGCAGAAATGGCAAGGCTGGGGAAAACTGATTCCTCTAGCAGCCAGGGGAATAGTTCCTCCAGCACAGAGGGGACTCAGGATGCTCAGATACAAAGAATGATTGTAGTAGTATGGGACTCCATTATTAGGAAGGTAGATAGGGCAATCTGTTGCCGTGACCACATCAACCGAACAGTTTGTTGCCTCCTGGGTTCTCAGGTTTGGCAAATTGTGGATCGGGTAGACAGATAGTTAGGAGGGGATTGGATTGAACCGGCGGTCTTGGTACATGTTGGCACCAGTGACAAAGCTAGAGAAAGAGGAGGGTCCTAAAAAAGGATTTCAGGGATCTAGGCCAAAAGCTTAAGGCACGGACCTCCAAGGTAGTATTTTCTGAAATACTACCAGTGCCATGCTCTACCGCAGGAAGACAGACAGATTAGGGAGTTTAACGCATGCCTAAGAAAGTGGTGTAGGAAAGAGGATTTGGGTTTTTAGAGCACTGGGAATCCTTTTCTGAGAGGTGCCATATTTATTCTAGGGATGGATTGCATCTCAATGAAGAGTGATCTTCTGTGCTAGGAGGGAGAATTTTAAAAAGGTTGGAGGAGATTTTAAATTAGGATGGAGGGGAATGAAACAGATAATGAACTAAATAGAATAGATGAAGAAACAAGGGGTTATGGCGGTATAATGGGGAACAGTGCGAGTTTGACGAGAAGCGAAACACTCATAGTAAATACAGATAATACTAGTAAACTTATAAAGACTAAACTAAGTTGGCGCTGAAACGAAGGAGAAGATAAGATAATAGTACAGGCTGAATAAAAACTTAAATGCTTGTTAAATGTTAACAATGCTTGCTAATGCAAGAAGCCTGACAGATAAAATGTGGAGATTGAATTAATAGCTGCAAGGGAGCTGTATGATATCATAGGCATTACTGAAACATGGTGGGATGAAACTCATGACTGGACAGTTAATTTAGAGGGTTATTCCCTTTTTCGGAAGGATCGAACAAATAGAAGGGGAGGTGGAGTATGTTTATATGTTAAACCGGATCTAAAACCTATTTTAAGGGATGATTTTTATGAAGGGAATGATGAAAATGTAGAGACTTTGTGGATAGAAATTAGCAGTGGAGGTAAAAGTATTAAGAAAATGTGTGTGGGAATATGCTATAAACCACCAAATATCTGTGAGATCGAGAAAGCTAAAATACTTTTGCAAATGGTGAAGGCATGAAAACTAGGTCATGTTTGCATAATGGATGATTTTAATTACCTAGACATAGTTTTTTTTGGGGGTGCTTCAAGACATTTATATGACACAAATTATTGATGAACCAACCAGGAGAGGGGCAATACTGGATTTGGTAATACAGGCAGTCCTCGGTTATCCGACACAATGCGTTACTCAAAATGGCGTTGGATAGCGAAACGTTGTAAAGCGAAACACGTTTTCCCATAGGAACACTGTTTAAATGAAAGGTTCCGTTCCTGAAGGCATTTTTAATGCTGAAATACACAAAATATTTTACGCAGACAATAAGATATGCAGCACACACATACATTATATAGTGTATATACTGTATTATATATATATAATATAACATAATATATAATATAATATAAAAATATAATATATTATATAGTATTATATAGTATAATATATATATTATATACACATAAACAACTTTGCAAAGTGTCGTAAGAGTGTTGGATAAGCCGTTTTGGTGCTGTAAAAATGAACATAGTTATGCATTGCATAGCGTTGGATAAGCCATTCTTTGTAAAGCGAAGCGTTGTAAAACGAGGACTGCCTGTATGAAACAATATATTACTGTGCCAGCCTTTATTCTAAAACTTCTCGGGTGCTTTGCGGTTCCATGTCCTGAATGCCACGCGGAATAAATGGAGCATCCCCCGTGCTCATGCTGCATTCATGCTGCATTCACCCGCGGTTGAACTGCGGGTGATTCGCGGTAGATCTGTTTAATTATCTGTTTAATTTAATCCAAAACACACCGCGTCTACTGCGCATATGCTTGCCAGTGGTATAAACTGGGTTAAGACGCCAGCAGTTGAAGTAAATTAACTTTACTATGTGAAAATATCTGTAGCATTTTAAAAAAAGGTTTAAAATACATTTTGAATGTTTATAATGTATTAAGCATTTCGAAAGTGACAGCCCCATTCCCCTTCTGAAAGGCTCTGGCTCTTGAGCTTCGCCCTCTCTAGCAGTGCACCAATTGTATCTTGTAACTGCACAGTCAATCATATTCCAGAACTACATTGTACACAATGCTGTGCAATAACTGAATGTAATAACCCTGAGCAAGCGATCGATTACAGGAGAATGGATCGATCTGCAACTTAGCTAATCACTTGTCATTGTGCATATTTTATTGATGTACATACAGATGCAGTGGCCGTTATTTGAACAAATGTCGAAATGGATTCTTGAGATATGCCCATGATCCTCACTAGTTTTGCCGCGACAGGCATAATAGCCCATTGGATGAACAAAGTAGGGGTCTGCCTTTCTGTAAGAGATAGGCTGAATCACTCACATTTAATTAATGTAGCAGGGGTCTCCAGAGCTGAAACGCATTGATTTCAAGTCCGGGAACGCCCTACTTCC
Organism: Ascaphus truei; assembly: GCF_040206685.1. NCBI lineage: Eukaryota > Metazoa > Chordata > Amphibia > Anura > Ascaphidae > Ascaphus > Ascaphus truei. Next base: position 395,218,813 of record NC_134484.1, on the reverse strand, counting down.
TGAGATACATGCCCCATTATGGGGTGCCGGTATCTCCTATGCATGGAAATGTCCCAGTCACGTGAAGCGAGACATTTCCATGCGGATATCTGGGGACCCTCTTGTGGTTCCAATGGGTGTCTGGGGCCCTTGGGTGGTCACCATGGGTCTCTGGGGCCTCCACAGCTGGGGCCTCTTGTTCTTCCCTGCAGGTGTCCCCTGTGTGTCCTCATTTGGTCCTCGTGGCTGTCGGGGGGTCCTCGGGTGGTCCCCATGTGTCACCGTTGGCCTGCGGTACCAATCCTGTATTTAAAAAAATAAACATGGCCTACTGTACATTACAATAAATACACCTCCAGTGCGGTCACATAAAACCAATATTTATTTTATTAAACACAGTATTAATACCACAGGCCAGCGGGGGTCCCTGGGTGTTCCCCATGGTTGTCTGTGGGCCCCACAATGCACCCTGGGGGGTACAAACAGGTTTCTGGGGGCATCCGGGTGGTCCCCTCTAGGCTCTGTGGCCCCCAGGTGGCCCACATGGGCCCCAATTGTGTCCACAGGTTGTCTCTGTGGGTGTCTAGGGGTCCACGGGTCATCCACACGGGTGTCTGGCGGCCCTCGGGTGGTTCCCACAGGTGTCTGGGGTACCTCAAGTGGTTCCCGCAGGTCCCCATGGCCCCCACAGCTGTGGGGCCCTTTTTCTTCCACGCAGGTGTCCCCCGTGGTTCCTCAGGTGGTCCCCGTGGGCATCCGGTGATCCTCGGTTTGTCCCCGTGTCCCCCCGCTGGCCTGCAGTACCGATCCTGTATTTAAAAAAAATAAAACTTGGCCTACTTTTCAATAAATGCACCCCCCACCACCCCCCTCCAAACACATACAGTACAGTAATGGGCAAATAACTATTACCCAGATATGGATAATAGATTATTTGCCCATTTCTAAACTCAACATTAGCCGTGCAGCATAAAGTAAATAGAAACCGTTCTACTTACCGCTGGCAATATGAAGGGCTTCCTCAGCAGGTCCATGTACTCCGTTGCCAGAAAGCATACATAGCAAAATACATTCTAAATGGCCCAGCCCCTTAATTACCTTAGCGGTTAATAACCACTATAGTAATTAACCCTGCCTAGCTACCCACCCGGGGGCCTAACAACCCACCCCAGACCCACTATACCCACCCTGTACCCATTGATTGTTACAGTAGTACATCATATAATATGGGTATGATAAGCTACAGTACTATAGCAGTCAATGGTCACTCTAATACAAAAGCCTGACTATCCAAAATACACAATAATATACAACAAGCACCTAAACCGCCAAACTGTAAAATTAAAAGCAATAGGCAATCAATTACATAAATAAAACCACTAGCCAACCAATCAATTAATGATATAAAAGCACTAGCCAATCAATTAAATAAATCACACCACTAGTCAATCAATTAAATAATTCACACCACTAATCAAACAATACAGTCCATATATAAAAGCAGTAACCAACACATCAATTAATTAATACATCCACTAGGCAACACATAAATTAAACCACTAGCCAACAAATGACAGTACATCATTAAATAAAAACACCAAACAATCTGTTAAAAAATTCAAATCAAAACAAGCCATCACAACAGTATACTGTAAATTGCAGTAGCCAACACATCAATTAATTAATACATACACTACGCAACACATACATTTAACCATTAGCCAACAAATGATATCATTAAATAAAAATGCTAAACAATCTGTAAAAAAATACAAATCAAAACAAGGCATCATAATTAAACACAATTTAATCAAATAATCAAAACAATAAACATACATGCAAAATATAACAGTCAACAGACGAAATGGAATTTGTCAAACAATGCATTGGCTATTACTGTTTTCATCTGTACCATAAACAGGTACAGATTAATACATTAGCAGTCAATTTGCAATGAAAAACATAAAAATAGAAAAATCCAATCCAAAAACCTTTAAAAATAAAAGTACATACAGTACATTCAATATTTATCTTACCTTTAGAAGCGTTGGCCCTCCGAATCCTGGGGAATCAGAAAGCTCTCGTCCGGTGACATCATGAAACACAATCCAACGCCATCCACGGTGAAGATCCGGAGCAGGTAACAAAATTCTTCTTTCATGTGGTATCACCTTCTTCTTTCTTCATCTGTGACCATTTCTTTCTTTATCTACTTTCTTTATCTTCATCTGTCAATCCAAACCCATGTTAAATCCACAATGTTGAGTAGCCAGCTTTTTGAGCTCAAATGAGCCATCATGGCTTTAAATATGGCAAATGGTTCTCACGTCTGTGTTTGGCTGTGAGAATCATGTGCCTTTTTTTTCACTGGCATTCAAAGGGAATGAAGCCAGCCAATCAGAATGTTTGTGCTTCATTTCCCTTTAACGAATTCTGAGATTGCGTATACTGATCTGTGTGGTTGATTTAAATGCTGGTTGTTTTAAGTGTACAGTTAGATCCAGAAGCAGTTTGAACAAGGTAGCGGTTAAACAAGGTATAGTTTATTGGTGTATAGTTTATTGTTAATACTTATAAACTTCATAGTTGCTACAGGTGTGCCGACGAGTATTCTAAAACTTGCCTTAAACTTGCCTTGGAAAATCTGGGGCTATCACCAACAAGATCCAGGTACATGCTGGGTATATGCTGCAAACATTTCAGTGACACAGCAGGGGTCCCTGGCAGTCCCAATCAGTTTGAATGGGACTGCCAGGGACCCCCGCTGTTAATCCGATGAGCCATTAGTCTGTCTGCAGAAATGTCACTGAAATGTTGCAGCATGTACCCAGTATGTGCCCAGCATGTACCCAGCATGTACCCAGCATGTACCTTGGTCTTGTTGGTGATTGCCCCAGATTTGTTTTAGAATACTCGTCGGCACTACAGTATAATGAGCAGGATTGAAAATGCCACTCAGTGCACATCTTGCCACATGTATGTGCACATGGAGCACCTGTTCCAAGGAGCATACCGCTGTGAGAAGTGTGTGTGGGTGGTCTCTTTAGAGTCAGAGGTTGCTGATCTGAAGAGGCAACCTGCAATATTGAAGGACATTGGCAATCTTGAAAGTGGTTTAGAGCTCACTGAGCAGGCCTTGCTTCGACTAGTGGTGCAGATGGTGGTGCTGTTAGTGCAGGTAGGTAGCTTGGTTGCTGTTAGTGTGGAGCAGGTGGGTAGGTGGGTAACAGTTAGAATTGAAGCAGGGGGCAATAGGGAGAGGCAGGTCATTTCTGGAATTACCCAATATGTTTGTCATATTGAGTGAAGATATTGGGAGTGTCTGTCACGGTAGACCAGGTCTTATCTATACATTAATACTGGGATTCTACCCTGAGCACACAAGTTGGGTAAAATAAATTGTAATTAATTTCTTTTCAGACAGACACACAAATCTTCACAATATACACTCAATAAAACACTTACTGGGATGGGAAATAGAAAACAATTGTCCTTGGAATGAAACAAAGTCTCTGGGCACCCCTGCACGTATGCATGTGTGTGCGCACAATGATCCGTGTAGCAGTTCCTGGCTAGGGGCGCAACTTGCCAGCCATCTATTCCCGTCAACAGGTAAAAGTTTATTCAGTCCTTACAGGGTTAGTTCGGGAACCCTTAGCTCTAACGAATTCCAGAAGAGGGAATGATCCTTGGTTACGATATTATTAACCCCTCACACTCCGGAACCGCAGACACTGGAACTTGGTTAAAATCAGGTGAATCTGACTGGGACTGGTCAGCAGGCATTCTTATAGGGTTCAGGGTCCTATACTTAATATCTGTGCCCAATCCCGCCCGTGGGAATATTTTCCCCACCTATACCCTACTTGCCAGTACTTCACAAAAAAGGCAGGAGCTGCCTCCTGGTTTGCACGGAGCATGTGTCAACTTCACACCTAAGCTCCTTAGCATACCAGGGTCAGTCCCTTACCTGGCGACACTGAGTTTGGAGTTTGGCCACCAAGTGTTAAGTAGGCATACTTTATACCAGTATCTGGCACTCACAATATCCCGGCCATCCTAGCACCTACTATTGCTGAGGCTTTTCAACTCTGGACTTCTCATAGACATTGAGGCACCCTCTCTGCAGGGGCTCTTTCAAGTACGGAATTGAAAAAACCCTCAGTTCCTTCACCCTTAGCATATTTGCATGCTAAAAGATTTTTCCCGGGCTTGCAGAAAAAAGTTTTCCTGCCATCACATTTAAAACCAACAGTATAACACAGTTTATTAAAACAATATGTTCTGCTTGTGCCACTACTATAAATTGTATATGTGTGTGTATGGTTTCTGTATTCCTTTCTGCACTCCAAAAATTAGAGTGCAAGCTTATTCCGTTCACGAGTTAGCTTCTTTAATTGAACGGGCTATGATGTGGGTTTGCGGTTTAACCCGATTACCACGTCAATTGACTTTCCCTCTTTCAAGCTATGCAGCTAACAAGGTAGCGGATACATTTTTACCGAAACCACTTCAGCTAGATCGCAAACCACTTACTCAATTAACCTTGCGGTTGCGAGGTCGAAAGCTTAGAAATGGATACCTATACTTTCAACGCGGCCACCCATACATAGCCAAGCGTATTCAATCAGCACTTGGTTTAACGCTCACAGTTCCCTCTTGTGTCTCAAAACCAATTGGCACAGTTTGTATACAATCCTATTACTGCAGCTGCATACAGTTAACCCCTTCAGTCCCAATGTGATTTAGGGTTAATCAGACGGGTATAATGCCTTTATTAATGGCCTGAATAACCCTTCTATCGCCACAGTGTCAGGGCAGAAATGGCAAGGCTGGGGAAAACTGATTCCTCTAGCAGCCAGGGGAATAGTTCCTCCAGCACAGAGGGGACTCAGGATGCTCAGATACAAAGAATGATTGTGGTGGTATGGGACTCCATTATTAGGAAGGTAGGTAGGGCAATCTGTTGCCGTGACCACATCAACCGAACAGTTTGTTGCCTCCTGGGTTCTCAGGTTTGGCAAATTGTGGATCGGGTAGACAGATAGTTAGGAGGGGATTGGATTGAACCGGCGGTCTTGGTACATGTTGGCACCAGTGACAAAGCTAGAGAAAGAGGAGGGTCCTAAAAAAGGATTTCAAGGATCTAGGCCAAAAGCTTAAGGCACGGACCTCCAAGGTAGTATTTTCTGAAATACTACCAGTGCCATGCTCTACCGCAGGAAGACAGACAGATTAGGGAGTTTAACGCATGCCTAAGAAAGTGGTGTAGGAAAGAGGATTTGGGTTTTTAGAGCACTGGGAATCCTTTTCTGAGAGGTGCCATATTTATTCTAGGGATGGATTGCATCTCAATGAAGAGTGATCTTCTGTGCTAGGAGGGAGAATTTTAAAAAGGTTGGAGGAGATTTTAAATTAGGATGGAGGGGAATGAAACAGATAATGAACTAAATAGAATAGATGAAGAAACAAGGGGTTATGGCGGTATAATGGGGGACAGTGCGAGTTTGACGAGAAGCGAAACACTCATAGTAAATACAGATAATACTAGAAAACTTATAAAGACTAAACTAAGTTGGCGCTGAAACGAAGGAGAAGATAAGATAATAGTACAGGCTGAATAAATACATAAATGATTGTTAAATGTTAACAATGCTTGCTAATGTAAGAAGTCTGACAGATAAAATGTGGAGATTGAATTAATAGCTGCAAGGGAGCTGTATGATATCATAGGCATTACTGAAACATGGTGGGATGAAACTCATGACTGGACAGTTAATTTAGAGGGTTATTCCCTTTTTAGGAAGGATCAAACAAATAGAAGGGGAGGTGGAGTATGTTTATATGTTAAACCGGATCTAAAACCTATTATAAGGGATGATTTTTATGAAGGGAATGATGAAAATGTAGAGACTTTGTGGATAGAAATAAGCAGTGGAGGTAAAAGTATTAAGAAATTGTGTGTGGGAATATGCTATAAACCACCAAATATCTGTGAGATCGAGAAAGCTAAAATACTTTTGCAAATGGAGAAGGCATGAAAACTAGGTCATGTTTGCATAATGGATGATTTTAATTACCTAGACATAGTTTTTTTTGGGGATGCTTCAAGACATTTATATGACCCAAATTATTGATGAACCAACCAGGAGAGGGGCAATACTGGATTTGGTAATACAGGCAGTCCTCGGTTATCCGACACAATGCGTTACTCAAAATGGCGTTGGATAGCGAAACGTTGTAAAGCAAAACACGTTTTCCCATAGGAACACTGTTTAAATGAAAGGTTCCGTTCCTGAAGGCATTTTTAATGCTGAAATACACAAAATATTTTACGCAGACAATAAGATATGCAGCACACACATAGATTATATAGTGTATATACTGTATTATATATATAATATAACATAATATATAATATAATATAAAAATATAATATATTATATAGTATTATATAGTATAATATATATATTATATACACATAAACAACTTTGCAAAGTGTCGTACACTTGCGACATACTTTATTCGAGCTCGGCTAGTCCCACAAATTCGGGTATACTCGGGTGTATTGAGGTTTGTGACTGTTTTCTGCCCGAGTGCATTGCGTTATTTTCCAGGCAGGGATTGAAGCATTTTATTCCCGCTGGCTGCAATACTGCACAGTATATATATATATACTGCATTACAATTCATGAATTTATGCCATCTGGTAGACACGCGAAGCATTGCAGCCTATTAAATCCTAATCATTATCATTTAACAGATCAGCCGCCCGTCAGCCAGGCATGAACCGTGGCTGGGAAGGCAAACGCAACGGGGCTTGTCTGAGGTGAGGAGCGGCGCATTCCAGGTATATGCCAGGTACATACTGGGTATTTGCTCGAATAAAGTGTGTCGCAGCAGTAAGAGTGTTGGATAAGCCGTTTTGGCGCTGTAAAAATGAATATAAGTATGCATTGCATAGCGTTGGATAAGCCATTCGTTGTAAAGCGAAGCGTTGTAAAACGAGGACTGCCTGTATCAAACAATATATTGCTGTGCCAGCCTTTATACTAAAACTTCTCGGGTGCTTTGCGGTTCCATGTCCTGAATGCCACGCAGAATAAATGGACCATCCCCCGTGCTCATGCTGCATTCGTGCCGCCCGGCACCCGCGGTTGAACTGCGGTTGATTCGCGGTTGATCTGTTTAATTATCTGTTTAATTTAATCCAAAACACACCGCGTCTACTGTGCATATGCTTGCCAGCGGTATAAACTGGGTTAAGACGCCAGCAGAGTAAGTAAGGTAACCGTTTCTCATTTTTTTACACTGTTTAAGGTGTATCTCTTTAACTAATTCTCCTTCTTTCCCCCCTCCAATTCCAGATCGCCAGATTTCAATCCTATCGAAATGGTATGGCATCAGCTCAAGGATCATATCAGAAAAGTGGTGAAACCATCAAAAAAGGATGAATTGGCGTATGGCATAATGAGTTTTTGGAACAACATACTCACCGTAGAAAGATGTAATAAATATATAGATCATATTGCAACCGTGTTGCCCATTGTGATACAGCGTAATGGGCAGGCATCAGGAAAGTAGTAAGGTACAGTACAGTACTGTAGTATGGTAAGTACAGGTACACAAAGTATGATGAAGGTAAGTATGGAAAGATTGTTTTCGATGCACTTAACTGCACTCATTTTTTCTTTTCTTTTCAGAACTGCTGCACTAAAAATCTTGTTATAAAGTAGTTATACAGTAGTTATTATGTAGTATAGAGTTCCAGTATACAGTATAGTTTGACAGTAGTAACTGCATAGTCCAATATGGAGTAGTGATACTGTACACAATGCCATTATATGCACTTTACTGCACTATTTTTTTCTTTTCTTTTCAGAGAGAGCTGCACTAAAAAAGGACGAGCGGGAGGAGGGGGGTTATCATGTATAAAATTAGTCAACTGTGTGTATTGTGTAAAGTAGCATCAGTCATAATTTACATAAACCCCCCCTCCCAATGAACTACAGAATGCAATGCGGCCATGACGAAGAAGATATTGGGAGCTATGCACTAAGCAGTGATAAGTCGTTTTAAGAACGCAAAGTGCTCTTAGAACATGATGTTCCGCCAAACACGATTCACAGAGCCCCGCAAACAGGCACTTTGCATTCTAAAACTGGCTTTTTTCAGGAAATTGTTCAAAGTCCAACTTTGCACGTAAGATAACCTGTTTGCGTTCAATCCTGTCCTTCTCCAGGATTCACTAAGCTACGCAAACTTTCCGTACGTTAAAGTTGCGTTCTACAAAGCTCGCCAGCTAAAGGCAGGTGATAAAAAAGCTGGACTTTGAAAAATTTCTTTGTTTACATTTTTGCATGCGCAACACCCATACAACAGGCCGGCGGGTGTCACCGGCTGACCCCGCGGGGGTCCCTGAGGGAGGCTGGGGGTCCCGTGGGTGTCCCGGCTGAGAAGAAGACCCCGGAAGAGAGTGGAAGAAGAATACAGATGAAAACCCCACAGATGAAATGGATTACAAATAGAAGACACCGACCTCTGGATTGTTATGGTTTATTATTTTATACTGTAGTTTTTTTATTTTATGTTTTTTTATTTTATGGGTTCCTGTGCGTGGATTGGTTCGAGAGTAAGCCGATCGACGGGAGTCGGGGTGTGGGTCAACTAATGGTAAGTAAATCCCAAAAATTTTATTGTTATAACTTTTACAGGTTTTTTTAATTTTTTTAATGTGATTGTATTTTTTGGGGCAATATAATTTCTTGCCACTGTATGTATGTATGTATGTATGTATGTATGTATGTATGTATGTATGTATGTATGTATGTATGTATGTCTCAATCGATATATACATACAGGGTAAGAAATGATTATTTTTGGAAATGCTTGTTTTACACTAATTAAAATGTATTTTGCTATGCTTAAATGTGTGTGTAATGTAATGTTTAATTAGATAGATGTAAATGTTGGTGTTGTTTGCAGTACTTTAGGTCAGGGTGAGGCTTGCTTTTTTATAATGGATTATTTTTGGTACTTACAGTATATTTTGTCTGATGGTAACTTTTTTTGTGGTTTTGGTGAACGATTAAAATAGTTAATTGTGTAATTGATTTGTATAGTATTTTAATTGTTTTGGGATTTGATTAATTTATGGTTATTTATTTCTGTTGACTTGCTTGGTTTAAATAGTATACTTGTTTGGATTTAATTGTATTTTTTTTTTGGAATATCTTATTGTTAACATTGATTGGCAGAGTGTACATGGTGCACAGATTTTATGCATCATGTATACAATGTAAATTCAATGTTTTCATTGTCATTTGATAATATTGGTTGGAAGATAAGAATTATTAAATTATAAAATAGGATTTTGTTTTACTGTGGCCATATAATATTGTACTTTTCATATGCAAGGTGATGTATTAATTTGGGGAACTGGTATTTGTATTGGTGCATGTTTTTGTTAACCCTTAAACATTTCTTTGTATATTGGTTAATCATGTGTATATTATATATATATATATATATATATATATATATATATATATTTATATATATATATATATATATATATATATATATATATATATATATTAATTGAAAGATTCAACAGCGCCTGGGTGTGTACTAGCCCCACAGTAGACTCCAGACAACAAACAGACCATAACAAATGTTAGCACAGATGACCCGTATAAAACAATTGTAAAAATGTCTTATTATAAAATATATATAGGAACTCAGATGGTGGTCATAAGTATTGATGGTGAGTGTGTGTAAAATATAAAAAATGTAAAAATTGTATATGTATAATTGTTGTGTGTTAAAAAATATATTGAATAAAAAATGATAAATGATGAACTATTATTGCAAAAAACACTGAAAAATATGATGATCAAAATATAATATGATTAGGTGAAATGTATTAACCAAAAAATGAAAATGTTAAAAAATAAAAAATATAAAATAAAAAATAAATAAAAAAAACGTGTAAAAAATTTACTAAAAAAAAATATATATATGTGTTTTCCACAAAAAAAGTTGATGATTTTGTATGGAGATTACAACGTCCGGGCTGCTTCTTCTTTGGGGACAGCAACCTTCCAGCAAATTCTATTGGAGAAACAAGAGAAAAAGCGCCCGATCCATGTGTAAAATCTGGTAACAAAATTTTAATAAAAAATCACAAAACAAATGCACACTCACAATTTGTCAATGCAAATTAAGCATTTTTTTGGGTAAACCCATGCGCCAACAAGTACTGTCGCGGCCGAGTTTATTCGAGCATTTGCCCGGTCTCGGCCGCGACAGTAACCTGGCGCGCGCCGGGATGTCCCGGGCGCGCACCGAAGCCTCGGAGAGGCCCGCCGATCGGGGCTTCCCCCTGTCCTCTCTGAGTCCGCCGGGTCCCCCGGAACTCCCTGCCGCCGTCCCCCACATCGTGGGACACCAGGGCTCCGTCGGGGAGCCCTGGACGCGTGTGCAGGGGGCGCAGGCACCCGCTGACGCGTGACCGCGCATCGGTGACGCGCGGCACACCGAGGGGATGCCACTAGCAAGCCGGGAAATCTCCCGGCTTGCGGAACTGGCCGCACTCTAATAAAGTGTGCCGCCAGTGTAGCTGATCGCCGAATGTTTACTTCAGTACATCAGACCTCACTGCTACCGGTGCATCACAGTCAGATGTCCCTTCAGAAATTCAGGTATAGAGTCTGTTGTTCCAGCATTAGATGCTGTGTGTGGCTCAGGGAACGTCCTCCCTCTCCTGGCAGCAGACGCACAAGCTATTCCACCAAACGTAGCTCCTTGAAACTACGTGCCCTACGTGACGCGTTTCTTCCGATTGACGGATTTCATCAGGGGAAAACGTGCATTCTAATTGGGCTACTATTTAAAGGAGTTTCCATCCAATTGAAAAATTCAAGTAAAATACGCCCAATATTAGGGGGCGGCGACGGTGAGGAAGATGGAGTCTTAATTTCTGAGCTCCTCTCCCACCGGCATTAATAAAGCTAATAACAGCAACAGATCCCACGAACTAACTATATAAACCATAAAGAAAAACTTATAAACATCCAAGGATGCCAGCAGGCAAGGTGGCCCGAGCTAAAAGTCAGCCGGTCACTACATATTTTAAAAAGAAAGCAGAGACACCAGCAGAGAAATCAAAGCTTCCCGCTCAACTTGATAACATGGACCCTGACAGTGATCCCTCTCAGGAGGATGAAAGGGACGAGGAGATGGTCAGACGAAAGGACTTGAAGGAATTTTGTGCCAAGATGAAAAAATAATTTAAGACTGAATTATGGGCTCTTAGGAAGGAGGTGGACGCACTTGGGGAGCGAACTGACACCCTAGAGAGAAATGCTGATGAAACTACAGCCACCATTGCACAGACACAGGATCAAGTCTCCACAATGAATGACAGAATTAAATTTCTGGAAGATAAAGTGGAAGATGCTGAGAATAGAGACAGAAGGTGCAATTTAAGGCTGAGGGGTATCCCAGAAAGTGTCCTCGACCCTGAGGATTTCACAAATAGTTGGCTGGAACATATTTTCCCTGATAAACCAGAGTCTGAAATCAAACTGGACAGGTGCCATAGAGCTCTCTGTGGCAAACCTCAGAAAGGTGACCCCCCAAGAGACATTGTGGCTCACTTTCACCATTTTCGCACTAAAGAGGAGGTTTGCAGACTTGCCAGAGAAGATAACTCACTAGCCTTTGAAGGAGTTAAAATACAAATATTCCAAGACCTAGCACCGGCCACCTTACTCAAAAGAAAAGCCTTAGCACACATCACTAAGGTTCTCAGGGATAACAACGTGAGATATAGGTGGCTGTTTCCCTGCGCCCTCCTATCCATTAAAAATGGAGTAGCACACACGCTGCAGAGCCCTGAAGATGGTGTGGGATTCCTAACCAAACTTGGTCTCACCGGAGCTAATCACATTTCACCCCACATCTCTCTGACCCGTTCCAGCATCCCAACACCCACCTGGAGCCGTGCTGGCACCTCGAGCACCAGAAAACCCACCAAAGATGGTGCAACCGGGTCAGCAACAGGACCTGCTAAAGATTAAATAACTATATATACCATGCAGGATTCCGCACTCACATCCCCCCATCCTGCACTAGAGGAACCGGAGCGCTGCCGGAGTACCAATCTACTGACTTCCCGACTTCCTGATATGGTCCAGCCTTACCTAGATGTCCCCTGGATGTAAGTCATCGTTTTTGCCTGGAGCCGACATACACCCAACTTTACCTTGGCAGCCATCTTACCAGGCTCCTTCCTGGTCTCGCGCGGGAAGCAGAGTGGCTTTCGCGCGCTTCAGGAGCTGACGTCATCATCGGGCGCCCTCTTCTCGCGAGATCACGGACGCCACCGGATGACAAGCACTGATTCTCAAAATCCAAGATGGATGCCGGGGATTGTCCGGGAGGGTTGTGAGGTGGCAGGAGAAGTGCTGAAATTGTAGCACTCCCCTCCGACCGCCCCAGACAGTCTGAAGTCCGGCTCAAAGTGCCTCTACAGTTCACCCAATACACCACAGTAAATAAAGAGTCCCCCCTACACACCCCTTTAAATATTGTTATATTGTTATGTTTAGTATATTCAGTTAAATTGTTATATTCAGTAAATTAAGGTTATACCATAAATATAAATATAAGTAGATATGGTCATATTATGGTTATAGATATGGTTATGATAATATAAGTAATAAAATATATATATAATGTATATAAATGTATATTAATCTCCAATTAACATGGTTAACATGGTTAATAATATAAATGATTAGGATATATTTTATATAGTTAATTAATTAATTAATGGTTTATAATATAATTAATTAATTCTGATATATTCTATATACTTTATATACTTTCTATATCCATAGTAGGGTTCCAGAATATTAAGCGCAGATGCCATAATATAGATTTGATATATATTAGCTATGTAGTAGTTGTAGATATATAATGAAGTATACACAAGTATATACTGTATATGTTTACATTTATTTCACATAGATGGTTATATGTATTTTTAGGAATATGGTTACAGTATGTGTATATGTATATATAGGTGTTTACGCACAGATATGTATGTATCTGTATGTGTATGTGCGTGTATATGGACATACGTATATGTGTATATGTATGTATATAGGTACAAGGAAAGTTTATTCGGATATGTATATAGATATATAGATATATATATATGTGGATGTATGTGTATTTATATGTACACATATAGGTTATATGCCCATAGTAGCGAATACATAGTGTACAGTATATAGATACAGTAAGCATAGGTATATTTTAGTTATATAGGAACAGTTAGTTCAAATTATATAAATTACATATTATATGACAATGGACGGCCTAGACAAATCTGAAAGCGGACGGTGTAGACAATAAATAAAAATGACAGGTTGGATGAGTGCGGAGTTCTGACGGGTTTGACAAAGTTGATTAGTTAGTTTGTTAAGTTAATTATGACAGATACGATTTATATGTGTTATATATATGTGATACCAGTTTACAAGTTATACAAGTTGCACAATATAAATATGATGCCGGGGGAGCTACTCGCCTTCGTGCATGTACCCCTTTTCTCGGTCCTCAGTTTGGAAGGACCGTTACCAAGAACCAGGGTGGTTGATCTCCACTTTAGGAGACTGGCCCATCATGAAATTGGAGCCAGACACCCCACCCTCTGGGCGCAGGAGCTACTCTCGGGGGCTCCCGAGATATGCTCTTGTATCCTGTGTTTTTCTTTATTATTATTTATTTTTCTCCCACCTTTTATTTTTCCTCCCCACCCTCTCCTGCCGCAACCCTATCGTTGTTTCCCATGTATTGTCTATCTATCCCCACCCTTTCCCTCACCCCTCCCTTCCTAGGATGTATGATATCCAGCCACCACATCAAGCCGACATAGCAGGTATGAATATTACTATAAGAAACCTCAGGAAAAACATCAAGAGTAAGTACAATGCTCACTTTACATATTTTCTCTTACACATGAAAAATGGCGCTTACATGTATTTCACATAACGTAAAGGGCTTTAATAGCCCGATCAAAAGAAAGCTGGCTTTCACAGATTATAAGAGGAAAAAGGCGGAGGTGTTATTCTTGCAGGAGACGCACTTCAGCAAGAATAACTCACCTTGGTTTTTAGACAAAGGCTTCACTCAATTTTACATGGCTTCGGCATCTGTCAAGAAAAGAGGAGTCGCCATTTTATTCCATAATACCATACCCTTTGTACTCCAGACAATTAAGAAAGACGCAGAAGGTCGCTATCTCATTCTCACTGGAACAATACATGAACAGCCCATCACATTGGCCTCCATATATGCTCCTTGTGTACAAGAGGCATCTTTCTTTGACAGATTCTTTCGCCTGTTGAGTTCAGTAGCTAAAGGATATATCATAATCGGAGGAGATTTCAACATTACGATGCAATCTTCCCTGGACAGGTCAGGAGGAGGCAACTCTGATAATAAAAGAGCTCAAGACACTCTACACAGTGCACTGAAAGACATCCAATTAGTAGATATATGGAGGGAGTTGCATCCAACATCTAGGGACTACACCTTCTACTCTCATCCACATACCTCGTACAGTAGAATCGATTATCTCTTCGTTTCGTGTCACATGGTTCCGAAGGTCACTAATGCAATGATCCATGATATTTCATGGTCTGACCATGCACCAATCGAGCTTAAGTGCAACAATATTGTGACCAGTTGACCAGGCGCAAACTGGAAACTCAACGAATCTATCCTTAAAATACCCGAAATTTGTACTACAATAGCTCAGGAGATAACTCAATTTTTTGAGATTAACACAGGCTCTGTGGAATCCCATACGGTCTTATGGGAGGCTCATAAAGCAACTTTAAGGGACATAATAATCAGTATTACTGCCAAAATAAAACGAGTTAGAGATTCCAAAATTCGGACGCTCCAATCCAAATTACATTCCCTGCTATCAAATCATAAAACCAATCCAGATCCAATTACAGCAAAGGAACTGAAAGACACAAAAATCGAATTAAATATGCTACTGACTTCCAGAGCAGATAACTCCTTATGTTGGTCTAAGAGAAAGTTTTATGAAAAAGCTAACAGGCCGGATACGATGCTAGCTCGAGCACTAAAAGATAGGCAATCTAAGTTTAACATCCAAGCTATACGCTTAAAATCAGGTATTCCCACGGCCAACCCTAAAAAAATAGTAGAAGAATTTGGTTCATTCTATGGTTCCCTATACGACGGAAAGAAAGTGGCACACAATAAAACCACGAGCAGAGCACTGAGAGATTTCTTGGCCAGCTCAAAACTGGAGAGATTGACAGAGCGTGACAGAGAAGCTATGGGCGCTGACTTCACATTAGAAGAAGTGTCGCAAGCCATCAAGGAACTGAAACCATCAAAAGCACCAGGCCCTGATGGCTTTTCGGGGCTGTATTACAAGAAGTTCTCTGAATCACTCGCCCCACAGCTGCTCCATATGTTTAACGCTATTTTAGCAGGAGCCCCTATTCCCGAGGACATGCTACGGGCGTCTATATCACTAATACATAAACCTGACAAGGATCCGCTCAATTGTAAAAGCTATAGACCAATTTCTCTAATCAATACCGATATAAAAATATATGCCAAACTTCTGGCCAATAGATTGAGTCTAATCCTACCCAGACTAATACATCCAGATCAAGTTGGGTTTGTTAAGGGGAGACAGGCAGCGGATAACACCCGACGATTCATTGATCTGTTAGAATTGGCAAACAAAAATAACACAAAAAGCATGTTATTAAGTCTGGATGCAGAAAAAGCTTTTGATAGGATAGACTGGCCATATCTACGAGAGACGCTCACGGCATTTGGCTTCGGAAATAGGGTGAGTGGAGCGATTATGTCGCTGTACTCAGGCCCATCTGCCAGAGTCATACATCAGGGATTCCCCTCAACCCTTTCCCTATCCAAAGTGGCACGAGACAGGGGTGCCCATTATCTCCCCTCCTGTTTGCCCTATGTATTGAACCCCTGGCGGCACGTATTCGAGAAAATCCAGATATCTCAGGGTTAAACGCATACTCCCAATCACACAAAGCGGCCCTGTATGCAGATGATATCTTATTAATCATCTCAAAACCCCTCACATCATTACCTAATCTATTTGACCTTTTAAATAAATTCTCTAAGGTCTCTGGGTTTAAGATAAACCAATCCAAGTCTGAGGCTCTGAATATCAATCTCCCCGGACATATAGAGAAACTACTGAAATTGAATTTTAATTTTAACTGGCAGAAGAATTCACTCAAATATTTGGGGATTCATATCACCAAAGATGCAAAAAACATATATAAAGCAAATTATCCCAAACTAATTCGGACTCTAAAACAAGACCTAATCAGATGGTCCTCCAAGAAGATTTCTTGGATAGGAAGGATACACAGTGTGAAGATGAATTTACTTCCACGTATCCTATACCTCTTCCAGATATTGCCTGTGCCTCTCAAACTGAAGGATATACTCTCACTTCAGTCTGAAATATCCAACTTTATCTGGGGAGGTAAAAAACCGAGCGTAAATAAATTAAACATGAAGAGACCTACTTTAGCAGGGGGCTTAGCGGTACCCTGCCTGTTGTCATATTTTAAAGCAGCTCAATTAAGCCAGATCATTCAATATCATTCCGATCCTAAATTAAAAAGATGGGTAGAGCTAGAAACTGCTGCTTGCTCCCCATTAGAGCTTAATAATTTGATTTGGCTTCCTAAATCGTCAAGAAAAGACACTTTGTTCCCACTCACCTCAACGACTAACTCTTTATCTGTCTGGGAAATATCAAGATTGAAAAACTCACTCACTTCAGCAAACTCGCTGATGACACCTATTTGGAACAATCCTAATTTTGCGCCGGGTGTTATTGGTCATAATCACTCAATCTGGAGACACAAAGGATATGATAGACTCAAAGATCTGGAGGGCTTCGATCTAAAAATTAAATCATTTGACCAACTCAGATCAGAAAATGATATTCCCCATACTGAATTCTACAAATTCCTTCAGATCAGAGCATTTTATAATAAATTCACCCCATACCCCCCATTGACGAATTTCGAAAAGCTCTGTCGAGCAGAAACCGACACAAAGGGACTCATATCTACAATATACGGAGAGGTAATCGAGCCTACAACTTCAAAACAACAAATGCCCTCATTCCGTACCCAATGGGAGAGAGACCTTGGGGAGTCCTTAGAGGACGAGGAATGGAATACTATATTTTTAGGAGCTGCAAAAAGCTTGATGTGCACCACACTGAAGGAGAACGCATATAAAGTCCTCATGAGATGGTACCTCACCCCACTCAAATTATCTAAGTTCATACCAGGGTCATCTCCATTGTGCCCTAAACAATGTGGAGGAACGGCTGACCTGTTACATATGCTGTGGTCCTGCCCGCGGATATCCCCGATATGGGAAAAGATCAGAAATTGGATCCAGAGAATGTTTGATCTCACAATTCCCCCAGACCCGTGGTTGTTTCTCCTAAACAGACCTCTAAAGGGCCTATCAAAATCCAACAACAAACTAATTGCACATTTTGCAATAGCTACGCGGTGCGAGATCGCAGCATTATGGAAACGCCCCGAAATTCCAATTATCCCAAAGATTCTGAACTGTATTTGATATATTTGCCAGATGGAAAAGCTAACAAGCCTAGTTAATGATACTGGTGACAACTACTTAAAAGTTTGGGTCCCATGGCTAGCTCAGAGAGACATCCCAGGGGTAGAGCGTGACACAATTTGGCTATAATAGTAATAGATGCGTTCTCCTTGGGTGGAGTGGAAACTAAGTTTACAGCTGGATCACCATTCCCACTCATTATTGACTACTTATACTGTCACACGATCTTCTACAAGGTTCTATAGTGCATGAGCCGTCTTAGTAGACTCCTGATACCACTACATCCTCACCCTATACGCTCCCTTTCCTCCTTCCACCCCCCTCTAACCTACCTCCTCCCCTTTTTTTTTTTTTTTTTTTTATTATTATTATTATTTATTTATTTTTCCTTGTTTGTAACAAATATTATTTTACCATGGATACACATCACCTAAAATAAGATCTTTACCTACGCGGCGGAGTAGGGCTCAAAAAACCGCGTGGGCTTATTAAATATGTTATACCTACATCATTATGTAATATATGCTACACTGTTTACCATGTATTGGATATGTTTTTCATGTATATCATGTATTTACACACCAATAAAATACAAGTTATAAAAAAAAAATACGCCCAATATTGGCCTTAATTGGGTCATCTGTGCTAAAAATATTGAGTTGTAATTGAACTACTTAGTACATATTAACTAATAACTATATAAAACATAATGATGTAGATAAGAGGAAATATAATCAAAATACAGACATACATAGATTTCACATTTGTAAGCATGTAACTGCAAATATATATTAAAAACAACGTTATCAACTTGTTTTTAGAAGTTGCTATGTTTATATTAAATTGTTATCCTATATTAATTGGTAAATGAATAAAACATAATTGAGGTCACATAATTGTGAAGCAACATTTTTTGAATGTATAATCTGGAATTAATATAATGACAGAGACATAGAAATTCATTATTACAATGTTAGTAAATGTTTACTCTTAATTTAGATGCATATATAATAATATTATTGCATCATTATGATATAGGCTTTTTTGGGGGGATAGTATAGATATAATGATATAAACATATAAGTGAGATATAAGATAATTGTTTTCAAATAATACAATTAACCGTTTAAACACTGTATTGAATAGCTTGTATCTTAATAAAATTTATTTAGAAAAGCAATTGTATATTGATCAAAAGTTGATTACTAAATAAAAATTAGAAAAGGACAGACAATAAAAACATACATAAATAATCTTTTTGACATGATTATCATAATAAATGAA
The DNA here is from genome assembly GCF_040206685.1 of Ascaphus truei. Taxonomy (NCBI): domain Eukaryota; kingdom Metazoa; phylum Chordata; class Amphibia; order Anura; family Ascaphidae; genus Ascaphus; species Ascaphus truei. The sequence continues at coordinate 395,199,838 of NC_134484.1, read as the reverse complement.
AAATAAAATAAAAAATAATAAATACATATATATAACAAACAATATTGTACATTAATTTGAACTTCAACTGAACGACATTGATGGAATATATCCATCAGGATGGAAAAAATTATTAGAAGACATGTCTAGATTCATGATGTTAATAGTTAACATGGAGATCTTTTGATCTCTGGCTAAGAAAGGATCCAAATGATGTGAGTATTTTATAATATCTTGATTCATAAAGCCATAGAAGGGACCATGCCACAGATAATATATAAATGATATACAGTATCTATAGACAAATCTAAATGGAATATTCATTAGATGTTTATTGAATGTACCAAATTGATGATAAACAATATGATTTTCCTGTAGTTCTTTGGACTACAGGTTATGACATGTAGTTAAATATAGATGCCTATGAATACTAGACTCAATGAACAGAATGATATAATATAAAGGTTTTTTCCTTTTAAAGAATTCAAAGATTCATATATTTGTAGGAGGGATCGCCCAAGGAGAGAAGTAAAGAGCAAAACTAGCAATCCAGATGGTATAATTTATATAAGTTTTTAATAATCTTTAAAAGCATAATAAATGAAAATGTTGTGATCTAATTGTCATGTGCTCTTAACAATAATATTTTAATTATATAATTCATATATATGTGTATAGTACAAATGTGAATATAAAATAAATTAAATGTATCTATGTGTGATGGATTAATGGTGAAAAAGTGAAAATGCTTAAATTTGTTGATTTATTTAATGTATAAAAATAAGGATGTGTGTTGAGTATATATTCACGTGACCTAACTACTCTATGTATATAAATTGTATGATATCAGAACTGGCCAAGAAACCTCCCATCTGCCACAGTCCACATAAAGGAACAAAGGGAACATGCTGGACATGTTCAACCCAGACCTCTGTTCCTCCACATGAGTTGTGTATGTAGGGACCTCTCTACACTATGGTGCTTGTATCAATGCAATCATTGAGACCTCTTGGACTCAACGTATCTAATACGTAGATCCAATAAGTCTACAGCCCCAATCTATTTTTGTCTAAAACACATTGTATAGTTAGCAGTATTTGCGCCGTTGATTCCCCATTTTCCCCTATATATATGCTATTCTGTGTAATTTAACTTCAGGCAGCAACTGTTACTAATTTCTGGTTTTAATTATATAAATTTGCGCACTTAGTATTTTATAGTATGTATGTATGTATGTATGTATGTATGTATGTATGTATGTATGTATGTATGTATGTATGTATGTATGATGAAGCCACTATACAAATGAATGGGTGAAGGGTGGGTATCGGGCTATAGTGGCTTAACCCCTTAATTACCTTTTGCGGTTATTATCCGATAAGGTGATTAAGGGGTCAATAGCAGAATTTAATTGCAATGTATTGGCTATGTATTTTGTTGGCAATGGAGGACCTGGAATTTGCTGTCGAGGGGGCTTCATATTGATGAGGTTAGTAGAACTTTATTTATTTTATTATGCTAGTTAATGTGTTTAATAATGGGCCAATAATCTATTATCCCTATCTGGATAATAGTTATTTTGCACATTATTGTACTGTATGTGTTGGGGGGGAGGGGATTGATGTATTTAATGTGTAGGACATTTTTTTTTTTTTACATACAGGGTTGGTTCCTTTTGGTCTGCGGGGACCCCTGGAGACCACCTGATGTCTCCTCGGGCTTTCCACGGGTACCAGGCTGGAGGTGTCCACGGGGGATACCTGCGGGGAAGAAACGGTGGCCCCACATCTTTTGGGGGCACCGTGGACCCGTAGGGACCACCCGAGGACCCCAGACCCTGTGGGAACCACCTGAGGCCCCTCAGACACCTGTGGGTCTGACCCAGGGCCCCCCAGATACCTGTGGGCCTACCAGCGCAGACCCCATTGTGGCTACGGTGACCCGCGAAGACCACCTGGTGAACCAGGGCGCCGAGCGGGGACCACCCGTAGGCCTCCAGACCCTGTTTGAAACCTTTTGCTGGGCCACTGTGAGGTTTACGGACAGCCGTCAGGCCCACCGGGGACTCCCGTGGGCCTGGGGTATTTACCCTGTATGTAAATTAATAAATCATGTATTTATGGGGAGGCACAGGGCGTGGGTTATGTATTTAATAAATATAATGATGTTTATTGTGGGGCTGTGTATTGTTTTTATTGTGGTACTGGGGATGGGGGAAGGGGGTATTGGCCCCAAGGGTAAGTGGGTAGGCCTCCCGCCTGGGTAGTGGGTGAGGGTAGTTAGGCTTCACGGGATGGGTAGTGGGGAGGGTATTTAGGCCTCTCGAGTGGTGGGTGAGGGTGGGTTAACCACTTAATGACTGTAGCGGTTAATGACTGCTAAGGTGATTAAGGGGTTAGGGGACATTACATTGGCTATTTGGATTGTTTTGTATGTTTTGCAGCACCGGAGGAACATGGGCAGGATGAAGATGAGGATGAAGGCGGCCTTCATTTTGAGTACCTGGAAAAGGTAAGTGTAATATGTATTTATTGTGATTTATATGTATTGTGACATAGTCCAAAGATGTTAGGCAGCTTTCTGCCCTGTTTTAAGTGAGAAAGTGCAGGAATTGTGCAAAATGATCCATTCCACAGCTTCACATTAACTCAGGCTGGTGGATGGAAAATCCAGACCACAGATTACAATGTGTCTAGTTCTCCCTCACCTGCTCTCCTAATCACTAGAACAGGTACTTAGAGCCGAGGGGGTTTCTTTTCACTCTCTCTTCTTAGAGCCTGGAGACTGGGGGTTTTGCTACTCCCCTGCATCCAGTTCGGGGTGGACGGCCCCTTCAAGTATCACAGTACCAGAGGATTTGCCTGGACACTTGGGACCGAGTTCCCACCACGAACAGATAAGACAAACACATGTTTATTGCCATATCTAAAAGACTGTATGCCCTAAATGAGAGGGCACTGTTTTAAGCTGGGGAACCAGGTTAGTTGGCCCAGCAGCACTTAGAGAGGCTGATTCGACTGTGTAGTTAGATCCCTGAATGGGATAGGATTTCTTTATATGATTTGGTTTTTATTTCTTAAAAGTGACAGTGTGTGAAATGTTATAACGGTGATATGAGTAAACCGCTGAAGGTTTATGTCTGAGTGCCTCCTGCCTACAGCTGTTAAAGCTGCAGTCCCTTACTGGGATAAAAATAAAGCAGGCAGAAGCCTGAGTTAAGCAACGTAATACTTTGCATGTTCCTGTTTTTTTGTATAATTAACCCTAGAAGACTGTGTCGGGAAGTACCCAGACAGACGTCAGCGCTACAAAAGAGGGGAGTTTGTCACAGTATTTTAAATGGGCAAATGCATTATTATCTATATGTGGATAATAGTAATTTTGCCCATTACTGTATTGTATGTGTTAGGGGGCGGGGGGATGTGTGTTGTATATTGCTATGTTTATTGGGGGCAATTGTCCCCAATAAACATGCTATTGTGCCTTAACCCCTTCATTGCCTTAGTGGATAGCCGCTAAGGTAATGAAGCTGCTTTAATGTATTTTTAATAATAGTGTGCGGGAGCAGGGGGTTCCCTGAGCTGAACCACATTGATTTCTGGCTCAGAGACCCCCTGCTTCCCGAGTTACAGGCCCAGGTATGGGGCATCGGAGGCCAATGTCGCCGCCATCTCTATAGCGTCCTAGATGCGACGTGGGCTCTATAAAGATGGCGGCGACACTTGCACCGATGCCCCAAACCGGGGCCTGTAACTCGAGAAGCAGGGGGTCCCTGAGGCAGAAATCAATGCGGTTCAGCTCAGGGGACCCCCTGCTCCCGCACACTATTATTAAAAATACATTAAAGCAGCTTCATTACCATAGCAGATAGCCGCTAAGGTAAGGAATAATTGTTAATTGATGTGTGTATTGACAGTAGTGTAGATGTGTAGGGGGTCTCCGGAGCTGAACCGCATTGGTTTCAGGTCCGGGGACCCCCTACTTCAGAAGATACAGGCCCCGTTATGGGGTGCCGGTATCCCCTGCAGAATGTAAATGTCCAGGTCACGTGACGCGGAAGCTTGAAAATGCAGGGGATACCGGCACCCCATAACGGGGCCTGTATCTCCTGAAGTAGGGGTTCCTCGGACCTGAAACCAATGCGGTTCAGGTCCAGAGACCCCCTGCTCATGTACACTATTATTAAAATGTATTTGTTTTGTGTACGATCGCCTGTATCAGCCTTGCATGGAGATGGCAAATCTCCATGCAAATGTTCCAAGTGGCTTTTTTTTCTATCAGCTATATAGGGATTATGGTGAATTAGCCAGGGCTGTGGCAAAAGAATTGATGCATGCATTAAATGAACATTATGAAAAATAGCTAAAATCCCTAGATGATCTTAAAGGGGAACAACTTGCAGCATTGTAGAATTTTATTTCTGTACTTAAAGCACAGAGATACAAGCAGGATGGAAACTGCTCCATTTTCCCTCTCTTTCTAAGTCACTGACCAACATTACCTGTTTTACCCTGAATGCAGACTGACCAATGCACTCCTATCCACATGGTCTTAGATGATGTATCCTCAGAAACGCAGCAGGACATTCAAACTCTGAAAAAAAAGAAATAAAATGTTGGAATAGAAGGTGGGAGACCTTGAAAACAGGTCAAGCAGAAATAATATAAGATTAATAGGAGTCCCTGAAGAGGTGAAACCCTCTAAATTGCATGATTTCTGCAAAAAATGACTGCCTGAATCTTTGGGACTACTACTGTACATGATCACACTAACATCAAAGTGGAAAGGGCTCATTGACTTGGTTCAGATAGTCACAACCAGGAAGGTAGGCCACCAGCAGTAATTGCAAAGTTTCTAGACTTTAATGAAAAATCAACAAAATTAAGAGCCTACAAGCATTTGGGTGGCCATATTTATGAGGGGAAAATGATCCTAATCTTTCAGGACTTATGTGCTGCAGTATCAAATAAAAGACAGGAGTTCAGTAAAGTTTGCAGTATGATACATAAGCAAAATAAAAAAAATTCCCCGGGATATCCCATCACCTTAAGAGTCTTCATAAATGGGGGGACCAAAATATTTTCAGAAACAGACTCAGCAGAGCACTTTATCCACCAGCATCCTGCAGAACATGAGGACAGGACCTTAGAAAGGAGATTAAGATACTGCATTGAGGAAAATAGCACAGCCAAGAAAAATGGTTCCACTGCAAGATCCTGCAATGCTGAGATGGGCCAGCCTACAAGGAAATTAGTATTGTACTCATAAAGGGGACTAATGTGATCTGGTTACAGAGAGATGGTACAGGTGCAACTGCCAGTTCTGTTCCTCTTGCCTTGCGAGTTCTGCGTGGCATCCTCTCTTGCGTCGCAAGATTCCAGTGACCTGTCTAATATCCCATCAGATTAACAAAGCGGGGGTGCCTCCACTTTAGTGGGACTCATGCGGGGTGAATCCGACCGGGTTACACCTGTCTGTAAGAGATGCGCTGTAAGACATAGACTGTATCAGTCACTCTACATTCTAACAGGCAATCACTGGGCTTTTATTTTAATAACATATTATTGTAGTAAGTGGTCTCGGAGCTGATCTGCATTGATTTCAGGTCCGGGGACCCCCCCCCGCTTTCTGAGTTACAGCCCCATTATGAGGTGCCGGTATCCCAGCGGTCATGTTTAAATTTTCACACGTCATGGCCCACATGATCAGGAGATTTAGCCAAAACAAGAGGATACTGTCCCCAGACCTGAAATATATGTGGTTCAGCTCCGTAGACCCCCTGCTACAATTCTATGTTATCAAAATAAAATAAGAGCAACTTCATTACCTTAGTAACTAACCGCTAATGCAATGAACGGGTTTAGCCAGACTACCTAGTTTAATGGAGGTAGAGGGGGTGACTGAAGGGAGTTGTTGCCCCAGGGTGGTTGGTTAGGCCATTAACTTAGCCATACTAAATGTTATGGTAATGAAAGGGTAAACCCCTTCCACTACCCACCTGAGAGGCCCAACCACCTATCCTGGGGACATTACCCCCTTCACCAACCTCCTCTGTCCCCAATAAAAATTACAATACAAACATCAATATAATACATTGAACAACCCCCCGATAAAAGCTCATTTGCCCATTAAAAAATAAATAAAATAAACAAAACATAAACAAAACATTAGCCAGCCAACATATAATAAATTAAAGTTCTCCTTACCCCTGCCAGGATGAAAGCTGTACTCATCCTCCTCATCTTCCTATTCTTCAGTTGGCACTAACAGTAAAATAAAAAAACTAACTACTGGCAACTAACCCCTTAATAACCTTATCAGTTATTAACCACTTCAGTAATTAAAGGCCTAACCACCCTCCCCAGGGCAACTACCCACACCTCCTCTAACTATTGATTGGCAAAGAAGCATACCATGCCCTATGGGCATGGGTTGCAACTATGGCAGTCAAAGTGCAAGCTGCAAATAAAATAAAAAAGCACCAAATAAAAAAGACATTACATTTCAATAAAAAAAAACAATGCCAATAAAACAATTGATTGGCACAGGGGCACACCATTGCCCTATGGGCATGAGTTGCCACTATGGCAGTCAATGTGCAATCTGCAAATGAAAACAAACAGTACCAAATTAAAAAGACATTCAATTTCAATGAAAAATGCCAATAAACCAAATGATTGGCACAGTGACACACCCATAGGGCATGGGTTGCCACTATGGCAGCAAATATACAAGCTGCAAAAGGAAAAAAAATGCCAATAAACCAAATGATTGGCACAGTGGCCACAGTTGCCACTATGCTAGTCAATATGCAACCTGCTAATCTAGAAAACAAGCATAACATTAAAAACACATTCCATTTCAATGTCAAATATGCCAATAAACCATTTGATTGGCAGAGCTGCACACCTATGCCCTATTGGCATGGGTTGCCACTCTGCCAGTCAATATGCAGCCTGCAAATCCAAAAACCAAAGAACCAAAAATAAAAGACATTCAATTTCAACTTAAAAATCAGCAAATGAAAGACATTGCATTTCCATAAAAAAAAAACTGCAAATAAAAGACATTGCAAATAAAATAAAATGAAAAAAATAAAATAAAAGAAACTGCAAATAAAAGACCCACAATGCAATGCTCCTCAACAGCCACCGTCCACCGGTAAGTTCTTTAGTTCTTTTCTTCTTTCTTTTCTTCATCTGTAAATAATAATCCATTTGGGGTTCTTTTTTATCTTCATCTGTAATTGTAATCCATTTGTGGTTCTTCTTTATCTTCATCTGTAAATAGACCAAAAACAAACATTTATCCAGCACAATCAAGGGACAAAATTAGAAGATTTTCATCAACTGGTATACAATGATTTTAAAAATGTCTGTGATGAAAAGACAAAATATAAGTCTAATCTAACGAAAGAAGAAAAATTAGCCCTTAAAGATCTGAATAACAACAAAATATTGTCATCAGACATGCTGATAAGTGAGGTGGTGTTGTCATTCAAAACAGGCTAGAATACTGTATATCCAAGAAGCTTTAATACTATTAGGGACAAAACATCCAATACAATATTACAGTAAATAAAGATGCCCTGCCCGACATCAAGAAAAAACTAATAATCCTCCTGAAGAGGGCTTGAGGAAAGTTAAAATAAACAAATCCGAAGACAAATTCTAAGATAACCAACAACCAAGAACCCCGACAGAGGCAACTGCAAGTTTTCAGCCAGCGTGTGAGGAAAATTCACATGCATCTTGCAAGCAAACACTCTGCAGCATAGTGCATAGATGCTGTAATGGCCCATCGGATTAACGCAATCGGGGTCCCTGCATTTGAATGGGACTCGCTGCCCGGTAGGATTCACACAGCATGAGTCCGATTCAAACACCATGACCCCCATTGTGTTAATCAGATGGACAATCAGAGCATCGGTCATTTGTAGACTGCTCTGAACCGAGAGACCATAACTGTATCTCTTTTGGTCTTCACCTCTAGAGAAGGAGACGGGTTGATGTCTGTTATCACTGTCTGAAGCATTGGAGATACTTAATGCATCAGAGTATGTATTCTTACAGATGCAGCCACCAGTATTAGGCTAAGGCCCCGCTCCCTCAGTCAGCGCACCTGCACTGCAGACAGGCGGCGTGCTGACAGGCACAGACCGTGATATGCGGTCTGTAGGGAGCCGGGAGCCGGAGTGGGAGGGGGGCGGGAGTGGGAGGGGGGGGGTCGTGGTTTGAGCGGAGGGACCCGCTACTCCCCCCATCCCTCCACGGGCTCGGGCTCGGTCTCCCGGGCTGCAGGAGGGAGCTGCTGCGGGCTGCTGGAAGGTAAGCAGCTCCCGCTCGCTCCCTCCCCCTTCCCCCACAAATGCTCTCCTCACACACGCTGATACACACACACCACCCCCTATCTTGTGTAGGAAGCTGTCTGACAGCTCCCACTCCCGCCCCTGCCGCTGATAGGCTCATCAGTGCACCACGTGACGCGTCACCGCTCGGGATCACAATTTTCTTGCATCCCCTGGAGGCTGACGCGTCACAGCGCGTTGTGAGCCGTGCAGCGAGAGGGGACTGGGACCGGCTCAGAAGGATTCCCCTGCTGGTGGGGAACGCTCACGCGGCCGCCCACGCCGCCGGGCGCAGCTGGTCCCAGCCCTTAGAACACTGGGAAATTCTGAGAGATTCTGGGACAGTCTCACAGTTAATGCCTCAACATTTCTGTGAGATTCTTAATGAACCATTGGATTAACACAGCGGGGAGTCCTGCAGTCCCATTTAAACTTATTTGGACTGCAGGGACCCCTGTTGTGTTAATCCGATGGGCCATTAAGAATCTCACAAAAATGTTGAGGCAATGTTGCAGCAATGTTGTGGCAATGTTAAGGCATTTACTGTGAGAATTTAAAAGGCAAGAGTTCTAATACTCGTGGCTGCATCTGTAAGTATGGATTTCTTTGGTGTGGATTTCTTTGGGTAGTCAGCATCTCTGGTGAACCTCCTCCTGGATGTATTATTCTGGTGACTTTGATCTCTTGTTGGCTTATAGTAGGTTCCTGCCAAATATAGATTTGCTTTAGTTCATAATCAGAACGGTCCCTTTCACATTTCTTCTGTATTTTGAACATTACTTCCTTCTCCGTGGTATTAATATGTTTGGAAATGTTTTTATCACAGGCATCAAAATCCTCCATATATTGATTTTTTTTTTTCAAATTTGATTGAAGGTTCTTATTGGTCTGTTCTGAACAATTTTTCTTGAATTTTGGATTGAATGTCTTCCATAAGGTTGTTTCACAAGAAAGACACAAAGTCAAATTCTATATTCAGACCCTCTAGGAGGGGACTACTTTACATCAGGAGGATCCCCAAGAGAGAATCTTTTTGTATCCACTCCATAAAGACACTAGCACCACTGGGTCTGAATACAGAATTTAATTTTGTGTCTTTCTTATGAAACAAATTTTTGCATTAAGGCCAGATGTGACTATTTTCACTTTTACTGTATCCTATATGCATTTCTGATTGGAGATTGCTTGAACATGGATTGAATAGTCACTTTTAGCTCCCAGTATATGAGGCAATAACAAATTATATCTGCACAGGATACTTGACACTATATTGCCATTTTCTACCATTAACTTTTCATCAATTTTTAATTGAATATATATGCGTAATAGTATTAAAGACTTATGTAGCCCCGTTTCCCCCTGTGTCAGGGTGATTATGTGTGCTGCTATACCTGCGTGGAAAACAGGAGGCTTGATCCTCCACCACTGAGGAGACTCGGTATATGTATATCTACTAAACAGCGCCTCCACCTGGGAAGGATCTTCACATAGTAGGATAGCCCATCCCAAGACAATAGGCCCAATAATACACACACAGATTATGGGGAACAGTATTTACTGGGCGATAATAAACAATGACCATAACAGGAACAATAATAGATATATATGTATACCGACTTGTGGAATAGCCCCACAGTTCTTGGGTGCACAGGCACCAGTGTCCCAGTGTCCAGACCCCCAAAGGCCTTTCCCACCCCCAAGTGTGAGACAGTGCTGCCCACGTGAATGTTGGTGCACTTATGAGGATACCTTCCCGGGCGCTGGGTAGTTGTTGGCAACCGATCAGTCTGTTCCAATGAAGATCCAACTCCACATTGGATGGACTCCGGTAGGAGGGTCCCACAAAAAAGAGTCTCTGTAGGTAGTGGGGGTCTGGTCCCAAACCACAGGCCACATCTGCTGAGTAGAGTCCTGCTGTGTCCTTACCACTATAGAGGCTAGTGAGGGCAATGTCCCTATCTAAGGGGCCGATCCCTATAGCAGCCACAAGCTTGATGGGTCTCAGGGCCTATCTTGGGCCTACGGGGTCAAGCTAGGCCTCGTCCAGGGAAGCACAGCTCCCTAGACCCTACCTCTCAGCTTCAGCTCCCTCTGCAGTCTGGCATGGTCTCTCCTGAGCATGCCAAGTATATCAGTGTGTTTGCTGAGATCTTGGCTGCCCTATTGGCTATATTCCCCCATGTGATGGGCACCCCTGAGGCTGCTGGGACTTGTTGTTCTCCATGGGGAACTATTTCCTAATGGCCATCTCTATCTCCACACTGCGCATGTGATCCTCCTAATGGCCGCCGGGCTCATCTCATTCATGCACAAGCCTTCCTAATATGGCGGCGACCTGTACTGCGCTTGCCTCCCTAGCAACCTGCTACTGTCCTCGCAGCTTCCAGAGGTAAGAGGAGGGGAAGTGGAAGCGCTGAGAAACTGTGGCACCAGGGGGGACCTGGTTACACTTATTTAATATATGTAACATATGTGTTTTATTACCAATTCTTAAAAACCCTTTCTTATCACTGATTAAACAATAATTTTGCTTAAATATTACTCATGTAAAGAAATCCCATTTGAATTTGTATACCGACTTGTGGAATAGCCCCACAGTTCTTGGGTGCACAGGCACCAGTGTCCCAGTGTCCAGACCCCCAAAGGCCTTTCCCACCCCCAAGTGTGAGACAGTGCTGCCCACGTGAATGTTGGTGCACTTATGAGGATACCTTCCCGGGCGCTGGGTAGTTGTTGGCAACCGATCAGTCTGTTCCAATGAAGATCCAACTCCACATTGGATGGACTCCGGTAGGAGGGTCCCACAAAAAAGAGTCTCTGTAGGTAGTGGGGGTCTGGTCCCAAACCACAGGCCACATCTGCTGAGTAGAGTCCTGCTGTGTCCTTACCACTATAGAGGCTAGTGAGGGCAATGTCCCTATCTAAGGGGCCGATCCCTATAGCAGCCACAAGCTTGATGGGTCTCAGGGCCTATCTTGGGCCTACGGGGTCAAGCTAGGCCTCGTCCAGGGAAGCACAGCTCCCTAGACCCTACCTCTCAGCTTCAGCTCCCTCTGCAGTCTGGCATGGTCTCTCCTGAGCATGCCAAGTATATCAGTGTGTTTGCTGAGATCTTGGCTGCCCTATTGGCTATATTCCCCCATGTGATGGGCACCCCTGAGGCTGCTGGGACTTGTTGTTCTCCATGGGGAACTATTTCCTAATGGCCATCTCTATCTCCACACTGCGCATGTGATCCTCCTAATGGCCGCCGGGCTCATCTCATTCATGCACAAGCCTTCCTAATATGGCGGCGACCTGTACTGCGCTTGCCTCCCTAGCAACCTGCTACTGTCCTCGCAGCTTCCAGAGGTAAGAGGAGGGGAAGTGGAAGCGCTGAGAAACTGTGGCACCAGGGGGGACCTGGTTACACTTATTTAATATATGTAACATATGTGTTTTATTACCAATTCTTAAAAACCCTTTCTTATCACTGATTAAACAATAATTTTGCTTAAATATTACTCATGTAAAGAAATCCCATTTGAATCAAATTATAACTTTTAAATATGAATCTCACAGGTACATAATTTAGTGTTTCTAACCTCAAATCTTAAAATATTTAGGGCCTCATGCTATAAGCAGCGATAAGGCACTTATCGCCAGCTTATCGTTAAAAAAGCCTACATGCTATTCAGTAAGCTCTGATAAGCTGGCGAGAAAAAATCCCGCCAAACGCGTGGCGAAAAGCCACTTATCGCCAGCTTCTCAAACTTTCTCTAGGGGGATAGTAGCCCCGATCAGCTTATCGAGGCTGATCACCGCTCTAAAATGGAGATTTCCTCTCCATATCGCCTCGCCACAAAAAGTTGGCAAGAAGGTGGTGAGAAGCTGCTGATAAGCGGCGAGACGGTACTTAGAAAATAAAATGCATTTTTACTGCATTGGAATGATGCCGGGAGACTCCGGAGCTGAAATCATTAATACCACCGCAGATCCCTGGCATCAATCCCATGCAATAAAAATGCATTTACAGGCCACTTTATTAACTTAGCGGCTAACCGCTAAGGCAATGAAGGGGTTAACCACCAGTTCCACCAGTTATTGTGGGTAGCGGGGGTGGGTGAAGGTTGTATTTGGCCCTTGGTGGGTGTTTAGGCCTAACAGGAGGATTGCGGGTGTACTTAAGCCATTCATAACCTTAGCGGTTAATACCGCTAACATAATGAAGGGGTTAACCCCTCCCGCTATGCACCCGGTAGGCCTAAACACAATCCTTGGGGATAATAACCCCTTCACCCACCACGACTACACACAATAAAAAAGTACTCACAACAGCCCTACTACAACCCTTCCAAGGCCCCAATAAACATGACAATATCTAATAAACAACAATACACAACACTCCCACCCCCTGTGCCCCCACATAAAACCATGATTTATTATTTTTACACATAATATTAATACCACAGGCCGGCGGGGGTCCCTGGGTGGTACCCATGGGTGTCCGTAGACTCTCAGTGCACCCCGGGGGTTCCCACGGGTGTCTGGGGGCCCTTGGGTTGTCCCCACTATGCTCTGTGGGCCTCTAGGTGGTCCCCGCAGGTGTTCGTTGGCCCCAATGTGGTCCCCGTGGGTTTCTGGGGGTCACTGGGTTGTCCCCAAGGGTTTCTAGGGGCCCGTGGGTGTTTCCCATGGGTGTCTGGGTGCCCTAGGGTGGTTCCTACAGGTGTCTGGAGGCCCTCGGGTGGTCCCCACAGGTCACCGGGGGCTCCACAGTGGTGGGCATCCGGGGGAGCTTGGGTGGCCCCCATGGGCGCCCGGGGGTCCTCGGGTGGTCGCCGTGGGTCCCCGCTGGCTATTCCATTCCTGTATTTAAAAAAATAAAACATGGCCTACATTTCATTAAATAAACCCCCTACCCCAAAACACATACAGTAGAGAAATGGGAAAAATAACTATTATCCAGATGTGGATAATAGATTATTTACCCATTATTAAACACAACATTAGCCAGGCAGCATAAATAAAGTAAATCAAACCATTCTTCTTACACCTGCCAATGTGAAGGGCATCCTCGTCAGCATCCTAAGTTGTCAAAAAGCATACATAATACATACGATTTATTGGCCCCTAGCTCCTTAATCACCTTAGCGGTTAATAACCGCTATAGTAATTAAGGGGTTAACCCACCCTGCCCTGCTACCCTCCCAGGAGGCATAGCCACCCACCCCAGACCCACTATACCCACCCTGTACCCATTGAGTGGCATAGTAGTACATCATACCCATATAATATGGGCATGATAAGCTACTATAGCACTCAATGGTCATCCTAATCAAAATACATGAATTTCCAAAAGACACAATAATAAAATATACACAAACACCTAAACACCCCAATTCAATAAATAAAAACACTATCCAACAAATGCAATCAATAAAAGCACTAACCAACAAAACAATGAACTAATTGAACACTAACCAACAAAACAATTAATTAATTTACCCTGTAACCAACAAAGCAATTAATTAAGAAAACAACTAGCCAACATGTCCATTAAAAGCAAGACTCAACACAAGAGATTAATTAAAAATGAAACTCAATCGCACAAAAAAATTCAAAATAAGGCAGCAAAATGACAGAGAATTACATCCACAGAATAAGCAGAAATAGTAAAAATAACATTCAACACAAAGCAAGCATTTGCCAAAAAATGCATTGGGCAGTAATGTCTTGATCTGTACCCTAAAGGGGTTCAGATTAACACATTATCAGTCAATGGGCAATGAAAAAATAAAAAAATACATATCCAATCGACAAACCTGAAAATAAATAAATTTGCATACATTCAATATTTTACTTACCTTTAGAAGCATTGGCCCTCCGACTCCCGGGGAATCCAGAAGCTCACGTACAGCGAAGGCCTCAAACTCCATCCGATGCCATCCATCATGAAGATCCTGATCAGGTACCCAAATTTTTCTTTCTTTGATCTTCAATCAGATTCTTCTATATTCTTCTGCAATTATTTCTTTATTTTCTTAATCTTCTGTCTTAATCTTCTGTCTTCATCTGTCAATCAAAAAACCCAATGTTAGATCCACAACACGATGTTTTCTCACCAGTTTCTTGGGTCAAATGAGGCGTCACGGCCTTAAATATGGCCTGTGACATCATATTTGGGCGGCAAATGATTCACACGCCATTTGATTGGATGTGAAAACCATGTGCTCCCGTTTCTTTTTTTAATGTGACGTCATGAAAGGGACAGAAGCCATCCAATCAGAATGGCTGTGCTTTCTTTCCCTTTAACATGACGTCACTAAACCAAAATGGACGGCGTCACATGGTACTTCAGCCAATCAGATTAAGGATGTAGTTCTCACAATCTGATTGGCTGAAGTACCATATGAGGGCATCCTTTTTGGATTTAGTAACGTCATGTTAAAGGGAAAGGAAGCACAGCCATTCTGATTGGCTGGCTTCACTTCCTTTACATGATGTCACTTAAAAAAAAAACCCACATGATTCTCACAGCCAATCAGAGGCGTGAGACCCATTTTACAATCAAATGTACTGTCACAGGTCATATTTAAGATCGTGATTTATCATTTGAGCTTAAGAAGCCGTTGTGTCAACAAAGTGGATTTAACATGGGGTTATTGGATTGACAGATGGAGAAAGAAGATAAAGAAAAGAAATAAATAGTCACAGATGAAGAAAGACAAATTGAAACAAGATGGTGTTGGATTGAGTTTTGTGACTTCACCGGACGAGAGCTTCCTGATTCACCGTGATTCGGAGGGCCAACGCTTCTTAAGGTAAGATAAATATTGAATGTACTGCATGTACTTTGATATTTACAGGTTTTTTCGTTGGATTTACTTATTTTTTATGTATTTCATTGCCCATTGATTGATAATGTATTAATCTGTACCTGTTTAGGGTACAGATGAAAACAGTAATAGCTAATGCATATTTTTGGCAAATGCATTTATTCTTTTGACTGTTATATTTTCTATTTATTTGTATTGTTTAGATTAAATTCTTTTGATTTGTGACGTCTTGAATAAAAAAAATCAGATTGTTTTGCGTTTTTATTCAATGATGTATTTTGTTGGCTAATGGTTTAAATTGGTGTTGTCTAGTGGTTATATAAATTAATTGTTGTGCTGGTTAATGGTTTTAGGTATTACATTTAATTTGGGGATAGTGGTGTGGTTTATTTAATTGATTTGTTGGTGGTTTTATTTAGTTAATTGCTTACTTGGCTAGTGCTTTGAATTTCTGTTTATGGTTGTGTATGTGCTTGTTGTATCTGTTTTATTCTTGTGTATTTTGATATTCATGCTTTTGTAGTAGTGTTACCATTGACTGCTATTGTATCTTATCATGCCCATATTATATGGGTATTATGTATCAGTATGACACTGTGTGTAAAGGGTGGGTATAGTGGGTCTGGGGTGGGTGGTTAGGCCTCCCGGGTGGATAGCGGGGCAGGGTGGGTTAACCCCTTAATTACTATAGTGGTTATTAACCGCTAAGGTGATTAAGGGGCTAGGGGTCATTAGATTGTATGACCAACTGCCCTTGCACAACACCGTCAATGGGGTAGTCTTCCTTGCTAAGGCCCCATAGCTTCATCTTCTCTGCCGACTGCATAGGCAGATGTTTCAGATGTGAGTCGTAGAAGAGGTGATAGATGATGGTTACCTGAGACCCTCTGTCCAGCAATGCGGAGGTGTATCTTTCTTCCACCAGGACTCGTATTATAGCCGCAGGCCCCACTCGACTGTAGGCATCCAGTTGGAGTGCCTCTTCAGAGATAAACACCTGGGCGCTCTCCAAGCAGGTGGAGGGTGTCTCCATCATTTATACTGTGAAGGCCTTGGCTCCCGGAGTGGAAGTCCTTGACATTGGGCAGTCTTTTGCAAAATGACCATCTTGATCACAGGTGTAATAGCTGTTACTTTGGCTCGCTCCGGCACCAGAGGTAGAGGTCACTCTTAGGGGCATCCTGTGTGTGGAGACAGATGCCCTTGAAGGAGGGTTATCCTCTGCACTTTCTGTCTCCTTGGACTTTTGGGCCAACGCACCTTTGGTTTCTTCCTTGCAGGACTCCTTATGTTTCTTGGGGGTATGCAACTGGCATGCGCCTCGTGCACTTTCACTTGCCTGTAAATGTAGAAGGACTCCCTTGCATAAGAGCACATTGGAGCATAATGGCTATAGAATGGTTGGGGCGATCCTCTCAGGAATTGCTTACAGCAGAATTCATCCACTTCAGAGGCAGGTATGAGGTGGCGGGTGAGTAGTGGCCATAGTACTAAATGTATATGATGAATGACAGCAGACAGCTCCTCTGCTTATTTCTGGTGGAGGGCCTAATACTTAACCTAGAGCTCGCACTCAGCCTCCTCCAGACCATAGACCTCAGTTATGAAGTCCTCTAGCAACCGGGCAGTTACGTCCTCATTCTGCTCCCGATGCATGCTCACCATCATAGAGGCTGCAGGTCTTAGGCATTCAATGATCCGCTGCCTCTTCACTGCTTCGGTCCATGACCATTCCTCCAATACCTGGAGAGTATGTTCCTTCCATGCGGCAATCCCTTCTTCTCCAATGAGAGTGGATGATATCCCGGAGAAGTCTTTGAGTTTGTGGTAGGGTTGCACCAGTGACAGCAGAATTATCTTCTCCGACAGCTGCTGCAGGGCTTATGCGAATAACTGAGCTCCATCTGAACTGATGATACTGCGGTGGCTCCTTCCAGACCGTCGACTGCCAGCTTCGCTCCGGCAAGGGCTCCCTGGGGGAGGAACACTGGACACTCTTCCGCGCTAGGGATTAGAATCTTTTAATAAAAACCCCGCGATCACCTGTGAGAGGCGTGCAGTTTGAGTGACATATTCAGCATATCTCTTACTGCACGTCTCTTACAGACAGGCAGATCACGGTAGCACTCACACATCAGGGACCCCTGCTGTTTTAATCCGGTGGGCCATTATGTCTGCAACGAAACATCTTGCAAAACCATACGGCATAACGCATGTTTAAACACGTGAAATGTTCGACTAACAGCCGCTGCATCTATATATCATATCGTATGAAATGAACAGGAAAAAGGGACGGGTTACATTGCATTTAGATTTTAAAGACACAGTAGCTCACTAGCGCCAATGATCATTTGTGCAACTAACGCTAAAACTCAATTTTCCCAGCCACGATGCATTCGCAGGTCAGCTGGGAGCAACCAAAAAATGACCTGGGGCGCATACACTATCTGTGAGACAAATGTGCTAGTAAATGATGCTATATCTGTAATTCATGCATTTAGTTTTTCATGATTATCATTTTTAATTAATAACAATCTCACCATAATTTTACAGGTGAAACTGTCATCGAAACAGCCAGAAGAAGATGTTGATTAAATGATTTTATTATTGCAAGAAGATTGTATTATTGTAAGAAGATTGAAGAAAATTATTTCACAAAGTATTTGTTAAACTGTTATGATATCTTAGTTTTTATCTCTAAGCTCTAATTGACACTAATAAAATGTTCAACTTTTTTTCTTGTAATTTCTATTACTTGCACGTTATTTTTAATGAGAACCTTCAATCCCAAACCAATTGTACTTCTACTCTCCATGATTTTCTACTTTTCAACTAAAATAACCATGCTACATTTTTTGAGTAGGCAGAAATAAAGCTTAATTTATTTTTAACTTTAAGGGTTTTTTTTAACTTTATTTTATTAAATATAATAATATTTAAATGTATTGAGTGTTGACATTAGTGATTACTGATTACTAACACAACTTTTATAACTTGCCATAGACAAAGAGTTCATACCCTCCTACCCCCTTACCTCCCCCACTCCATCTTGCTTCTAATGTGCTTTGTGATGCAGCTCTACCTATAAACAAACAAAGATTCCAGCTGGAAATTACAGTAGCAAAGCGATAGTGCAGAGTAATTAGGTGAAACTTTTTTTATTTGGAATAAAAATTGATATTATAAGACAAGCTTTCGAGAGTTCTCTCTCTTCTTCAGGTCAGCAATACTGACATAAAGATTCAGTGAGTTTAACACAGATGTACAAATACAAAAAAAACCAAGATAGTCATCTAAGGCAGATGATGCAGATGAGGAATAAACAAACAGGGCAATACATGGATGAAAGCAATAGTGGGACCATACATCTACCAGCCATGTGCAAGGGAGAGGGTGTATGGAGGAGGGGGGAGGCGGTTAATTGTAAAATTCCCATAGGCAGGGAGAAACATTACAAAAAAATTATAGTGTGTGAAAAATCCCATATCAGCATTAGGTCCTCTTGTTCTAGTGTCAAAGAGTACTAATTTTGAGTTCAAATGCTACAAGTTCCAACCTTCACATAGACTGTTTAGTCTATTCAAATAAGTAGTAGTTTCCTTTGGATTGGTGATGCACAGAGGATTTTACTCAATAAAGGTAAAGTAGGGTCAGAAATGGACTTATATCGACTAGTTGTTGTCCCTTTAGTAGTGTCATCTATTGTGCCTTTCTCATGACATGCTAGGACATAGCTCTCCGTATATCAGGACCAATGTTTTTGCCATTGCTGGCTTGATTGACTCCTGGGGAAGCAAGCAATGGTTAAATGTGTTGAGTCCTGATTTATGGAGGGCTGTTTTGCCTGTGGAAACGGAGGAGTCTTTGTTCAGAGCTAAGTGCAGATACCTGAAATGACATCAACCGGACGTGACATCACATGCTGGAGGAGTAAAGCGATCAGAGCCTCTATGTCTGAACAGTATCACAGTACCATCTTCTGCTAAGGTTCCTGCAGTGCACTGGCACTACATGCTAGTTTTTAATTAGTAAAATGTGAGTGGAATTGACACATGTTATTATTTTTAATATGGTGTACATTTTTTACTACACTATGTTCTGGCTTTTCTTTGTACGCATGTTTCATGAGAAATCCATAGTACATTTCTGAGCCTATTTTACCTTTATTGGGTAAAAAGATGTGCGCTCCAGTCCAGTCCAAAGAAACTTCTACCAATTTCGAATCAGGTTCCTTTTCTTACATTCCGAGAGGAAGTAGATGTCACTGCAGAGTTGTGTTTCTTTTGTAATCAGTTTGGTCAGTTGCTTTCTCATGCAGCTATATGCATTATCTTCCATCATGAATTAAGTAAAAAATAGCCGTGTTAGTCCACTTGTGATAGAGTAAATGAGTACTTCAGTATTGGGTTCCTTTTTTTATTTTGACTAACCATTAGTATTATACGACAAGCTTTCAAGAGTTCTCGCTCTTTCTCAGGTCGGCAATACTGATTTACAAAGATTCATTGATGTTAACTAGAGATGGACACGTTTGTGGGGTTAATTTGGATCCGCAGTGGATTGGCTGATTCCTTTGGTCTGCAGATTTCAGCGGATCAATGTCACATTCACATTTGGCGGATTTTATTATTATATTTACCAATACACTCTGTGGATTCCGCAAACCGTGGAGGGATTTGTAGAATTCAGTCCACAAATTCAGCAATCCATTGGTGAATTCTACAAATCCGCTAATGTATTGCTGAATCCACGGATTGGATTCTACAATTCCATCCACGGATGTATCTAATGGTAGATTTTGATTAATCCGTGCGGATTGAAACCGCCCAAATCGGTTTGTGGATTTTACGCTGCAAAACGGATTTTTGGGGTAACATCAATGAAAATCCAGGAAACGGATTTCGGCAGATTTCATCATCTCTAATGTTAACACAGATTTAAAAAAAAAAAGAAATACAAGATAGCCATATTCTATAAGGCAGATGATGCAGAGAAAGAATAAACAGACAGGGAGCTAAATGGATGAAAGAGACAATGAGACCATACTGTACAGCTGCAGCTGCCGATTGTAGACCACATGCCATGAGAATTCTGCACTAAAACCCATCCAATGCTTCAAGATTTCTGCAGCACGCTGAGAGATTCCTGCAGCCAGACTAATTGCCCATCGGATTAACACAGCAGGGCCCCTGCATTTGAATGGGACTCACGCTGTGTGAATCCTACTGGGCTACGAGTCCCATTCAAATGTATGGACCCCCGCTGTGTGAATCCGATTGGCTATTACAGCCTTCTGTGCACCATCTCATGAGTTACTGCGAGATGGTTACAGATTTTCTTTGTCAAACGGTCTAAAACTGGCAGTTGCATCTGTACATCTATCAGCAGTGTGTAGGCATGGTTAGGATGGACGGGGGGAGAGGGGGTTCATTGTAAAATTTATAGAGAGGCAGGGAGACTCAAGGATTTTTTTTAAATCAGTATTGCTGACCTGAGGAAGAGAGAAAACACCGTTTCTAGTCTTATAATAACAATTATTAGTGCAAACAAAAAAGATAGCACTTAATACTGAAGTACTCATATAGAATATGGGAACTTTTTGATGGTTCTCCAAATCTTTATGTCGCCAATCATCATATTGCTCACTTTTTACCATGGCAAAATAAGGGCTAAATATTTTCATACAATAATGCTAAGATGAAGTATGCATATTCATTTATTTACATTACATTTTTTTTCATGTCGGCACATAAACCTAAATACATTTCTGAGTGAAAGTTTCAGTCAAATTACATTTGGATTTTACTAACACCAATAATAAAGTTTTGCATATTGATTTAGTTATTTGTGACATTTACTTTTGTAATACATTCAGTTATCAAAAGCTAATCTTGTAAAGTAACTAATCAAGGGAGATGTAGTGCAAATGCAAAATATGTGATTAGAAATGAGGTACTGCAAATCTTATGTAAAGAACGGAGAATAATAATGAAATTGCCACTGAATGGAGATGTGAGGACTTCAAGCTCTGTTTAATTAGGTCACTGAGTGGGATCCCCAAGGACTAACAAGAATTGAGCAGCTAATAATCAGTTTGTTCTTTTCTGATTACCAGCTAATCATGTCCCAAACACAACCTTAGTCCTCTTCTAATTATGAATATATTTGCAAGTCTTTCTTTTAATCTCTCCACTTTATAAGCACACTATTCCTAATCATCTAACTTCAAGAGTTTCAACAATCAGCATCTTTAAGAGCCTATCTATTGTTCATGTAGCAAATATTTATATCTGGTTTCTCACTTTTATTGTAAACACGCTATACTGTTGTAAATGGAGATTAGAAATATATTACTCAAGTACCATAGAACTTGCTAGTCATTACAACGTAATTTTAATTTTCAATTATACGACTGTACTCCAGTACTTTTGTATACGGTTGTAAGTTCATCTGAAAATCTCAAAGGAGCACACCTTTCTATATTATATTTGTCATTGTTAATATTCTTTGACTGCACTAAATAAACAGTGTATCATTTGGACTTAAAAACACAAAAGAAAATTCTGTCATTTGACTTAAGATGTGCAAATATTTTCAATATAGCTTTGCCACATTTTTAGCATCTTTATTTTTTACATTTCATGTTTTCTTATACTTTAAAAAAAGTTTCAAATGCTCTGCAATTTGCAAAAAATGAGTAACGGGAACAACATGTTAACCAGATTACAGCAAAATTTAGCAATTTTCACCAGGAGTTTGCAAAATGGTAGTACTGTATAGTAAATATAGAAAAAAGTTGACTAAAGCTAAAAGGTAGGATTTGTATCTAAGATATATTTTGATCCTAAATTTCTAAATTCTTGTATTGATCTTTTGCTTATGAAGACCGAATTATCCAATATATTCAAAGTAAAGAGTCACACGCGTGTGTCCTTAGACCAGCAAGCAAATTATTGGAGATAATAAAAAAGCAGAGGTATTAAAGTCATTATTTGCCCCTGTATTTACCAGGGAAGTATCAATTGTAATAATAGTGTTGCAGGAGGAAGTCACACCTCTATATTAACGAACAATTGGTTAACTGGGGAAAAAGTTCATAGTTGGCTGGAGTACGCCTCAAGTTACTCATTGCGACCTACCAGTGGGGAGATTTTGAGTGTATCATTCCCCCTCTATGTTGTCTATTAACCTAAGTAAAACCGTTAATGCACTATTACGTTTTTGTATATATTCTTTCCCCGTATGAGGTTCTCAACGGATCAATACTTCATCCTATTCAACAGAAGGAATTACTGAGTGAGACCAGTGAAATTGACATCCAGTAACTATTGCACGGGGTTGTTTTCCACATTATTTCACTTACTCACCCATTCACTCAGATTGCGCCGCTGATAACTACTGTCTGTATCTTCCTGATATACACACCTTCATAAAGGGTGCTGGTAGTTCAATCCAGCTTTAATTTCCTGGTCACGTAGGCCAATTCTGTAGGAAGCCATAACATGGACATTTAAACTCCAGAGAGAAACCAGCAGAACCTACAGAGATGTGTAACTCAGGAATTAGTGAATCCCAGAAGCTGACATTAATGGTGGTCAGTTCCCTGCTTCAAAGCATGTGTATGCTACAGTAGGTGATAATGGTTCAAATCAGGGTTGCAGACCTTTATACAGTAAGACATGTGAATGTGCTCACAAGTAATATTTTTCTTCACAATATGCTATACGATAGAGGGTTTTCAATCACCTTTTCACCCACCATAACCTAAATAATGTGTGGTGAAAACCTACCAAAGTCTTAAATTGCATAGCCAGTACAACCAACCTCACACTGATGAGACCCAAAAGGTAAAAAAAGCTGTCTGTGAGTGGGTTAACTGGCTTTGCTTCTGATCCCAGGCTATGTTTAAAAGCTGTGTTTAAAACAGTGAGCATTAGCTTAAGGGTTCCATGTAATAATGGATTTAAGACAAAAGGTGACACAGTGTACTCATTTGCACGTCATTTCCCAGAATCCCTTGCTGTAGTGGAAGCACTGTATGCTAGGTGATAAATACAGTGCCAAAGGGCGCATAGATAAATATATTGGCAGTCAATGCATTTTTATGGGTTGCCCATTTTTGTAGGATGCCCATTGACTATTATATGTTATGGACATGATGTACCACTGTGCCAATCAATTGGTTTCTTGGCATTTCTAATGTTTTTGGTTTATGTAATGTGTTTTATTTTGTGCATGTTATTTTTTTAGCTTGCCCATTTATTGCTATAGTGGCAAAGCATGCTTTAACACTGGGTCAATCAATCAATGAGTAGCAGGTGCCCCGCGGAGGATGGTTAGGCCTCCCGGGTGGGTAGCGGGTGAGGGGGGATTAGCCCTTTAATTACTATAGCGATTACTAACCGCTAAGGTGATTAAGGGGTTAGTGGCCATTAGTTTGTATCTTTTTATTGTTATGTTGCTGCCAACGGACAGTGATGAGGACGAGGATGGCGTTCATCCTGGCAGGGGAAAGTGCACAGATTAATTGCATCATATACACAGTGTACAATTCAATTGCTTGATTGGCATTTTGGTATATATATATTTTGCTAGGTGCTGTGTTTTGTTGGAAAATTAGATTTATTTTCTTTTTCTATGTGCTGATTTCAATTTGAGATGCAATGTGCTCTTTTATATTTGAGCTTATATGTAATTTGATATTGAGATGTGCTGTTTTTATTTGTGTACTTTTTGGTAATCCTTAAGCATTTATTTGTTGCTTAATCATGCCTATATATATCACATTGATAGCGCTACTCTTTGTTTTTTTGTTTGTATATATATATATATATATATATAAAAAAACAAAAAAATGTGGCGCCAAAAAGAATACTGTATTGCTATGTATATTAATAAACTGTAGTGCTAATATCTTATATATGAAAAGTGTGTAAGATTCCTAAATGTGTTAAAAATCAAGATGAACATATGTGATAAAACTATTATATACTAAGCATAATAAACAAATATACTTAAAACAACACCATGGAATATTACATTAATGTGGGTAAAAAATAAAAATAAAAAGTGTGCAAAAAGTGCTAAAAAAGTTGAAAAATGAAAAAATGAAAAATAAGTGTAAAGTTATAATATAAAATCCAACCAGTCCTTCAATAATCAGTCCATAATAGGAGGTATAGGATGTGTGCAAGGGATCTTCTGCTGCTCTCACAAGGGATAAACCACCTCCACGGATATCTACAAACAGAAAAAGAGAGAGAGCGCACGCCCCATAGCATAATACTGCGTGATTTATTATAAAATTAGGGAAGGGATGGAAAGGGGGGGGGGGGGGAATTGCACTCACAAGATAAAAAGTTTTAAAATGCAGTTTGTGAATTATATCACCACCATCCGGTACTGCTGGGCGAAGTCACTTCCAGATAGCTGATCAAGATCACCGCCAACCGGATAAGGACGCCGTTATACCGTCTGTATGCTGTTCCAATTCAGCTCTCCACTCCGAATGGCCGCTGTAATCTTCCCGCGCTTGGTATGGCCTCGTGCGCGTGCGCAGCGTCTTCGTGACGTAATCGCGCTTCCCTGACGCGTTTCGTCACCAATCGGCGACTTTCTCAAAGGGCTGATGAATCATGGGTAAAAGTCCTGCCCTTTTATACAGCCAGTCCAGTGATTAATGATTAATCGCAAGGTGATGTTTTAACCCTTAATGTGCTAATAGGGTGAAATAGGGTGGCCTTAGAGAAATCACTGAGTGCACATTTAATTATAAAACATTTATTACAAATTTAAATCACATTTAAATATTATTATTAACATAGCAATTATTAAGAATTATACACATATATATATAAGCATAGAGGATATTTCCCAGGATAATATAATGAAATATAATAAATTAATCTGTTTATTTTTCAACATACACATATAAACAGTTGTGGTGTATCTCATACTTACAACTCTTTCTCTCTCCCATATACACCCCTTAGACTCCTTGTTCCTTGATGGAATAACACATTGTTAACCATTAACACTTTTGTTATGTGTTTATTAGTATAATTCAATGTTTAATTTTAATTTGTATGTTTCATATAAGGAATATATTGTTATTTCATTCTTTATATGTAGTAATTATTTGACCAATAAGGTTATTTTTATTAGAGCTAGATGTATTTTGTCTGTCAGTCAACTTATCCCAACATAATAATTACATCCATTTTTATTTTTAGAGTGTAATGTAGTTTTAACTATGTAATTTTATGTGTTTTGTATATGAATTAAGCAATTTAGATCCTCCCATATTAAGTGTTTATCTCCATATATTATGGTTCCTAATTTGCCTCTTTTGCTGTCAGCCATCGGTAGTATCTATTCAATTGAGCAGCACCCTATTAGCACATTAAGGGTTAAAACATCACCTTGCGATTAATCATTAATCACTGGACTGGCTGTATAAAAGGGCAGGACTTTTACCCATGATTCATCAGCCCTTTGAGAAAGTCGCCGATTGGTGACGAAACGCGTCAGGGAAGCGCGATTACGTCACGAAGACGCTGCGCACGCGCACGAGGCCATACCAAGCGCGGGAAGATTACAGCGGCCATTCGGAGTGGAGAGCTGAATTGGAACAGCATACAGACGGTATAACGGCGTCCTTATCCGGTTGGCGGTGATCTTGATCAGCTATCTGGAAGTGACTTCGCCCAGCAGTACCGGATGGTGGTGATATAATTCACAAACTGCATTTTAAAACTTTTTATCTTGTGAGTGCGATTCCCCCCCCCCCCCCACCTTTCCATCCCTTCCCTAATTTTATAATAAATTACGCAGTATTATGCTATGGGGCATGCGCTCTCTCTCTTTTTCTGTTTATATATATATATATATATATATATATATATATATATATATATATATATATATACAAACAAAATTATTATACTATTGCTGTCACACTATACCCAAGCGCAGTCCTTTTCTGTATATATATATATATATATATATATATATATATATATATATAATATATACAATGAGGGTCTGCGCTTGTGTGTGGAAAACCAGAAATATAGGATATATAAAATTGAATTAACTGATTAAAAATCATAAATATATAAACATATTATTAATAAATCAATATAATGAATACTACTATAATAAATCCTGAATAGTGAAATCAATTCATATACCAAAAGTGCACTGTGAATGTCTGATATAAAAAAAGCTAAAACATACAATTATACAAAAAAATATATGTGTGGTGCTGTGAACTTTGCCTTAATCTGCTAATTGCAGATAGTCCTCTAGAGTCCAACAAATAGATCCAATAATTGGGGAGTGACAGAAGCACTATTAGGATCAACCGGCAGCTTCTTAAAAGGGCACAACGACCTCCCTCTCCACCTGCATAGAAAAATAAGGAAAAAAAAAGCGCCAAATCCTAGTGCATTACTGTGCAAAAATCGATATATTTAATTCCCAAAAATCTCAATAAAAATGAACTCACAAACATAAAACAATTAAAAGCATTGTATGAGTAATACTCATGCTCCTAGGACCAGGAAACGCTGCTTTGCTGTTGAAGTCCCTCCGTGGCTCCACTGGAACAGATTGCTGCCTCCGTTGTTCACTGCCTGCAGGAACTGACGAATCAGGCACTCCACGATGGTCTCTCCCCCGGTGCACACCAACCAGTTGCTTTTTAGTTCCCACCGGGGACGGTTGAAGTCGCGGACCAGCGGATGACGTCACGGGAACCGTTCTTAATACCGGACCGGTAAAGATACTCAGCAGTTCAATTGCAAGCGTTGAAAAGTCCACTGCACACCTTCCCTACGCGTTTCATCTGATTAACAGACTTCTTCAGGGGAAGCGGCTATCTGCTATGGTAATAAATTATTGTTTATTGATATGTGTTTTGACTCTAGTGTAGATGTGCAGGGGTCTCCGGAGGAGAACTGCATTGGTTTGAGGTCCAGGGACCCCCTTCTTCCCCAGATACACGCCCGTTATAATCTTACCTCTAGTCTCGCCAAATACATGAATAGTGCCTTAACTCAGGATCTATGAATATACTTTTTAGTTGTGCCTACGTTATAGATTAACTATAATAGAGAGTATACCCATATATGATATGGTTGATAACCTTGCAGACATCAATGAATTAAATATATGGTAGGATCACATATCATCCGTCTATAGTTAATCTATTAACATTGTCTGGGATATTTATCTGTGGAACCGGGTATACAGTCTTAAATACAGATAAGATCCGTATTGACCTTAGGGGCGGATTACATAAATAGACCATACATTCCTTCACCATATTTACAAACAAGACCAGCACAATTCTATGGGTATACTTGTTCTATTTGTATCATCAAGGCCGAGTTTAGAGGCACATTTCAAGATTTTTGGTGAAGTTAATAATTATGCCAACAACAAGTGGAGACACAGAGGAGAATGAGGGATT
Source organism: Ascaphus truei (assembly GCF_040206685.1). Taxonomy (NCBI): domain Eukaryota; kingdom Metazoa; phylum Chordata; class Amphibia; order Anura; family Ascaphidae; genus Ascaphus; species Ascaphus truei. The sequence continues at coordinate 395,172,219 of NC_134484.1, read as the reverse complement.
ATCACTAAAATTAATCTGATGTCTGTGACAATTCGTCATTAGACTTGACCCAGTCTGATAGGGTAATCAAATGTATTGACTCCTAATTGGTCAACTAGCACACAGATTCCCCTATACCTAAAGTGATAAATACTCATCATAGGGTTCCGACGAGTAGACTCCTCCCCCTGAAGAAGCGTGTTAATCTCGCGAAACATATGTTGGGCTGAGTAGGACATCGCGGAGGTGACGTCACGCAGGAGCGGCGGTCCTTGTGGTCGATGCGGATCTCAACTACACGGCTTGTATCACACACCCTTTTCAATCGGGTTCGCTGCAACCCTCTATATGCTGCTGCGGCACATCTGAGTTTAACACATCGCCGGTTTTTCCCTGGCTTCCTGGAATGCGACGCACTTCACCTGGAGCATGCCGTATTCATTTTGCGTTCCCAGCCGCCGGTCATGTGCGGGTCATGTGCGGTTGACGCGCGGTTGATGCGTTTATTGAGAATGGTTCAGATTTAATAGGTTGAGATTCTTCGCGTGTCCGCCAGATGGCAGATATTCATGAATTGTAATGCGCATGCGCTTCAGTAATGTGTCGACTTGCAGGTGTTTCATTTAAAAAAGATACCACAGTGTGCTATTGTAACTTGGCCTTGAGACTGAAGGAAGAGGTTGCAAAAATGTATCAATTTAGGCTTTTCATATTAAAGAAAGACAAAGACCAGTTTTGGTTACAGTATTCTCCAGAGACCCACCTGCCCGCCATGAGTGTTCAAGTGCAGTCCGTTTTCCAAAAACCCGACAGAAGTTACGCGTATTTGATATGGGCCGCGATTAATGCAACAGATGATAAGATGGCAACAGTTGTTCAAATTTATCAGTATTTTATCAAAAACTATGACTTTTACAAATTTTTGCCAGCTCCTCATACGTGGAAGCGTGCAATAAGGAAAAGGTTATGTAGCGATCCCTGTTTTTATCGTATTAAGCCACAATTTTTTGGAGGGTATTGGTGTGTATCACCGGCTTTTTCCTGTATCTATGATCATGCAGACAGCAAAAGGCGAAGGGTCGTGTTAAAACCAACTAAGAAACGACAGTCGCTGCCAAGCAATGCACCAGCACCGGCTTCCAATGACGGTCCCGCCGTCAGTGACAACCCAGAGCCTGAGCCGGATTTCGCGTGCAGTTTCTATCAAGCTTGCATGTACCTAAGCAATTTCCAGCCTCATCAGCTGATTGCAGGTGGACTAGTCCCGCTGCAAACTATCGACGTGGATGACCAAGAACGCTGGACTGGCAGTGGACCGGCGGTGGCGCCAGCTGAATGGGAAATTCTATGGTGAGTATTGTTGCTGTATTATTTTCTATGTTTTTTTTAATTTTTTCAATACAGTATCAATATCGGTGCGATTCAAAAGTCAAGCGATTCTCCTGTAAGCAATATTATTGGCTGAGCGGCTTCTACAGTACTGTACTGCAGATACTGAACTATTGGTGGAACGCTAGGCGCATGCGCATTGGAACCTTCTTGAAACGCATACAGTATGCGTCATTACATTGACGGTAGGCGCATGCGCATGTGAACAGGAGACGCCCCCCAAGATAATTATTGGTGGGACTGGCTGGGAACTTCTTTAGACCATTACAGTAAAACTTTTCTTTTTGTTTTTACTCAGAAAAGAAAACGGCTAATGGAGGGATTTTGATGGATAATATCGCTTTGTGTAACAATGCCTGCACATTGCTGAATCGGATTTAAAAACTCATGTACCGGAATCTACAGTTTAGTGGCTGATGTACACTATGCTGATGTTTTCCGGCCGTACAGTATACAATACTTTTTTATAAACAGTATACTGTGTAATAAACCCGAAAAAAAATAAAAACTATGCATTTATTGTAATGTATTACAGTACTGTACATACAGTATGTGTCTTCTATAAAGTGCCAGTACATACATTACAGTACTGTATGTGTCTTCTATTTTTTTTAATACTCTTGTACTGAGCATGCCTACAGTATACAGTACAGTGTGCCTGGACAGTAGTGTACATTCTAGAAACACTGTATTTTGTTACAGTAGCAAAGGAGCCAATGGAACAATTTAAAACAAATCAACATGTTTTTTTATTGGTGGAGTAAGTACAAAAACATTTATTTACAAATACTGTACAATGTAGAAACATTTTAAGTGCACAGCAATTCAAAACATCAACAGGTGTAGGGTTTACTGCTACAGTTGTGAAAACATTTATGTATAGAAAGTAAAAACATTTACAGTCAGTCAGTATGGTTTACAGTCACATGTTTTAAAAACAAATACTTTATTCATAAAATATACAAAATGCAACATCTCCTTTATTAAAGAACGGCAAGTCAAAACATATACAGTGGGATGGTGTGCAAAACAGTCTGCACCAGTACAGTCCTTGAGGGCAGCAAACAGGCCGATTTTCAGGACATCCTTGAAAACCGTGCCTGTTTGCGGCCCTCAGGGAGTGGAATTGTGCAAGTCCTGTGTGTGTGTACAGCAAGTTAAAACATTTCTGAATAAATACAAGTTAAAAAACACACAACAACATGTTCTTTATTTAAGTACAGCAGGTCAAAACATGTACAATACAGTTCAGCACAACAGTATGGTCTTACCTGTGATTAAAAAAATTCTTTATTCATAAAATACAGTATACAAAATGCAACATCTCCTTTATTAAAGAAACATACAGTATTCAGTACAGTGGGATGGTCTGCAAAATAGTCAGTCAGGCTTGCACCAGTACAGTCCTCGAGGGCAGCAGACAGGCCCGGTTTTCAGGACAACCTTGAAAACCGTGCCTGTTTGCGGCCCTCAGGGACTGGAATTGTGCAGGTCCTGTGTGTGTGTGTACAGCAAGTTCAAACAGTAAGTTAAATACAGTACAGCAGGTCAAAACATCTCCTTTATTTACAGTAAGTTCAGCAGGTCAAAACATGTACAGTACTGTACAGTACAGCACAACAGTATGGTCTTACAGTTCCCGTAATTAATCCAGAAAGTCCACCACCTTGTCCGTCCATGGCCGATTCCATGCATGGTGCAAAACGCCATTAATGCAGTCTCGAACGCCTTTCATTACAGGATCTGTAATTGGATAAAAGCGCCGCAATTCCCCCAGAATGGTCTTTCTTAAATTGGCAGGAAGTGCCTTTTTTACGCGATTTCCTTCGTAGTTCACTCTGAAGGCCCAGTCGCAATACAAAGAGTAGGGCACATGGTGCTTAAAAAGTAACAAGGCATACTTGTGGGGTGCGCCAGCACTCAGCACCGGTGGCAGATCGTGCAGGGTGATGTCGGGCACCGTATCGATGCGAGCGAATGTAGGTCTTCTGTAAGCGGGTGTGCTTGAGGCGACGGGCGAGGGTAGGTTGTCTGGGAGGAAGCTTTCCTCCTGTCTTGGTCGCTGTGTTGTCTCCTTTCGTGGTCTTGACGGAGTTGTCATGTCCTCCTCAACGGCATACATGTACACTACATCTTCTGGTGGAGGGGGTGCACTTGGTGATGGAAGGGGGTCGATGCTCCCATTCATCACATCCATGTCACCCCCCTGCTCCGGCGTGGGGAAAACAGGGGCATTAACACCGAGCAAATGATGTATACCCGCTATGTCAGCCTCTATCTTCTCCATCCGTCGATCCATCCGTTGATCCATATCTAGCATCCGTTGATCCATATGTATCATCCGTTGATCCATATATAGCATCCGTTGCTCCACATTTAACATGGTCTCCAGAAGCAGATCTATCTTTGCTAGCACAATAGAGTTCCCGGGGAGATCAACACTTATCCCATTCAGCATCCGGTCTAACGAGCTGCTTCTTGTGCATGGCGTGTGGACATCTGGGTGGATGGGTGCAACGGAGGATGAGATGGGGGTTCCATGGAGAGAAGCGACATCGAAGAAGGGTGGAGGAGGTGACCTGTGGATATCCGGTACAGGAGAAGCGGCAGCGTCGTCGAAGAGGGATGGAGAAAGTGACCTTTGGATTTCTGGGCGAGAAGCAGAGTCATCTAAGAGCAAAGGAGAAAGTGACCTGTGGATTTTAGAGGCGGCAGCATCATCGGATAGAACCGGAGAAGATGGCCTGTGGGTTTCCGGGAGGGCGGCGACAGCGTCGAGGACGAGGGGTGGAGGAGAAGACGGGCTGAAGATTTCCGGGAGAGCGGCGGCAGAGTCGTCGAAGCATATGGGAGGAAGTTGTCTACGGGTTCGATGGGTTGGCTGCCAATCATTTTGCATCGAGAGTACATCACCGTATATCTTCTTGACATAATAAGGCTGACGTCTATGAAAACCCTTATCCTTTGGGGTCAGCAGAAGGTTTTCTTTATTGGCCTTAGCCTGTCGCTTTTGCCTTAGCGTGGAAAAGGCAACCGCCTTTCGCTTTTTCTGCATGACAGGCACGGCAGAGGCGAGAGGGTTCCTGCGTCCGTCGAATCGGGGTTGATCATGGAAGCAGGTGGCACAATGCAGTACAGTATCTGGACAAGGGCTAGTTCAGATAAAGATCATCGAGTGGTGGGCTATGCAAAGTGTGGAACCTTTTATGCATGGCGGCGAGGTACAGGTGTTGAAAGTGGGCGTACTCTAATGTGAGTCATTACCATATAAATACACAATCCATTTTGTTGATTCACTGCACATTGAATACACATCAACTAAACATAGAATATACATTCTTGTGTTTGTATTTCTTTCTACTCGCAGCAATGCCTGTTAAAAATATTTCCAAGGATCTCAGCATGCGAATTAAGGAGATGTACACGAGCGGACACCGAATTGCTGCTATCCAACGCTGGTTAGCTACTTCTGGCCTCGTTGTGCCAGCAACCACCGTGAGCTATCATGCACACGGAAAAAACAGAGAACGCAAAAGGGCACCAAGGGTAACTAACGCGTAAGTATATTTATAAAACTTTAAAAAAAAATTGGATCCAAAAATATACTGTACATCTACAGTACTGTATCTAATATTTTTGTTATTTCTGTAGATTTATATTACAACAGTATATATATATTTTGTATATTTATATTACAAAAGTGTATATATTTTGTATATTTATATTACAACAGTATACATATTTTGTATATTTATATTACAACAGTGTATATATTTTTTATATTTATATTACAACAGTATATATATTTTGTATATTTATATTACAACAGTGTATATATTTTGTATATTTATATTACAACAGTATATATATTTTGTATATTTATATTACAACAGTGTATATATTTTTTATATTTATATTTATATTACAACAGTATATATATTTTGTATATTTATATTTCAACAGTTTTATGTTGCTGCATACTGTATTAATAGAACAATATATTGTATCCTCTTGATCTACTGTCTCTAATATTTTTACTTACGGAATGTTTTTCTTTACATTGTAGGGAGACAACTCTTCTGGTGGACAAAATAAGTGAGGAGAATGATGAGAAAAGTGCATTAAGGGTCAAATACACTCTGCAGGAAAATCACAATCTCACTGTATCCGAGACCAGCATAAAGAAGATGAGAGGCAGCATTGGATGGAAATATGGACGTGTGAGGTTAGTACTGGACAGTACAGGAGGTAAAAGTGTTGTTTAGGAAACTGTACTGTACTGCTAAAATTATTTTTTCCTTGTCATTACAGAGCGTACCCCATGATAAGGGACGCAAACAAAATCAAAAGAGTGGTCCAGGCCCAGGCATGGATCGACAGTGGGGAAACTTTCCAGGATTGCATCTTCACTGACGAGTCTACTGTGTCGCTGGAGAGATTTGCAAGCTTTGCATTCCACAAAAAAGGCCGCATATCTTTTAAGCCGCGGCCAAAACACCCCGTGAAGCTGCATGTGTGGGGTGCCATCTCTAGGCATGGACCACGATGCATTGTCATCTTTGAAGGTAAAATATATGAAATATAATGTAGCTGTATGCACTGTACTTTACTAGTGTAGCCTTACTGTATGCACTGTACTGTACTATTGCGCAGTTTTTTGAGTACTTTTCATTTCTTTCTATAGTAATCATGAATAAAGCGTTCTTCCAAGACAACATTGTCCCTGAGATAGTGCAATACATCACACGTGAGTTCCCGAATGGTCACTGCTTCTACCAGGACAACGATCCGAAGCACACCCCGTCAACAGCGCATATCCTTGAGCGCGGTATCAACTGGGTAAAGACGCCAGCGGAGTAAGTGCGGTAACCGTGTCTCATTTTTCCCCCACAGTTTTTACTGTGTACTGTATCTCTTAAACTAATTGTCTTTTTTTTTCCAATGACAGATCACCAGACTTCAATCCGATCGAAATGGTCTAGCATCAGCTGAAGGACCATATCCGTAAAGTGGCGAAACCCTCCAAAAAGGACGAGTTGTTGAAAGGCATAATGAGTTTTTGGAACGATGTACTCACCGTGGAACGCTGCAATAAATATATAGACCATATTGCAACTTTGTTGCCCATTGTCATCGCGCGTAATGGGCAAGCATCAGGAAAGTAGTACTGTGCTGTAGTATTGTAAGTACAGTATGATACAGTTAAGTATGGCACATATTTTTTCTTTCCAAATAGTCAGAGTATTTAATGTTCTGTATCCACTGCTAGTTACAGTAAGATCCCTACTAAGGCGCACCGCAGACCTTTATGTTATATTGCGATCAGAGGTAGCAGAAAAATATATATAAAATCAATTTTATTAACATAAGTATGTAGTGTTTAAAAACTGGACATATATGTAGTTGAGTGTTATTTATGTCTATGCATTGTAGTCACTCAGTTGATCCTTTTGATTCAAGCTAAGGTAGGTTTGTAGACCCCGGATGAAGTCGCAGACCGCGACGAAACGTACTGTACGTCGGGTCTTTGCCGACAGTTTCTGTACTGTAGTTAAGCTCAGCTGGATCGTGGAGTTTGCCAGTGTGCTGACAGTCTGTAACAATGTTACCAAGTATATACTTGACACGCACGTGTCAGACTGTGGCACTATTTCGCTATTCTGATACACCCATTTAAAGAGGTGTTGTTAACGCATTACCACAGGGTAATGCATTTTGTTCTCACTGCATAGGGATTTCGCCCGTATCGATCAAGCTACATTCTCTCCCTTCCTTACATATAGGGATCGTAGGCATCCTTAGCTTACCATATCTACATCAGAAGTGTTACGAGCGACTCTTGTAACATTCTATATATGTGACTCACTAAACACTTGCATTGAAAGACTGACTATACTTTCATTCACATATTAGGAATTATTCACTCCATTTCCCCCCTCGCACATCGCCCTGATCACCAAAGCAGGACACTCACAGGCTGACAGTGACGCATGTGCACTGAGATTCAGGCAGCCTATTAAGGTTATAGGGAACTGCAGCTACACTAAAATTCGGAATCAAATGGAAGACATACCTGATATATGATTCATACAGAGCACCCATTAGGCATCTGCAAAAAACAAAGAAGTATTTTGGCTAGTGTGAGTGACTAATACAGCACTAAATGAAAGTAAATGATAGAAACCCACACAGCCAATGTGATGATTTTTTCTGCAAGGAATTAGTAAAGTACCAATTCCTCCCTTTTAACCCTGGTGTGCAATTAGCGATCTATGCATCATTCTACCTATGTAGCTCAGAGACTCTCCCCTTTGAAAGCTTAAAAACTTTGATCTACAAACTAGGTGTCACTTACCCTGTCTCTCCTTTGCATATCGCCTTGATCACCAAACCAGGACTCTCACGGAGTAACGATGACGCATGCGCAGTGAGAGATAGGCATAAAAATTACCTTACTTGATAGGGAATTGCAGCTACACAATAATATTCATTTGAATGGAGGATGCACCTTGCATCGGATCTGTGTAATACTGGCAAAGAGCACACATAAGGCATTTGCTAAACCACAATATAATATCTGGCTAATACCATTGGCTACTATAGCACTACACAAAACTATATGAGAACTAGTCATCACAGCCGTTGTGACTTCCTTTGCAAGGAACTACCGAAATATTCATCCTTCCCTAACCAACATTTATCAGAGTGGTAGTATTACAACGCAAATACCTAGTTTGGTAGATTTATATTTCTAGACCTGTATCCTCCTCACCTGAGGTAACTATGAGAGTAATGTGTGAGAAAAAATACTAATCTCAAAATTTATGATAACGCACAGACACAGGTCAAAGAATCTCAAATACCAAACAAAATAGCTCTGGATGAGTGTTCCTTCAAGCTCATGGGATTAATCATAACTCATAAAAAGGAGGAGAGATCTGCTTTAGAAAAAGAAATTAATGATTTGAAAACTAAATTAAAATCATTTAATAAAATGGAACATTTTTCTAACAATGACCTTATCCTGTCCCAGAATATAGACGAGGTGGAGAATACGATCCTTGAAAAGAAACAGTCAAAGTTTGAGAGTGATAAGCAAGATTATCTTAGACATCAAGTGTATTATTGGGAAAGATCCCCAAATCCCAATACAAACAGATTTAGAGGTAGATAAAAATCACCCCAGAATAGATCTAATGATAAAAGTAATCAGAGTAAGGGTGTAAACCATCCAACCCGTAAGAAATCAATTCTTAAAAATAAATATGCTGAAGTCTCAAGTGCGGACTCAGATCTCTCGGAAGGGGAAAATAGATCTACCTCAATCACGTTTGAAAAAGAGAAACAGGATGATCTTTGGAGGAAGAAAAACCCAGGTGGGGTATATCGTGATTCCTCTACCTCGGATCGAATGAGCCACTCCATGTATACCAGTGAAGATGATGCAAGACCATCCACCTCTTCCACTGTACCTGCTTTTTTAGGACGCGGAGGTCCAAAAGGAAGAGGGGAATTCCAAAGAGGGGCCACGAAGAGGAAAAAGTACAATTGATGGAGGACAATGTTATAAATATCTCCAATATTACATTGACTTTAGACCAACGTAAACTCCTGAATAAGGGGCTTAATTTTGCTCCGCAAAGTAACTTTAACCTCTTCAATACCATCATAGACTTGCAGTGTTTCACTCGCAAGCTGGCCCTAACAAAATTCTTTTCAGCAAACAAAGCTTCAGTAAACGAATCAGGAGAGGCTCCTGGCACTATTGCGGATGTTGATTTGAATGTATGTGATATTAACAGAGAAACTCTTTCTTATAGGGAGCACTGTGCAGTGGCGGATTTGGAGGGTCTCCTTGATGACCAAGTTGGTAATCTATCCCCATATGATCTTTCTATGGATTTTTTCCAACACGAACATACGGGCTTTAAAAGAAAATCAATTTTCTGTGCCAATAACTCTAAGGGTCCCTTTATCTCTACCTTTGAGAAACTAGTTGAGAGGGACCTTAGGGTGTTGGTGGAGGGGATTATGATTGGCCACCCAAAAGGGGATAATCTTTCGAGGACTGAGCGACAGGAACTTGCAAACCTACAACAAGACAAATCCCTTGTCATTAAAAAAGCAGACAAGGGAGGAGCTATTGTTGTTCAGTCCTCGGAAGATTATAATAAAGAAGCGCTCAGGCAGTTAGGAGACGCTGCCTCATATAAAAAACTCAACACTGATCCTACCAAAAAATACCTTGACCAGCTTAAATCACATTTGGAATTGGGTGAAGTCCTTTATATCTTTGACCCAAAAGAGTTGGGCTTTCTGTACATACCAGATCCAATTACACCTATTTTTTATCATCTCCCAAAGATCCATAAAACCCTGACGCAACCTCCAGGTAGGCCAATTGTGTCGGGAATTGGATCTTTGGGAGATGCTTTATCACGTTATATTGATTTATTTTTGCAGCCTCTAGTGCTCAGTCTGCCCTCTTACATAAAAGACTCCTGACATTTAATTGAAGATTTAAAAACAACAAAATGGAATACCAACTGTATCTGGGTCACAATGGATGTGCAATCATTGTACTCCATCATAGACCATAGACAGGGCATAGAGGCTGCACAACACTTTTTGAATAGATCTGATCTCTCCCCTGCACTTTGTGTATTTTTGATTGAATCTATCACTTTTTTGCTCACGCACAACTATTTTAGTTACGACTCACAATTTTATTTGCAACTCACTGGCACTGCAATGGGTACGTCTTTTGCACCATCTTACGCGAATCTTTTCATGGGGTTTTGGGAATCACTTTTTATTTATAGTGATTTGAATTTGTTTAGGCAGCACATTCTTTTTTATCGCCGGTATATTGATGACCTGTTTTTCATTTGGGAGGGTGACACACACACTCTGGATTTATTTATCCAGTCGTTAAATTCTAATAATTATAACCTACACTTCACGTATGAGCACAGTAGTAATCACATACACTTCTTGGATATTCTTATTTATATTGACATAAGGGGAGAGATTCAGACTGATGTGTACAGAAAGCCCAACTCAAGAAACACTTATCTTATGGCGAATAGCAACCATTCTTTGCCCCTCAAAAAAGGTATACCTAAGGGGCAATTTATGCGCCTTAGAAGACTGTGTTCAACTGAGGATAATTTTGTTAAGCAGGCAAAATTGCTGATTACTAGATTTAAAAACAGGGGATACTTAGAAAAGGATCTAGTGGAAACTTATACCCTGGTCAAGGCTATGTCAAGGGAAGAGCTTCTTTCAACAAGTGTTAAAGAGAAAAGGGGAAACCGTACCCAATCCGTGCCCCTGTTTATTACAAGACAGAGCAGTCAATCAAATGATATTCGTTCCATCATAGTTAAGCACTGGGACACACTTAAATTAGACTGTGATTTACATAGTATCACAAGCGAAAAGCCTAAATTGGTCTTTCGCAGAGCCAAACCCTTATCATCATACCTGTCACCTAGCCTTTTCTCATCGCAAAGTGTGGATAATATCAGGAACATCGCTAAGGGTTTTTTTCAATGTGGACGGTGTAATATGTGCCAATATGCCAGACCAACAAAGGCCAATGATTGCCTCAAACCGAAGGTTCGAAAAACAATACAATCTTTTATCAACTGCAACAGCAGTCACATTGTTTACATGATTAGATGTGGGTGCAACAAGACATATATCGGCCGTACAGTTAGAGCTTTAAAAATCAGAATACAGGAACATGTACGACTAATAAAGAAAAAGGATTTGTTGCATCCGGTTCCTCGACATTTCTCCTCTTGTCAGTATGGGGGACTAAAAGGCTTTTCCTTTTTAGGACTTGAACATGTTTCTAATCTGACAAGAGGTGGTAATAGACTAAAAATGCTGAATCAAAAAGAAATGTCTTGGATTTTTTGCATGGACAGCCTCCATCCACAAGGTCTTAATGTGGATTGGGAGCTGTCCCCTTTTCTGTAAAACTGCAAGTCTTGTATATATTAGTCAGCTGTTTGCTGAATAGATGACTTTATTGCCCCTTTCATGTTTATTCTGTTTACTTCTTATTCCTTAAGTGCTGAAACTATACGGGTCCTTTTTTTTTTTATATATATATTAGGCCTGATCATGTGTAAAATTGCATGGTATTATGTTATTCTAAACATTTGGAAACTTTGATTCATTGACTTACTGCTTCAAAGAAGGCTTATATATATCGGTGATCTCACAGTTCCCACAACTATTGTTGGGACTTTGGGCTCATTTATATTGTTCTAATTATATTTACATAATGTAATGCCTAAAGTATATGTGGTCAGCATCACCCTTAAACAAAATATAATAATATCAGTACTTTAGAATTCTAGTACCTACACTGTATCTGCTGCCAGAATCACGTTATATGATTCTGCTTTATTGTCCCTACACAAATTCTCCTGTTTTAATAGACATTTGATCTGCAACATGTTTTATACATGTTTTTTAATTATATGCACAATAGGTGATATGAGTATATTTAGTTTTTTAGAATAGTTGTATAGAGGTCTATATAGTTTATAATGTTAAGGTAGTCATTTATGTATGAGTAAATTTAGTTTTTTAGAATAGTTGTATAGAGGTCTATATAGTTTATAATGTTAAGGTTGTCATTATTGTATGTATGGTGTTATCACACTATGTATCACTTAATTAATTGATGTATATCTTTTGTAAAAATTTGTTTTGTATTGTTCTGTTTTGTACTGTTCTCCATATACCAGTTTGCTTTGACAGCCAGAAGATGGTCCCTATTTTACACCATTCATCCCCTGATATATATGTAGATATCGTTTCCCTCATTGCATTTAGTAATAGAAGGGTTAAATCCCCTTCCATTAGGCTTTGTGAGCCGTTCCCTTTAGATTTGCATAATCACTAAGTGGTATAGATTACATCACAATGGGGCGGGGATTTTAAAATCCTCGTGCGGGAATACATGGATATTTAAGGCACATCTCTGGCTGTAGTATAGCACTCTTTGATAAAGTCGCTTAGACGAAACGCGTCAGAGAATTGTTCTGTCTTTTTAATCAGGGCTTATATGCCGCATTAAAGTCTTTCTGTTGCACGCTGCCGCCAGCCTGATACTTTGTTCTGCAGTGCTCCAAAGCCCCCACCCTTTTTTCACTTACCAAACAAAATAAACTACATCTCCGGCAAATAACACTTGACTAAGACAAAATGCTCTACAAACCTACCTTATCCTGAATCAAAAGGATCAACTGAGTGACTACAATACATAGACATATATAACACTCAACTACATATATGTCCAGTTTTTAAACACTACATACTTATGTTAATAAAATTGATTTTACATATATTTTTCTGCTACCTCTGACCGCAATATAACATAAAGGTCTGCGGTGCGCCTTAATAGGGATCTTACTGTATCTAGCTGTGGATACAGAACATTAAATTTTCTAGCATCTACCTCCCTGGCTGCACGCATATTACAACAAGGGTTAGGAGCAAGGTCCTCTGCACACTATTAGCCAATAGTCAGAGTATACAGTAGTTACAGTTTTTTATTTACAGAGAGAGCAGCACCAGCCATCAGGTTACAGTACATAGTATTTAACAATAGTCAGAGTATACAGTAGTACCAGTATAGACTAGTTTGACAGTACTACAGTAACTGCCTACTAACTGCTCAATTTTTTTCTTTCCAGAGAAAGCTGCACCAGCCATCTACAGTAGTACTACATATCACACAATGCCATAATACAGTACGCACATAATTGCACTAATTTTTTGTTTTCTTGTCATTTCAGGAAAGACGGAAAAAATAATATATATATATGTATATATATATATATATATATATATACATATATATTAATATTATTTTTTCCGTCTTTATCTTGTTCCTCATTCTGTGTACAGTACAGTAGTTCATTGAGAGAGGAGAGGTTTTGTGTACATCATTACTGCTGTTTATATACTGTACATTTTACTGTACAAACATTAGATTGGACACAAAACCCCACCTCCCCCCAGGCCACCATATATATTATACATTACAGTATATATTATTAAATAATATTCTTATAAATGTGCATTATTCATGTTTCCCCATGTTTTAGAAATGTTTTCTAAATGTTTATCCAATTTCAATCTGCCAAAAGAACTTAATAAAGACTGCATTATGTATTATTCATGATTATTTTTATATTTGTATTTTTTGGTTCCTGATAAAATAAAATAAATATTTATTCACATTTCTGCTAGTCATAATCATTTACAACAACCACAACCCCCCCCCCCCCACCCCTACAGTACACCAATGAATCAGTTAATGGGTTTTTTAACTCTCAATTCTCACAATGCTGTGGAAATCGGATTTACATTTCAAAATCGAGAAGGGATTTTCCAAAGCGTTACCGTAAACAAAGCCTCAAAGGGTTGGGGGGGGGGGTGATTACACGCAGGCGCACTGAGGCTTTGTAGCTCGGCTATGGACGGATTAAGAACACAATGGCAATATTCAGAAAATTAACGACTCTGTGGAGAGAGGGGGTTGGGTGAGTCATGCGCAGAAAGAAGCAAGCTCCCATCTCTAAAAGGATTAGAGTACACGCAGGCGCAGTGAGGCGATTGACGCTCGGCTAGAGATGGATTAAAAACACAATGACTAACTAACTTCAGAAAATGAATAACTCTATGGAGGTGTCTGTCGATAAGAGTTTGTGTGTGTGTGTGGGAGGGATGAAGGATTAGATGTGCAGCAGTTCAAAGAAATAACACAGTGTACTGTACTGTAGAGTACAGTAATTTCAATAGGCAGTTCATCATAATACTGTAATTTGATCCCTACACCCCCAAATACAGTACATAAAAAGCACACAAATCAACCATGTGCAGGCAAACGCACAGATTTAATATTGTAATATCAAGATTGTTTTTGCAGGCTTGTGGATAAAATAACAGTTAAAAAATCATAGTTAAAAAAATTTGGGGGGGCACTCAAGCAAGCAGTGGTGGGTGAAGTTACAGGCGCATCTCAAAGAGAATTACACGCAGGCGCAGTGAGGCTTTGTAGGTCGGCTATGGACGGATTCATAACACAATGGCAAGATTCATAAAATTAACGACTATGAGGAGAGGGGGGGGGTTGGTGACTCATGCGCAGTAAGCAGCTAGCTCCCATCTCTAAAAGGATTACACGCAGGCGCAGTGAGGCTTTGTATGTCGGCTATGGACGGATTAAGAACACAATGGCAAGATTCAGAAAATTAACGACTCCGTGGAATTTCAAATCCTTGAGCTAGCGTTCGTGGGGGAGGGGCTGCAGGGTACAGCTGCATGAAGTTCAAAGCTAAAGACATACTTTTATTTCAAAAGGCAGTTCATCATAATAATACACCCCCAAATACAGTATGTAAAAAGCACACAAATCAACCATGTGCAGTCAAACACACAGGGTCACAGTCAAAAGCTACAGCACAGATCGAATATTGTAATACAGTAAGATGGGTTTTGCAGGCTTGTGGAAAAAAAAAAATTACAATAATTTTTTTTTTTAATTTTTAATTTTTTTTTGGTCACTCAGGCAAGCAAGCAGTGGTGGGCGAAGTTACAGGTGCATGCGCAGTAAATTCCTGCTGTCAAGCAGGAATGTGATTGAAACCAGACACACGTTCAAAGGAATGGTGTGGGACAGATGTACTGCATTGCACAGAAGATAAGAAGTTGAAATACCCTGCAGTGCAGTTAATTATCCAGAGCGATGGGAGAGCGCTGTATATGCCGAAATGTGACACTGTTACAGTACTGTACACGCCTATGCGTTTCAACAATTTTCAAATGTGACATACCGTACAGCAGCACTGCAAATGCATGTATACTTTAAATATGCAAATTAACAATTACTGCGCGCGCACACACAGACTGTGTTCTGACGTAGGTTGAACCGCGAAGGTATTAGACTTCCAAGACAACAGCTCGCAAACGCCCCCTGTGTTTTTACACGGCATTGCAGTATTGCAGACAGCGAGAATAAAATGCTAATATCACGAGCGCGAAAATAACGCAGTTCACTCCGGGCGAAAATGACAAAAAAACGCACCTAACCGGGATAATCATAGAGCCGCGGATCTAGCCGTCTTAGACTCAGATCGGCTGCCACTGTATACACACTAGATATAGCAGGATGCTTATTTTTCTATGAGTAAACAGGCTCCGTTTATTTTCCTATGAGTAAAAAGGCTGCACTTGTGTGAAACTGTATTGGACACAGAGGATACAGTGTGTCTGAAATCCTTAGACTAGCTACAACATCAATGATCATACTATTGTTACGCCTGTGCTCGGCACAAACCAGGGCCGGACCGCAGGGCTGAGGTTGGGTTATGAAATTACCAACCTTAGACCACGCAGACTGGTCCGGAGTGCGAAGTTCATAATCAAATGGGCCGGGTTCAGAACTGGAGAGATCAGCGTAGTCATTGGACGAGCCAAAGTCGGGGTAGGAGAAGACAGGACAGTCGATGGCCGAACCAGGGTCGGAAAAGAAGACATCTGGGTAGTCGTAGTCATAGCAAGGAATCGGCAACAGGGAATCAAGCAGGTCCTCCTGCTTCAGCATAGAAGTTGCAGGTCGGGAGCGGGGTCTGCGCGAGTGGCGTCCACGGCCCATGGTACCAGTCTCAGCGAGGAGAAGGCTGACCAGAGTTCAGCAGAGAGATGGCTGACCGGAGAGGGCACACTGCCAAGCAGCACTGGAAAACCAATGCTTCAGCGCAGGAATTCAAGTTGGCCTCTGCGAAGGGAGAAAGAGCAGCAGGCCACGGGGTCCAAACAGCAACCTCTACTAAGGGTAGAAGCAGCATGTTGCGGCCTCCAGGGAGATAGCACACAGCAGGTCTCCGGGGTGCTAGGACACAGGCTACAGCATTGTAGCTGCTGAAGGATACTGGAACACAGGAATGAAAGCAATGAGCTGGAACACATCAACTGTGAAGTCATGAGGGAAAACAGGAACAAACTCTGGAACACAATACACAGAGATTAGAACTAGAGATAACAAGCCAGGGGCTTGTGGCAGAACACGGTTAACATCCAAGAAGGATTATGTTCGGCCAAGAAGCATTGTGTGAATGCAGTATTTAAAGGCCAGCAGGCCAATCCCCGGAGGAGGGTGTGAGGCCACTGCTCCAATGACTGAGTACCAGGCTAGGTTGCAGTGATAGCCCACACAGCTGCTGTTGATTGCAAAGAGGGAATTAGTGAGAACAACAGCACCCTGCAAGGCTACGAGAAAAGCCAGGAGTGGATTCCTGAGAACTATGTGGCAAGATTGTCTTTTGATAGACCATGTTTTGAGTAATTGTATCATAGCTATACTGACAGTCTAGGATTTCTGCCTGGGGATATTTACCCTGTCTGTTGCTAATGGCTTCATGTTATCTGCAGCTCTGACTCTGATACACTGATTCCAGAGCAGCAATTGGGTTCTAAGTCACAGTATAATACAACAAGCTGTCTCTCTGTATCTCATTGGTCTCAATATATTGGAGCTTACCCAGCATAGGTACTTGACATACCCTGGGATACACACCCATTTCCACAGTGGAAACTATGAGGTTAATTAAGCTTTGATTTGGGTATACCAAGTGTCTAGTCGTTTAACATATAGAGCTGACATGAGTCTGTATGACTAATCTGCATCTAGAGTATACAAATACTCCCACTGTCAGGTGATACTAGTTATGACATGACCTAAGGATCGCAGGAGAGAAGAGAGTTATTTAGCTACTAACTCTATAATACTGTAGCTATCCGATAGTCTTACTCTCTTTTCTCCATACTTCCTCCGTTGGGAATTTTAACAATTTTAACCATTTAGTGTGTAAGAATTTTATGTAATAATTTTTTTTTGTTTTGGTCGCTTTTACTTTCCCTGGTTTGGATCTGGCTGTTGGACCACAGGAGAACTTAGGCTGTGATTTATGGTAATGAGTGCAAATAGTGGGCTGCTTTGAAACCGTCTATTTGGGTTCTCTCTGTGTACTGTAATATTTACCTCTCTTGCACCTACTTCACATTTTGTAGGACACTAATACATAGGTGAGCAGTCATATCCATCTTATCTATATTTAGCCTATAATAGTAATAATCCCCTCAGAACAGGTCATTACTAGCCAATAATGCCCTAGCTAAGTTAAAGTCCTTTGACTCCGCCTCGGGCCTTCAACTCTTCCAGCCAGGGCATTATTGCCCAGTAATGCCCTGTTCTTCAGGGATTATTACTTAAGTAAGGTATTGTTTTAAAGTTGATGTATTTTTATACATGTATAAATAACTAATAAATAAAATGGTCTTTTAGTTTAACATTTTGGCCAAATTGTTGTAAGCCCTTGAGCCAACTACACGGCAGACCACGTTTCAAGGGTCCCTACACTAATATAAATTCTGTATGTGTTATAATTCTTGTTCAGCTAGTCTTGGCTGATTGGAGGGTGGCAACCTCCTATCCAATTGAAGCTCACTCCCTCCCACATTTAAATGGTTAAAAGCTCACTCCATGGCATCTCCAACTATCAGGGGAACTTGCCTGCATGCAGTGTGATTGTGACAAATCTATTACAGAGTGCTTTTCCTGGTAATGTACAGATTAATAAAAGCTTCAATCAGACTTAGAACTTTTGCAACTTATATTGACAGATTTATTATAAATCATTCTTCCTGGCAATGCACAGGTTATTAAGAATCTATATTAGTGTAGGGACCCTTGAAACGTGGTCTGCCGTGTAGTTGGCTCAAGGGCTTACAACAATTTGGCCAAAATGTTAAACTAAAAGACCATTTTATTTATTAGTTATTTATACATGTATATTTAGGCACTGTACAGTATATAAGTTTTTCTGGATGTGCACTGAGCTTTGTCTGTGTTTTATGTTATGTCTCTGGTTTTAAATATATATATTGCCATGCTCAGTAGCACTCCTCTGTGAAACTTATATTCTTATATATATGTTGTGGGTATTTTGGGGATTCAATATGAGCTTGTAGGTGTTCTGTATGTTTTATAATTCTTGTTCAGCTAGTCTTGGCTGATTGGAGGGTGGCAACCTCCTATCTAATTGAAGCTCACTCCCTCCCACATTTAAATGGTTAAAAGCTCACTCCATGGCATCTCCAACTATCAGGGGAACTTGCCTGCATGCAGTGTGATTGTGATAAAACTATTACAGAGTGCTTTTCCTGGTAATGTACAGGTTAATAAAAGCTTCAATCAGACTTAGAACTTTTGCAACTTATATTGACAGATTTATTATAAATCATTCTTCCTGGCAATGCACAGGTTATTAAGAATCTATATTAATGTTGGGACCCTTGAAACGTGGTCTGCCGTGTAGTTGGCTCAAGGGCTTACAACAATTTGGCCAAAATGTTAAACTAAAAGACCATTTTATTTATTAGTTATTTATACATGTATATTTAGGTACTGTACCGTATATAAGTTTTTCTGGATGTGCACTGAGCTTTGTCTGTGTTTTACTGCTGCGGCCGAGTTTATTCGAGCATTTGCCCGGTCTCGGCCGCAGCAGTAACCTGGCGTGCGCCGGAGGGTGCCCGGCGCGCGCCAAAGCCGCGGAGGAGCGCCCTCCGATCGGGGCTTTCTTCCTCCGCTCGCCGGGTCCGCCGGGTCCCCCGGAACCCCCTGCCGCCGTCCCCCACATCGCGGGACACCAGGGCTCCCTCGGGGAGCCCTGGACGTGCGTGCAGGGGGCGCAGGCTCCCGATGATGCGTGACCGCGCATCGGTGCTGCGCGGCACGCCGAGGGAGTGGGGCTAGCAAGCCGGGACATGTCCCGGCTTGCGGTACTAGCCCTACTCGAAATAAACGTGTCGCCAGTGTATGTTATGTCTCTGGTTTTAAATATATATATTGCCATGCTCAGTAGCACTCCTCTGTGAAACTTATATGCTTATACACTGGCGACACACTTTATTCGAGCTCGGCTAGTCCCACGAATTCGGGTATACCCGGGTGTATTGAGGTTTGTGACTGTTTTCTGCCCGAGTGCATTGAGGTATTTTCCAGGCAGGGATTGAAGCATTTTATTCCCGCTGGCTGCAATACTGCACAGTATATATATATATACTGCATTACAATTCATGAATTTATGCCATCTGGTAGACACGCGAAGCATTGCAGCCTATTAAATCCTAATCATTATCATTTAACAGATCAGCCGCCCGTCAGCCAGGCATGAACCCAGGCTTGGAAGGCAAACACAACGGGGCTTGTCAGAGGTGAGGAGCGGCGCATTCCAGGTATCTGCCAGGTACATACTGGGTATTTGCTCGAATAAAGTGTGTCGGTGCAGTATATATGTTGTGGGTATTTTTGGGGTTCAATATGAGTTTGTAGGTGTTCTGTATGTTTGATGTATTTTTAGCCTGGTCCTCCTCTTATCTCCTGCCTCTGGGAGGGGGACAGTTGCAGGGGCGATCAGGCACATGGTGAGGCTGCTGATGATTAGCTGCGCTGTGGGAGGTTGCAGGGCCGTCGGGTGCTCTGGAGCTCCGGGGCGGTCTGGGAACACAGATCTCAGCCATATGGCTTTTCGTGCATGCACAGTGTAAGGTTCGCACATGCGCAGTGCCCCAATAGTTGCGGCAGCCATTACCAGGCTCCACAATTGGACTACGAGTTCCAGGAGCCCCTAGGGATGCTACCAAGTATGCTACACAGGAGCCAATAGGGCTGCTCCACGGCACTAGGAGAGATAGGTTTGGTGTGATCTGGGACCACGCCAGTCGAGAGCAGGATCGTGACAGATCAGGTAGTGTCCAGGGTTCAGTGCTTCCCTGGACTAGGCCTGGAGTTTCCCCACAGGCCCCAGTTAGGCCCGACAATTGTTAGCTTGTGTCTGCTACAGGGAAGACCCACAGATAGGTACACTTCCACCCTAGCAGCACTAGTGTTAGGCGCCAGTGACAAGACGCCGTGCGGTGACTTGCGGCTTTTGGTCTTGGACCAGACCACCACTGAACTAAGACTCTTATGGTGAGACCCTCCAGTGGGAGTTCACCCCACACAGAGGCAGACGCCTTCATGGATGAACCAGACAGACCTACATTGGTGGATCAGACGGAGTGCCTTTGGAAGGTATCACCATCTAAGTGCACCAATGGCCATACACATTGTGGGTAGCGCTATTCCACACATGCACTCTTTGGGTGGGCCTGGTCTGTGGACACTAGCGGGTTAAGTGCCCAGGTACCTCAGTACTTTGGGGGTTCCACCATGGTGGTGCTACTGTGGGGACAGAGTATTGTGTGGTCCCTGTTATATTTTGTGGGTGTTTTTATGTCAGTAAATACTGTTGTTATTGTGAGGATTGTCCATCGGTCCCGTCCCTGTAATGAGACGGGTGACGCATGCCGCACTACCAGGCTGAGGGACACCGCATGCCCGCGCTTAGGCTCCGACCCGTGACACATCCTGTGATGATGCGCCTAACACGCACCACTCGGCAAGGCTGAGGGATACCACACTGACCACCCTCAGGCTTCGCCCTCGTGAAGTCATGGGTGAGGCACACCGCACACAGGCTACGTGCAGGCGCCACGCTACCTTGGGCACCCAAGGGATTCATTGCATCAGCAATTATTCCACACCTGCACTTCTCCCCGCCCCTGTTTACCAGTGGACTGAATATGTCTAGGTGTGGTTCTTGTAAATAACCCTGCATCTGTGTGCTGCCCTACTATTGACTGTCTGTCCTTTAAATGCTCAGTCATCCCTACTGCAAACTAGCTGAGCAGCATAAACCTCTGTTTGTCTACTAGTGTTTGCCTCAAACACCCTGCTGCCTGTTGTTGTTTTGTCTTGCTTATCCTGTTCCTGTTTTGACCTCAGCTTGTATCTGGACATCTGCCTCTCTGACCCTTGACCTCGGTGTGTATTTGGACTTCTATCTTCTATACACATGGACCCCGGCACCGCATAACGCCAATCCGATCTCTCCAATTCTAGACCACGGCAAGTACCTAGACCATTCTGACTTTCCCTACCTTGACCAAGCTACACGACTACCACTCTGCACTCTGGATGTGGCTGCCAAGTTGTAGGTCGGTGGTTACCAACATCCCCTCCTCAGCCTTGCGGTTCCATCTTGTTTGTGGTGAGCACTCGTTACAGTAAATACACACCGGGTATATAACTGTATGTATTGGGTTCATGAGAGGATAATCCTACTGTGTAGGATCTCTCCCAGTGGAGGCACTGTGTAACCATGAACACAAACACCACAGGCTCCCAGCAGCAGAGGATCAGGCCTCTTGTAAGCCACTCCACACGCTCCACATGTAGTTTCCCTAGACAAGGGGGAAAGGGGGCTACATATTATTATTATTATTATTATTATTATTATTAATATGCAGTATTATGTTTCAAATAGTGACAACTGAACTAATTGTTCAAAATTGTCTTGTTTTTTACTTTTCAACTGTATGTCAGAGTCACTTATCTTTTTGCACAGGTACCTTCAATCACGTAAAATATTAAACGTGGGAACATTATTAGTTTGTGCATAGGACGAGGGGTTCATTTCCAAGTAAAGCAATGGGAAAAGTTACTAAGCACATAAAGACCATACAGTACTACTGTATAAATAGATAACATTGGGATAAATTTAGTTTAAAAAAATAACTTAATAGGTTCACACAAATTAGAAAATGCACCATGAATCAATTGAAATTCACATTAATTCCTACCTTTTTAATAAAAAATGTAAAACTTATTGACAAGGCAACTGTTATCTAAAGTAGGCATGTCCTATACTGGTGAAAGGAAAGACTGTCCATTTCGTTTGTGTAGCAGTACAGAATAGGGATTTCACCTTCAGGGTAGTTTAGGTACAGATGTACAGTAGTAGACATTAAAACCACATTAAACCCTCTCCCAGCTCATCAATCTTGTACATTGCAGAACAATAGGACCAGGCAGATGGGTTCCCAGATCCTTGTGGGAAGAAGAGTGATTGTTATGTCACATAATGAAGTGAAGGAATTACTGTACATACTGCAATCACTGAGTACTAATTAAAAGTGCATTTAAAAGCTCCAATTTGTATAAGCGTGGAGTATGGATTAACAGATTTGGGTTAGATTAAAACACAGGAGCAATCATTCTCCTACTAATTAGATTACTAGCAAATATCATATATGCTTTGTGACAATTAAACACACTCCACATACACCCCCTCTATGATAAAAAAAAAGTATAACCAATGCAGTTATGTTTATTACATACCACATACATACTGTTGCGGCACACTTTATTCTAACAAATCACCGGTTTGTCCCTGGCTGGTTCCTGGAATGCCACGCTGTTCACCCGGAGCATGCCGCGTTTCCAGCCAGGGGTCATGCCCGGCTGACGCGCGGTTGATGTGTTAATTGATAATGGTTCAGGATTTACTAGGCTGCAATGCTTCGTGTGTCTGCCAGATGGCATAAATTCATGAATTGTAATGCAGTGTATATATATATATATATATATATATATATATATATATATATATATATATATATATATATATGGCGTGGCTAGATTGCGGCCACCATTTGCCCACGAACACTGCTGTTACTTGCACAGAGATTTTTTGGCTCTCGTGTGAGCTTGTCGCGGCCATTGCTCAGCTGTACTGAGGACTCTCAAGACTTTGTTTTCTGGTGGGACCTGTTTCGCTGTACACGCTGAACACCAAAGGCGAGTTATTCCATTTCCGGTTCCTGCTGCATGAAGGAGGTCCACGTGACGACGCCACTGACCGGAGCCGGACGCTGATGCTTGAGCTGCTGGCACATGAGAGCCTATCTCATACACGCTATTTATTGCTGTACCTTTGTGAGTGGGCATTTTATAGATTTTATGTTCCTTTAATACATTTTTATTATGGTAATGCACTAGGTGTGCGCCTGTTTCTTTCTTTTTCTTTTTTCTATATATATATATATATATATATATATACTGTATAACAACAACCCCTATAACCCCTAACATACACATACAGTACTGTATACTGTATGCACATCAATGATACTACAGGCCGGCGGGGGCGAGATGTGTTTGCAGCAGAGAGAGAACCGCTGCTCTCTCTGCGCAAACATCGGCACATTAAAAATTATTTAAAATACATTTTTATTCATTTAGAGAGACAACAGAAGGATGGGGAGTGATCACAGGACCATACTAATTGAATAAAGTGATTATGTACATAAATAAGGTAATCAAATGATGGGTGCAAACTGTGAACTGAAAAGTGAATCAGAAAAGGTGAAGGGGAAACACAAATTGGATGTGCCCCCTAAAAGAATTCACTTAAATGCACACCACCAGGTATAAAAGTTAGCTTTTAATAAATTTACTTAAAACATATATTACCAAAGTAATGTGTAATGTGAATTAAAATTATATTAAATCAACGCTATCAGGCATCCGTGTCGTCAATTATAAAGTCATACTATCCCAGTTGACCACTTAATGTTGGTGGGATATAGAGAACAGAGGATGCTAAGAGTCAGGGTATTAACCCCTCTGGAGCAGCGGTGAGACCAAGTAGTAGGAGTATATAAATGTTCACAAGTGGGTGGCCAACGGATTAAATATCCAGCTTCCTTGCTAAATTACCAGCACTGCGCACTACAATAGAGACTTAAGTGTGTTAGAGTGAGAGTGCTTGAATGATAAAGCTAGCACATGTAGTGATAATATTAGTACATGCACTGCATCATAAAGCTGCCAGACACAGCAGTACTAGGGTGAATTCACAGTGATGAACTGTGAGAACGCCTCACTTAGAGTGCAAGGAATGCAGGCACACTGACTATGAAATTAAATAAATAAACAAATAGCTAACTACTAGGGTCTGCACAGTTAGAACCAGGAGACTGCAGACACTACATTAAAACAGCTCCAAGTAGGAGACTGACAACATTGCGCGTCCAACGCGCGTTTCCCTCCAGCAAAGGAGCTTCTTCAGGGACAGATTTTACTGGGGGAGAGAGGTCTGAACCCTTTTATACCCTTGCAATACCCTAATTGCACAATCAGTAGCTATCAGCTGTTGCACATGCGCACTGAGCTCACGCCCAAACTGACTCAATAAAGTGCTCAAATGCTAATAAATTGCAATATCAGGAGAATCCTTAGCATTGTACCTTTATTTAGCCGTGTTTCCATCGTTATCCGGCTGTTGTTAAAGTTTCTAAAGCTATAAATCATGAGCGCCGCATGTAGTGTCTAATGCGCATGCGCGGGGACTTAGACAATATTTCTATGTTAGTCCGTGCGCGTTGCGCATGCGTGGGAACTTAGACGTAGTTTCAATCTGTTCTGTACCCATTGCGCATGCGCGGGGACTTAGAAAAAAATTCTATATTAGTCCGTGCGCATTGCGCATGCGTGGGCACTTAGACGTAATTCCACTTTGTTCCGTATACAATGCGCACGCGCAAGGACTTAGAAATTGTAGACCATTGTAACCCAGTCATTATGCGCATGCGTGGGGACTTAGAAACAATTCTGAGGACTTAGGAATTATTCCATTCGTGTCTGTACGTATTGGGCATGCGTGAATACTTAGAAATTCTCCGCGATTTCTGGCCGTTAGTGTGGCGCATGCGCGGGGACTTAGAAATGATTACAGTATTTACCCAAACATAGTGCGCATGCGTAGGGACTTAGGATTTAAAAGATAGAAACAAATGCACATGGATAAGTTTGTAATAAAGCACATGCATAGGGTACTGACTATAGGTAGAGGATAAGGGTATATAGGACCTATATTGCACACTTAATATTGAGTGATTGTACAGATAAAATTGTTAACAATCCCCCATAAGTATATTATACTACACAATGTGTCAACTTACAATGCAGTGGTGGATAAGTCAATTAAACAATTCAAAAGGTATGACTGTATAGATGCACAAAATTTATTGTCTATACTCATTATATACAGCACATACAGTATACACACCTTACACAGATACTAAACCCACTGCTGGGTTTAGAACTTTAGTATTATAGTCACTAATCTTAATAATAATAATGCTACAATCTATTTAATATTTTATATTTCAATACCGAAAGCTGGAAATTGTCATAGTGGACAATGAGAATGACCTAACTGGTTGTCAGAGAGACCAGTAAAATGTATGTACACAGTGTAAATAGATAGAAGGATACATATGTCCGACCAAGTGACCCCCTAATCAAATAAAGGGCGTGAAGGTGAACCCCTCATTAAGACCATTAGGGCTCCTAGTTTTTAACTTGTAAATCCATTCTGCTTCGATACGAAGCAAGGATTGGTCAGTATTGCCGCCTCTCATGGGACATTTCAGCTGATAGATGCCCATGAATTTAATAACATTAATATCGCCATTATGACATTGTGTAATATGTCGAGCAACCGATGTCTCTGCAGAGTGTTTAATGGAGTTGATATGTTCAAGAACACGTCTGCGTAACTGTCTGGTTGTCTTGCCAACGTATCTCTTACCACAATTACATGTGATAAGATAGATAACGTTGGTAGTACGACAGTTGATGAAGCTGTCCACACAGAATTGTGAAGTATTGTCATGATTGGCGAATGCTTTACCAACGTTGATATGTCTGCATGCTTTGCATCCCTGGCAGCGGTACATACCTTTCACGGGACTCAACCAAGTGGTAGTCCTAGCCCGCTGGAAATGGCTATTCACTAAAGAGTCCCGTAGGTTCCTAGACCGCCTGCTGGTAATGGTGGGTCTAGGGCCTATAACCTTCACCAAGTCGTCATCTGCCTGAAGAAGATGCCAATGTCTAGCAAAGATCTTTTTGATAGCCCACCATCTTTTATTAAAGGTGCCAATGACTCTGATTGTTTTGTCCTTCGCCTTTTCCTTATTACTGGACATGAGTGAGACCCTATCGCTGTGTAATGCCCGATGATAAGCCTTATTAAATGTTTTGATGCTATACCCACGGTTGAGGAACCTGGATCGAAGTTCTTTGGATTGGGTAGTAAATTCTTCGATCGTAGAGCAGTTCCGGAGACGGAGGTACTGCCCTATAAGGCTCCTGGGATGCTGGCTCTGTGCCAGTAACAAACTATTGGTAGCTGTGCTTTTCCTAAACACCTTGGTTTGGATGTTTCGTTCTTGATCAACATAGATGTTCAAATCTAGAAATGTTATTGAAGTGGTACTCAGCACAGCCGTGAGCCTCAGATTAAGTGTGTTTGTATTCAGCTTCTCAACAAATTCATGCAGAAGTTGACTGGATCCTTCCCATAGGAGCAAGATATCATCTATGTACCTGATCCACATGGATATGTGGTCAGTGTACATAGATAGTTCCTCATTAAAGACGTGGGTACGCTCCCACCAGCCCAGGTACAGGTTGGCATACATGGGTGCACAAGCCGTGCCCATAGCCGTACCTTGGGTCTGGTGGTAATACAGCCCATCAAAAACAAAGTAATTGTGTGTTAGAACATAGTTCAATAGGTCTAACACAAATGAGTTGTGTCTATTGAACCTACAGTCCCTAGTCGCTAGAAAGTATTTGACAGCAGTGAGACCATTCTTGTGAACGATGGAAGTATATAGTGATTCAACATCTAAACTTACAAGAATGGTTTGAGATGTAACATGGATACCGTCTAGTCTCTTTAGTGTGTCTTTCGTATCCTGAACGTACGATGGGAGGCTGATGACGAAATCCCTCAGGACCTTGTCCAAATATATGCTGCTGCCTTCGGACAAACAATTATTGCCCGAAACAATTGGGCGACCAGGAGGGGACTGTAAGCGTTTATGTACCTTAGGTAGGGTATAGAATGTCGCCACAGTAGGTGACCTACGGTACATAAAATCAAACTCACTTCGGCTTATCATGTCTGTATCAAGGGCATCCTGTAAGATGTTCAATAGTTCTAACTTATATTCAGATGTAGGACTATGTTCCACGGTCTCATAACAATCTTTGTCTTTAAGAAGTCTCATGTTTTCACTAACATAGGCTTCAGTGTCTAATATAACGATGTTACCACCTTTATCAGATGGTTTGATGGTATAGGCTTTATTAGACATCAGATCTCTTAGGCCAGTTCTTTCCTCAAATGTGAGGTTATTATCAGAGTTATAGTGTTTGGGTTCGGCTTCAAGGTCCCTAGTAACGCAGCCCACAAATAATTCAACAGCTGGACAGATGGTAATGGGCGGGGTAAAGTGACTCTTGGTCTTAAGGTGAGTAAAGGGACCAGTTATATCACTATTTGGTAAGATATTTTGGTCAAACAACTGACAAAGGTCCGCAACATCCTGTCTTTCCTGTACACTCATACCATCCGTGAGTGCATTTGGGTTATTGGCAGTACGCTTAGAATGGAATTTGTGTAACAATAACCTTCTGCCAAAGAGGTTCAGATCCTTCACCCACTCAAATAAATTGAAATCTGAGGTGGGTGAAAAGGATAATCCCTTCCTTAACAGATTGAGTTGACTATCACTGAAGGAATGACTGGACAGATTGAAGATTTGCAGGGCATCATTGTCTATACAGTTATTAGTCATTAGGTGGGTGCATTTGGATTTTTCTTTGTTCTTAGAGATCTTTTTTCCTCTCCTGGTTTTGCGTTTTGGAGGGCCTGAGCTAAAAAACCAACCTGGGTATCTTTAGTGGCCTTGCTACCTCTACCTTTGTTAGACCCCTTCGGTCTGGAGCCTTTCTGTTCACTATCAGAAGCTTCTGCATGCGGCGCTCATGATTTATAGCTTTAGAAACTTTACCAACAGCCGGATAACGATGGAAACACGGCGAAATAAAGGTACAATGCTAAGGATTCTCCTGGTATTGCAATTTATTAGCATTTGAGCACTTTATTGAGTCAGTTTGGGCGTGAGCTCAGTGCGCATGTGCAACAGCTGATAGCTACTGATTGTGCAATTAGGGTATTGCAAGGGTATAAAAGGGTTCAGACCTCTCTCCCCCAGTAAAATCTGTCCCTGAAGAAGCTCCTTTGCTGGAGGGAAACGCGCATTGGACGCGCAATGTTGTCAGTCTCCTACTTGGAGCTGTTTTAATGTAGTGTCTGCAGTCTCCTGGTTCTAACTGTGCAGACCCTAGTAGTTAGCTATTTGTTTATTTATTTAATTTCATAGTCAGTGTGCCTGCATTCCTTGCACTCTAAGTGAGGCGTTCTCACAGTTCATCACTGTGAATTCACCCTAGTACTGCTATGTCTGACAGCTTTATGATGCAGTGCATGTACTAATATTATCACTACATGTGCCAGCTTTATCATTCAAGCACTCTCACTCTAACACACTTAAGTCTCTATTGTAGTGCGCAGTGCTGGTAATTTAGCAAGGAAGCTGGATATTTAATCCGTTGGCCACCCACTTGTGAACATTTATATACTCCTACTACTTGGTCTCACCGCTGCTCCAGAGGGGTTAATACCCTGACTCTTAGCATCCTCTGTTCTCTATATCCCACCAACATTAAGTGGTCAACTGGGATAGTATGACTTTATAATTGACGACACGGATGCCTGATAGCATTGATTTAATATAATTTTAATTCACATTACACATTACTTTGGTAATATATGTTTTAAGTAAATTTATTAAAAGCTAACTTTTATACCTGGTGGTGTGCATTTAAGTGAATTCTTTAAGGGAGCACATCCAATTTGTGTTTCCCCTTCACCTTTTCTGATACATTTTTATTCATAGTGTAGATGTGCAGGGGGTCTCCGAACCGCGTTGGTTTCAGGTCCAGGGACCACCTGCTTCCCGAGATACAGGCCCCTTTATGAGGTGCCGGTATCCCTCTCCATTTAAAGGTCCCGATCACGTGACCGCGGCATGTAAACAAAGCAGAGGGATACCGGCAGCCCCTAAAGGGGCCTGTATCTCGGGAAGCAGGGGGTCCCCGGACCTAAAACTACAGCGGTTCAGCTCCGGAGACCCTCTGCACATCTACAGTATGAATAAAACACATATATAAATAAACACTCATTCCTTACCTTTGCGGCTATGTGCTATGGTAACGAAGCAGCATGACTGTATTTTTAATAATATTGTACAGTGAGCAGGGGGTTCCCTGAGCCACAAATCAAAACTCAGGGGACCCCCTGCTCATGCACAATATTATTAAAAATACAGAAATGCTGCTTCATTACCATAGCTGATAGCCGCTAAGGCAATGAAGGTGTTAACCCACCGTGCCCACTTTATTGTGGGTAGCGGGGGTGGGTGAAGGGGGTATTTGGCCCTTGGTGTAAGTTTAGGACTTGCGGGGGGGTTGCGGGTGCACTTAACCCCTTCACGGCCGTAGCAGTTAATACCGCTACGGACATGAAGGGGTTAACCCCTCCCGCTACCCCCCGCAAGCCCTAAACAACCATCGTTGGGGCTATTACCCCCTTCACCCACCCCCGCTACCCACAATAAAAGAAATTCACACACAGCAGCCGCCCAAAAAATAAATAAATAAATCTAAATAAATAAATAAATACATGAACAGAAATAAATACATTTAAAATACATTTTTATTCATAGTGTAGATGTGCAGGGGGTCTCCAGAGCTGAACAGCGTTGGTTTCAGGTCCGGGGACCCCTGCTCCCCGAGATACAGGCCCCTTTATGAGGTGCCGTATCCCTCTGCATTTAAAGGTCCCGATCACGTGACTGCGGCATGTAAACCAAGCAGAGGGATACCGGCACCCCCTAAAGAGGCCTGTATCTGGGGGAGCAGGGGGTCCCCGGACCTAAAACCAAAGCGGTTCAGCTCCGAAGAACCCTTGCACATCTACACTATGAATAAAAATGTATTTTAAATGTATTTATTTCTATTCATGTATTTATTTATTTATTTAGATTTATTTATTAATTGTGCTGCTGCTGTGTGTGAATTTTTTTTATTGTGGGTAGTGGGGGTGGGTGAAGGGGGTATTAGCCCCAATGGTGGTTGTTTAGGGCTTTCGGGGGGTAGCGGGTGCACTTTACCCCTTCACGACCGTAGCGGTATTATCTGCTACGGTTGTGAAGGGGTTAAGTGCACCCGCAACCCCCGCGCAAGTCTTAAACTCACACCAAGGGCCAAATACCCCCTTCACCCACCCCCGCTACCCACAATAAAAAAAATTCACGCACAGCAGCCCCACAATTAATAAATAAATCTAAATAAATAAATAAATACATGAATATAACTAAATGTATATGTATATACATATATATATATATATATATATATATATATATATATATATATATATATATATATACAGTATATATATAGCAACAATCCCTATGCATATATATATATATATATATATATATATATATATATATATATATACATATATATATATATATATATATATATATATATATATATATATATATATATATATATCAAAACCATACTGTACTACAAATAACACTTCTTCATACAGACACACTACATTACAATGAATTTCCTTTAATAAACCTAACTGATCTTACAATCTAAATCATCACATGCCAATGCAAAACCTCACATTCCAATCAATACATTGCATTTACATTGTATTTATGATGCATAAAATCTATGCACCATATACATTCTGCAATGAATGTGAACAATATCATTGCAAGCTAAATACAAATACTGTACTCCAAACAAGTCAACTATTTTAACCAATCAAGTAAACAAAAATCAATATATAAGTACCAACCAGAAAACAAAATTTAAAACCAAGGCTAACCCTTACAATACCAAGGATTACATATATCTAATTGTAAAAAACATTATACTGTACACACATTGAAGCATTGCAATAAACAACATACAGTACAGTACATCCCCTGTATCTCCCTGCCTTGAGTGTAATCTGTGTAAAGCCCCCTCCCCCCTAATGTTTCTGTTAAATCTCCCTGCCTTGAGTGTAATCTGTTTAAAGCCCCCTCCCCCCTAATGTTTCTGTTAAATCTCCCTGCCTTGAGTGTAATCTGTATAAAGCCCCCACCCCCTATTGTGTCTGTTAAATCTCCCTGCCTGTGTTGCTGTGAGTGCAGTTTATGTAAATGTGGGGAGGGGGGGGGCCCGATGTGCATACTGTGAGGTCTAACCACCCTCACCCGTTACCCACATACCGTTACCCCCCCCCATCCTGGCCATGGCCCCTCCGCTTCTGCAAAACAGACACAAAAAATAAAACATCCAAAGTAATGTCCCCTAACCCCTTAATCACCATAGCGGTTATTAACTGCTACAGTCATTAAGGGGTTAACCCACCCTCACCCACCACTCGGGACACCTACATACCCTCCCACACTAACCCCTCACCCTGTGAGGCCTAACCCCCCTCACCCACTACCCACAAGGGAGGCCTACCCACATACCGTTGAGGAACCCCCCCCCCCACCCCCAGTACCCACAATAAAAACAATAGTGACCAACAATAAACATCATTATATTTAATAAATACATTACCCACCCGCTGTGCCCCCCCATAAATACAAGATTTATCCTTTTACAAACAGGGTTCATAACGCAGCCCCATGCGAGTCCCCGGTGGGCTGGCGGGGCACCTGACAGACCTACAGGGTACCAGCAGCCCTTTTCAAACAGGTTCTGGAGGCCTGCTGGTGGGTCCCGCCAGCACCATGGCCCCCAGGTGGTCTCCTTGGGTCACCGTGGGCCACAATTGGGTCCCCACGGTAGGCCCAAGGATGTCTAGGAGCCCCGGGTCAGACCCACAGGTGTCTTCAGGGCCTCGGATGGTTCCCACGGGGGTCTGGGGAACTCACGGGTGCTCACTATGGGTCCGCGGTGCCCCCACAGA
Organism: Ascaphus truei; assembly: GCF_040206685.1. Taxonomy (NCBI): domain Eukaryota; kingdom Metazoa; phylum Chordata; class Amphibia; order Anura; family Ascaphidae; genus Ascaphus; species Ascaphus truei. Next base: position 395,139,964 of record NC_134484.1, on the reverse strand, counting down.
AGTGGGACCACAACTCTTCATCCCCGCACCTATGGGTCGGCGGTGCCCCCACAGAAGTGGGACCACACAGCTTCATCCCCGCAGACTACGGGTCAGCGGTGCCCCCACAGATGTGAGGCCACCGCTTCATCCCCGCATGTGTCACCCGTGGAAGCACCAGCCTGGTACCCGTGAGATACCCGAGGAAACCACAGGTGGTCTCCAGAGGTCTCACGTGGAACCACGGAACAAACCCTGAATGTAAAAAAAATAAACCTGGCCTATACATTCAATACATACACCCCCCCGCCCCCCAACACCTACAGTACAATAATGTGCAAATAACTATTATGCAGATATGGATAATAGATTAATTGCCCATTATTAAAAACATTAACTAGCATATTCAAATAAATAATAAAGTGCTATTGACCTCATCAAGAAGAAGTCTCCGTCGCCAGCAACTTTCTTGTCTTGACCACAAAATACATTGCCAAAACAAAGCCAATACATTGCAATTACATTCAGATATCAATAACCCCTTAAACACCTTATCGGATAATAACCGCAAAGGTAATTAAGGGGTTTAGCCACACTGGTCCGATACCCACCCTTCACCCATGAATTTGTACAGTTGCTTCATCATGCAACTATATATACAGTATATATATATATATATACATATATATACATAGGGATTGTTGTTATATATATATATATATATATATATATATATATATATATATATATATATAGCAACTGTAAATATTACTGTATGTTCATTTGCATGTCTTAGACAGGTCTGCAACCCTGTCTTTCCCCATTGTCACCCAGCATACAGCGCTTCCACTGCAGCAAGGGATTCTGGGAAATGACATGCAAATGAGCACTCAGTGCCATTTTTTGTCTCAAGCTCGTATTACACAAGCCAATCCTCAAGCCAATGCATGCTGTTTTAAACACAGCTTTTAAACAGAGGCTGGGATGAGATGCAAAGCCATTAGACCTACTCACATACATGTTTCAACCTTGATGGGTATCATCAGTGTGAGGCTGGTCTTAATGGCTTGCAGGTTTGAGACTAGACTAGGTAATCACCACTGTCATTAAGGTTATGGTGGGTAAAAAAAGTGACAAAAACCCTCCACAGTAAAGCATAAAGCAACTGTAAATATTACTGTATGTTCATTTGCATGTCTTAGACAGGTCTGCAACCCTGTCTTTCCCCATTGTCACCCAGCATACAGCGCTTCCACTGCAGCAAGGGATTCTGGGAAATGACATGCAAATGAGCACTCAGTGCCACTTTTTGTCTCAAGCTCGTATTACACAAGCCAATCCTCAAGCCAATGCATGCTGTTTTAAACACAGCTTTTAAACAGAGGCTGGGATGAGATGCAAAGCCATTAGACCTACTCTCATACATGTTTCAACCTTGATGGGTATCATCAGTGTGAGGCTGGTCTTAATGGCTTGCAGGTTTGAGACTAGACTAGGTAATCACCACTGTCATTAAGGTTATGGTGGGTAAAAAAAAGTGACAAAAACCCTCCACAGTAAAGCATAAAGCAACTGTAAATATTACTGTATGTTCATTTGCATGTCTTAGACAGGTCTGCAACCCTGTCTTTCCCCATTGTCACCCAGCATACAGCGCTTCCACTGCAGCAAGGGATTCTGGGAAATGACATGCAAATGAGCACTCAGTGCCACTTTTTGTCTCAAGCTCGTATTACACAAGCCAATCCTCAAGCCAATGCATGCTGTTTTAAACACAGCTTTTAAACAGAGGCTGGGATGAGATGCAAAGCCATTAGACCTACTCACATACATGTTTCAACCTTGATGGGTATCATCAGTGTAAGGCTGGTCTTAATGGCTTGCAGGTTTGAGACTAGACTAAGTAATCACCACTGTCATTAAGGTTATGGTGGGTAAAAAAAGTGACAAAAACCCTCCACAGTAAAGCATAAAGCAACTGTAAATATTACTGTATGTTCATTTGCATGTCTTAGACAGGTCTGCAACCCTGTCTTTCCCCATTGTCACCCAGCATACAGCGCTTCCACTGCAGCAAGGGATTCTGGGAAATGACATGCAAATGAGCACTCAGTGCCACTTTTTGTCTCAAGCTCGTATTACACAAGCCAATCCTCAAGCCAATGCATGCTGTTTTAAACACAGCTTTTAAACAGAGGCTGGGATGAGATGCAAAGCCATTAGACCTACTCACATACATGTTTCAACCTTGATGGGTATCATCAGTGTGAGGCTGCTATATATAGCAACTGTAAATATTCCTGTATATTCATTTGCATGTCTTAGACAGGTCTGCAACCCTGTCTTTCACCATTATCACCCAGCAAACAGCACTTCCACTGCAGCAAGGGATTCTGGGAAATGACATGCAAATGAGCACACAGTGCCACTTTTTATCTCATGCTCACATTACATGAGCAACCCTTAGTCAATGCATGCTGCTTTAAACACAGCTTTTAAGCAAGGACTTGGGAGATGCAAAGTCAGTTAACCTACTCACAGACATGTTTCAACCTTGATGGGTCTCATCAGTGTGAGGTTGGCTTACTGACATTTGCTCAAATGAGATAAGAGTAGGTAATCACCACGACTCTTAAAGTTATGGTGGGTAAAAAAAAGTGACTAAAACCCTTCACAGTAAAGCATAAAGCATCTGTAAATATTCCTGTATATTCATTTGCATGTCTTAGACAGGTCTGCAACCCTGTCTTTCACTATTATCACCCAGCAAACAGCACTTCCACTGCAGCAAGGGATTCTGGGAAATGACATGCAAATGAGCACACAGTGCCACTTTTTATCTCATGCTCACATTACATGAGCAACCCTTAGTCAATGCATGCTGCTTTAAACACAGCTTTTAAGCAAGGACTTGGGAGATGCAAAGTCAGTTAACCCACTCACAGACATGTTTCAACCTTGATGGGTCTCATCAGTGTGAGGTTGGCTTACTGACATTTGCTCAAATGAGATAAGAGTAGGTAATCACCACGACTATTAAGGTTATGGTGGGTAAAAAAAGTGACTAAAACCCTCCACAGTAAAGCATAAAGCAACTGTAAATATTCCTGTATATTCATTTGCATGTCTTAGACAGGTCTGCAACCCTGTCTTTCATCATTATCACCCAGCAAACAGCACTTCCACTGCAGAAAGGGATTCTGGGAAATGACATGCAAATGAGTATATATATATATATATATACTGTATATATAGTTGCATGATGAAGCAACTGTACAAATTCATGGGTGAAGGGTCGGTATATATGTACCCAGAGGCTTGGGGGGAGAAAGGATGTGACGTCATTGAAAGCTTGTCACATGGTACTAGAGCCAATCAGAGCGTGGGAACTCCATCCGTACTCTGATTGACTATAGTACGTCACATCCTTTCTCCCCCCAAGCCTCTGTCACATTGTATACTAGAGCCAATCAGAGTAGGGATGGAGTTCCCATGCTCTGATTGGCTACCACACCATGTGAGGCCGGCCATGTTTCTTTTAATGACATCATCTTAAAGGCAATTGAAGCAAAGCCATTCTGATTGGCTGTGCTTTCATTGCCTTTAAGTGACGTCATCATTTTTATTTTTATCGGCCAAAACACATGGTTCTCACGGCCCAATTAGGGCCGTGGGAACCATATGATGAAAATGTGACGTCATAGGCCTTTAAAAGCCTATGTCGTCTCATTTTGAAGCCAGACGCCGCGGAGGAAGGACCTCCGGAGAAGAAAGAAGACCAGGGCGTGGCCGAAGATGGAAAGAAGACCCCGCCCGGAAGAAGATAGAAGAAAGAAGAATACAGATGAAGATGAAGATGGATTACAAATAGAAGACCCGTGGATTGATTTGGATTTTTAGTTTAATGTTTATTTTTTTGTATGGTTTTTTATTTTATGGGTTCCTGTGCCTGGTGGATTGGTTCGTGAGTAAGGTGCGCAACGGGAGTCGGTGGGGGCAAGTAATGGTAAGTGAACTAAAGAAATGTATTTTATTTAACTTGTTAATTTTTTTAAAGCTTTTTTAACATGTGTATTTTTTTTGTGGTATATAATTTCTTGCCACTGTATGTATGTATGTATATATGTCTAGAGAGATATATACATACAGTGTAAGAAATGATGTTGTTTTAAAAGCTTTCTTTCATGTGTTTTAAATTAATTTGTCTATGCTGCTATGCTTTATTGTGTGTTTAAAGTATTTTAAAATTAGAAAGATGTAATTGTTGATATTGTGTGCTTGTGTTCAGGGTTAGCCTTGGTTTTAAAGTTTGTATTCCGGTTGGTTCTTATATTTTTTCACATGCTGAATTGTTCTGCTCGAGGCGTGAATTAGTTAATTGTTTCATTGTTCGGGATGGACTGTCAATTGTTTAGGGATGTAAATAATGATTGCTAGTTGATTTTTGTTTACTTGATTGGTTAAAATAGTTGACTTGTTTGGAGGTACTGTACTGTATTTGTATTTAGCTTGCAATGATATTGTTCACATTCATTTGCAGAATGTATATGGTGCATAGATTTTATGCATCATTTATACAATGTAAATGCAATGTATTGATTGGAATGTGAGGTTTTTTATTGGCATTTGATGATTTAGATAGTAAGATCAGTTAGGATTATTAAAGGAAATTCATTGTAATGTAGTGTGTCTGTATGGAGAAGTGTTATTTGTAGTACAGTATGGTTTTGATAACCCTTCTACATTTATTTTATATTGGTTCATCATGTGTGTATATATACTGTATCTCTCTCTCTCTCTCTCTCTCTCTCTCTCTCTCTCTCTCTCTCTCTCTCTCTCTCTCTCTCTCTCTCTCTCTCTCTCTCTCTCTCTCTCTATATATATATATATATATAACCCTGCATGTCATTTCCCAGAATCCCTTGCTGCAGTGGAAGTGCTGTATGCTGGGTGATAATGAGGAAAGGCGGGGTTGCAGACCTGCCTAAGACATACAGATGAGCATACAGCTATATTTGCATATATATATATATATATATATATATATATATATATATATATATACAGTAGTGGCAACGATTATTCTAACATTTGCTTTAAACTAGCCGGGTTACATTCAGGGTATGTGCTGGGTATGCTCTGGGCTAGTTTGAGGCACGTTTAAGGCATTTCTGCATTGACTAAGGACCCATAGGATTAACACAGCACGGATCCCTGGCAGTCCTATTCAATTTGAATGGGACTGCCAGGGACCCCTGCTGTTAATCTGATAGGCCATTAATCAATGCAGAAATGCTGGGGCTAGTTTAAGGAAAGTTTAAGGCATGTATTCAGAATGTACCTGGGTGTACCTGGGTCTTTTGGGGAATTGCCACTGGTTTTTGCTAGAATAATCGCTGCCTCTACTATATATATATATATATATATATATATATATATATATATATATATATATATATATATATATATATATATATACATACTGTATATATAGTTGCATGATGAAGCAACTGTACAAATTCATGGGTGAAGGGTGGGTATCGGGCCAGTGTGGCTTAACCACTTAATTACCTTTGCGTTTATTATCCGATAAGGTGTTTAAGGGGTTAATTGAAATCTGAATGTAATTGCAATGTATTGGCTTTGTTTTGGCAATGTATTCTTCTTGATGAGGTCAGTAGCACTTTATTATTTATTTGAATATGCTAGTTAATATTTTTAATAATGGGCAATTAATCTATTATCCCTATCTGGATAATAGTTATTTTGCACATTATTGTACTGTAGGTGTTGGGGGGGGGGGTGTATGTATTGAATGTATAGGCCAGGTTTATTTTTTTTACATTCAGGGTTTGTTCCGTGGTTCCGCGCGAGACCTCTGGAGACCACCTGTGGTTTCAACGGGTATCTCACAGGTACCAGGCTGGTGGTTCCACGGGTGACACATGCGGGGAAGAAGCGGTGGCCTCACATCTGTGGGGGCACCGCGGACCCCTAGTCTGCGGGGATGAAGCTGTGTGGTCCCACTTCTGTGGGGGCACCGCCGACCCGTAGGTGCGGGGATGAAGATGTGTGGTCCCACTTCTGTGGGGGCACCGCGGACCCATAGTGAGCACCCGTGAGTTCCCCAGACCCCCGTGGGAACCACCCGAGGCCCTGCAGACACCTGTGGGTCTGACCCGGGGCTCCCAGACATCCTTGGGCCTACCGTGGGGACCCAGTTGTGGCCCACACTGACCCAAGGAGACCACCTGGGGGCCATGGTGCTGGTGGGACCCACCAGCAGGCCTCCAGAACCTTTTTGAAAAGGGCTGCTGGTACCCTGTAGGTCTGTCAGGTGCCCCGCCAGCCCACTGGGGACTCGCGTGGGGCTGCGTTATGAACCCTGTTTGTAAAAGGATAAATCTTGTATTTATGGGGGGGCACAGGGCGTGGGTAATGTATTTAATAAATATAATGATGTTTATTGTTGGTCACTATTGTTTTTATTGTGGGTACTGGGAGTGGGGGGGGGGTTCCCCAACGGTATGTGTGTAGGCCTCCCTTGTGGGTAGTGGGTGAGGGGGGTTAGGCCTCACGGAGTGAGGGGTTAGTGTGGGAGGGTATGTAGGCATCCCGAGTGGTGGGTGAGGGTGGGTTAACCCCTTAATGACTGTAGCGGTTAATAACCGCTATGGTGATTAAGGGGTTAGGGGACATTACTTTGGAAGTTTTAATTTTTGTGTCTGTTTTGCAGAAGCGGACGGGCCATGGCCAGGATGGGGGGGAGTAACGGTATGTGGGTAGTGGATGAGGGTGGTTAGACCTCACAGTATGCACATCGGGTCCCCCCCCTCCTTTACATAAACTGCACTCACAGCAACACAGGCAGGGAGATTTAACAGACACATTAGGGGGAGGGGGCTTTATACAGATAACACTCAAGGCAGGGAGATTTAACAGAAACATTAGGGGGGAGGGGGCTTTAAACAGATTACACTCAAGGCAGGGGGATTTAACAGAAACATTAGGGGGGAGGGGGCTTTACACAGATTACATTCAAGGCAGGGAGATACAGGGGATGTACTGTACTGTATGTTGTTTATTGCAATGCTTCAATGTGTGTACAGTATAATGTTTTTTACAATTAGATAGATGTAATCCTTGGTATTGTAAGGGTTAGCTTTGGTTTTAAATTCTGTTTTCTGGTTGGTACTTATATATTGATTTTTGTTTACTTGATTGGTTAAAATAGTTGACTTATTTGGAGTACAGTATTTGTATTTAGCTTGCAATGATATTGTTCACATTCATTTGCAGAATGTATATGGTGCATAGATTTTATGCATCATAAATACAATGTAAATGCAATGTATTGATTGGAATGTGAGGTTTTTCATTGGCATTTGATGATTTAGATTGTAAGATCAGTTAGGTTTATTAAAGGAAATTCATTGTAATGTAGTGTGTCTGTATGGAGAAGTGTTATTTGTAGTACAGTATGGTTTTGATAACCATTCTACATTTATTTGTATATTGGTTCATCATGTGTGTGTATATACTGTATATATATATATATATATATATATATATATATATATATATATATATATATATATAAATATACAGTATATATATATATATATATATATATATATATATATATATATATATATATATATATATATATATATATATATATATATATACAGTATATATATATGTATAGGGATTGTTGTTATATATATACTGTATATATATATATTTATATATATATATATATATATATATATATTTTTTTTTTTTATATATATATATATATATATATATATATATATATATATATATATATACTGTGACATAGTCCAAAGATGTTAGGCAGCTTTCTGCCCCGTTTTAGAGCAGAAAGTGCAGGAATAGTTAATGATCCGTTCCACAGCTTCCCATTAACTCAGGCAGCTGGATGGAAAATCCAGACCACAGATTACAATGGCTCTAGTTCTCCCTCACCTGCTCTTCTAATCACATGCACAGGTACTTAGAGCAGAGAGGTTTTGCATTTCACTCTCTCTCCTTGGAGCCTGGGGGCTGGGGGTGTCGCTGCTCCCCTGCATCCAGTATCGGGGTTGACGGCCCCTCCACGTATCACAGTACCAGAGGATTTGCCTGGACTCCACGAACAGATAAGACAAAACAAATGGTTACTGCTGTTGCTAAAATACTGTGCTGTATCTTGTGACCCTAAATGAGAGAGCATTGTTTTAAGCTGGGGAACCAGTTTAGTTGGCCAGCAGCTGTTAGAGAGACTGATTCTGATGTGTAGTTAGATCCCTGAAAGGGATAGGATTTTGCTTATATGATTTTGGTTTTATTTCTTGAAATAACAGTGTGGGAAATACTGTAACAATGAAATGAGTGAACTGCTGAATGAAAGTATCTGAGTACCTCTAACCTACACATGTTAAAGCTGCAGTACCTTACTTGGATGAAAATAAAGCAGGCAGAAGCCTGAGTTAAGCAGCATAATACTTTGCATGATCCTGTTTGTTGTATAATTAACCCTAGAAGACTGTGTCGGGAAGAACCCAGACAGACGTCAGCGCTACAAAAGAGGGGCGTTTGTCACATATGGTGGAGAATGCGGGTCGACACTAAAAAGTCTGTGGGTTTGCAAATAAATGCGGGGGTTTAAAATGGCCGCCCAGCTGAACTAAAATACAGATGCTATGAGTGAAGTCTGTCCCACTGTGTATATCAGTTGTGCTTCTAGCATACACAGAGAATGTGCGAAGTGTGGATGCAATAGCACTTGAACCCAAACAGAAAACCAAAATGATTTGCTGAAGGAAAAAAAAAAATTGCATCTTGCCAGTGCTGTTTGTAAAGCTAATGCCTATTGCTGAAGTGAGTGAATTTGCAGCTAGCAAGTGCTGTATGCAAGTTGCTGAAGTGAGTGAAATTGCAGCTAGCAGATTGTCCCTGCCGGGTTTCTAAAATGGCCGACGTGAAATGTTTGTTTTGTAATGTACATAATCATGAAAAGCAGTGTCCCTTCAGGCCATACGATGATGATGATGATGGCGACTCGTATGTGGCCCCTGGAGGAGAGCCGTACCCACAGATGAATTTAGTATGCTGGGCCTGTCATAAAGTAGGTCACATGGAAGATGTGTGCCCCAAAATTTTCAAAGACAAACAGCTGCAAAAACAAGCAACGCCCTATGAGTGCAAGCAAGATGTGGAAGCTGATACCAGTGAGCTTGTGCCCAGTACCACTGATATCTCTGGAGCTAATAAAGCAAAAAGAAAGAAGAAAAAGAAAACTGTTCCTCAAGTCACAGGGGAAGTGACCGAGCCACTTGAACCTGCGCTATCAGGACATGCGTCAGAAAGGCGCCAAGATGTGCTGCATACCGGAGTGACCAGCAGAATTGTCACGGGAACAGTGGCAAAGGAAAAGGAGGAGCAAAGGGAAGCTGAATCCTTGAACCAGGATAAAGAGGCTTTGGTTTCTGCACTCCAAGCTGCCCGCCATGATTATGAAGTCCTGCGGCAGGGATTGATGAAGGAGCGAGAATGTTGGAAGAAGGAGAAAGAATCTAACAATAAGGTGCGAGAATGTTGGAACAAGGAGCGAGAAGCGAACGCCGATTTACAGAGGTGTATACTCCCAGCTTTACAAGAGCATGAGGCTTTGAAGAAAACAGAGTCTCTCTTACGGAGTGAGCTGGAAGAGGTGACAACTAATCTGGAAAAGGCCAACACCGTAATTGCCACCATGGATGGAAAACAGATTAAGTCTGACAAATTGATTGCTATCCTAAAACAGAAATACGGGAAGGCTCTACAAGAGGTTCATGCTCGCAGCACAGAGCTGTGTACATTGAAGGAAACCTATGAGAATACCCTGAGTAATTTAGAGACTGTAAAAAGAGAGAATGTAAGTCTGACACAGAAAAATTCAGACTTGACTGACCAGATCAGTGAAGGTGATGAGAAGCTTCACCAAGCAGAAAAAGTGGAGAAGCAATTGATCCAGGAAAAGTTAGAAATGCAGGAAGCACTGCAGAATACAGAATCAGCGGCGATCCAGGCGACACAAACTGCAGAGCTCCAAAAAATGGAGGCGCTGATGCAAACCCAGAGCAAGCACCAGATAGAGGTGAAGACCCTGAGGGAGGTCTGGCACGATCAGGTTGAAGAGCTGCAGAAGCAGATGGCTGAGCGCGAGATACAGTGCGCCAAGAGAGAGGAGATCTCCGTCCGTCAGGTGGTCTGCCTGACATTGCGCTATGAAAGCGAGATGGCCGATATCTACAAGCAGCTGGACCACACGGCAAATGAGGGGGCCCGGCTGCAGCTGGAGCTGGACAAGACCCAGAAGGAGCACCTGCAGCTGCAGGTCAAGAATAGAGAAAATGAAACAGAGTTAAACCTCGCTCTGAAACAGATGACGGACATGGGAGAAGTGGCTAAAGTGGTTCAGTCGGGCTATCAATCCTACCTCCTAACCAAGCAAGCTGTACGTTCCTATACGTGTATCTTCAATGCTGTTGCAATTTTACGATTTGCTATAAAGATGAAGTTGGAGAAAGAGATTCCAAGGCTAAAAGAGACACGGTCACAAAAGGAGACCAGGGAACGTAAACTCAATGCCCTCACTGATGACAAAGAGGAAGGAGAAAGAATTGACTTTGATTGTGCTGCTGTTATTCCAGAAACAGATAGGCACCCTCCTGAGAATATTCTCCCTGATCTGGGATTCAAAAATCCAGATCCTCAATTTCATTTACGTTGTCCAGAAGATTATCAAACTAGTGGACACACCCAGGACACCACAGAAGATGTTTTAGCCAAGTGGGTGGCAGTTCCTGAAAACACAAACTTGTTGACAGATCCTGATGACGTGGTTAATATGGACTACGTTGGTACAGAGGCAACTAGGTCTCCAAAACCCAAAGGCCTGGTAATGGCCCCAAAAGGGGAATCAAAGATTGAAAAGAAAAAACAACGAAGGTTAACACGGCGCCTGAATAGTTCCATATCTCACCAATCTGGACCACACTGTGGAGCCAAGGAGAATCCGGTCCAAGGGTCTCATCAGAAGCTAAAGAAACAGTCCAGTCATTTGCAGGTTGCAGCGGGCTATGAAATAAAGTCAAAGGATGCAATAGACTGGAAGTCAAAAAAAAAAAAAAAAAAATATATGTTTGGGGGAACTGACCGATTTATTTTTTTTATTACACGTGTGGACTATGTCACGGACACTTAACTATGCAAATAAGCATTTTGTCAATATTACAATGTTATATTGGTTCTCTGTGTTGAAAATGTAGCTAAACTACAAATTAATATACAGGGTTGATGGCCCTTAAGATTACAAGTCTGTAGTATAAGAAAAAAAAATATTGGTTGCTTAAAATATGAAAAAAAAAAAAAAAAAAAAAAAAAATGCCCTTTTCGGTTGGTAAATTTATAATGAGGTTCATATTCTAGAGTAGAAAAACCCAGGGAGGTAATAGAAATTGTCTGGTTTTGTGAATATATTTAGCAGATCCTGGGTTGTAAGAATGTGTGCTAGACATTTATTTTTCAAAATAGTTCCCTAATAGAGAGCAACAAAAAAATATGTTTGCCAAGTATAGTCTCTTATGACGAAACCTATTGTCCATAATTGCCGTGGAAAAAGTTCATATTCGTGTCATGTGAATACTTAATGTTGTACTGAGGAGTTAGCTCAAGTATTTCAGGTAGGACGCTCACCCCAGTGAGGTCCATGGCCGCTCACCCCAGTAGGTGTGAGCTGGGGAGGGGTATATGTGACATAGTCCAAAGATGTTAGGCAGCTTTCTGCCCCGTTTTAGAGCAGAAAGTGCAGGAATAGTTAATGATCCGTTCCACAGCTTCCCATTAACTCAGGCAGCTGGATGGAAAATCCAGACCACAGATTACAATGGCTCTAGTTCTCCCTCACCTGCTCTTCTAATCACATGCACAGGTACTTAGAGCAGAGAGGTTTTGCATTTCACTCTCTCTCCTTGGAGCCTGGGGGCTGGGGGTGTCGCTGCTCCCCTGCATCCAGTATCGGGGTTGACGGCCCCTCCACGTATCACAGTACCAGAGGATTTGCCTGGACTCCACGAACAGATAAGACAAAACAAATGGTTACTGCTGTTGCTAAAAGACTGTGCTGTATCTTGTGACCCTAAATGAGAGAGCATTGTTTTAAGCTGGGGAACCAGTTTAGTTGGCCAGCAGCTGTTAGAGAGACTGATTCTGATGTGTAGTTAGATCCCTGAAAGGGATAGGATTTTGCTTATATGATTTTGGTTTTATTTCTTGAAATAACAGTGTGGGAAATACTGTAACAATGAAATGAGTGAACTGCTGAATGAAAGTATCTGAGTACCTCTAACCTACACATGTTAAAGCTGCAGTACCTTACTTGGATGAAAATAAAGCAGGCAGAAGCCTGAGTTAAGCAGCATAATACTTTGCATGATCCTGTTTGTTGTATAATTAACCCTAGAAGACTGTGTCGGGAAGAACCCAGACAGACATCAGCGCTACAAAAGAGGGGCGTTTGTCACAATACATATATATTTATTTATATTCATGTATTTATTTATTTATTTATTTAGATTTATTTATTAATTGTGGGGCTGCTTTGCGTGAATTTTTTTTATTGTGGGTAGCGGGGGTGGGTGAAGGGGGTATTTGGCCCTTGGTGTGAGTTTAGGACTTGCGGGGGGGTTAGCGGGTACACCGTAGCAGTCGTGAAGGGGTTAAGTGCACCCGCTACCCCCCCGCAAGCCCTAAACAACCACCGTTGGGGCTAAGACTCCCTTCACCCACCCCCGCTACCCACAATAAAAAAAATCACACACAGCAGCAGCACAATTAATAAATAAATCTAAATAAATAAATAAACACATGAATATAAATAAATACATTTAAAATACATTTTTTTTCATACTGTAAATGTGCAGGGGGTCTCCGGAGCTGAACCGCTTTGGTTTTAGGTCCGGGGACCCCCTGCATCCCAAGATACAGGCCCCTTTAGGGGGTGCCGGTATCCCTCTGCTTTGTTTACATGCCGCGGTCACGTGATCGGGACCTTTAAATGCAGAGGGAGACAGGACAGAGGGAACCAGCGCTACCAAAATCAGCTGAGTGGAGGAGGGGCAGTTTAGCAGAGCGAGCAAGGAGAGGAGACAGGACAGAGGGAACTAACAAATTGTTCAATCAGTCAGTCAGGGGAACGGAGCAGCAGCGGGCAACTTTTTTTAATGGAATGTTACCTGGGTTCCCCTCCACAGCGCTTGCGCAACTGGTTAATCGGCTTCCATAACCCCCCCTGATGCGGCGCCGTGAAGGTGAGAGAGGCAGATTCACAGTGCTTCTCTGCATGGGGTCTGCACAGCTAAGCTGTGCAGGACACAGAATGGAGTTCTTGGAGGGGGAAGGTAGGGCTAGACTAGATCAATTTTAAATTCGCCACAAGTGGCGAATGGCGATAGGGTTGCCCACCTCAGCTCTAGGGCATATGAATATAAGACAATTTAATGCACAATAATACAATATAAAGTGCTACCAATAACACAAAAAAATAGAAGTCTATAAAAATATTAAAACACTTCCAACGTGTATCCATTTGCAATTACAATTATTATTGATGTGTGTTCAGCAGGCAATCATGATATCTGAGATTGATGTAACGTGAAGCTTTGTACAAGCATTTATTGGGAAGTATTTGTGGAATGTGTAATGCATGTACCACTTCTGAACGCAACATTCAGTCATCTAATTAGTATACAACCATTACATTGACGTTGAAAAACTTCGTTGCAACATGTGTAATTTGTCATGTTATTGTCACATGTTCACATGAAGTAATTCTACTGTGCATATGCATCATTTAATGGCATCAGGCTAGTTGCTATTGATTCAGTTTCAATCGTGTAAAAATGAGTAACTATTCTACATGTGTGTATAAGTTAGCATGAAGTGATTGTACTGCTTCGTGTACAATGTAAACATGCAATGTTATTGAGTGTCCAATTGCGGCCGTCATCAAAAGAGGGAGGTCACAAATTACATGTAAACATGAAAACAAAAAGTTACATTTACGTTTGATCATGCGTTACACATTCAAAGCATTCTGTAATGTATAGCAACATGACTATACGCTGGTTGTGTTAGATGTGTGAAATGTGTTACATCATATAATAGATTGAAGCACACTTAAGTTACATGTTGGATATGATGTGAGCTGCTCCTTTAAAAGTTGAGTATAGGATTTTCACTTGACACATCATAACATGAAGAGTAATGTGACACGCAAATCATCATAACATATAAAAGTACAATGTTATGCAAATAATAAACGTTAGGGGTGACACGATGAAGTGAATGACCTCGACACTGTAATGGCAAGCACATTTGTATTATGAGCAATAGAACGTAAACACTACTATAATGTTATAAGTCCCCGCTCCATTAACTCCATTGATGTAGAGATGAGGTTTTTTTTCTAAGTGCCGTCCAGGCAACCTTGTTGATCGTTCTCCCCTCCAACTTCCAACTTTAGTTGGCGGGACCAATTGCCGATGAAATCTCCATTTCTGAGTGCCGATCAGCACTGAAAAGCTGATCAGGGATACTTGAATACAGCCGATTTCAAAATGTGCCGAAAAGTCCCGATAAGTGGGTTATCGGCAGCCGCATGCCGATAAAAAAATTTCGGCAAGAAAAATTGCCGATTTTGAGCACTTATCGGCGCTTACTGAATCTCAAATCCAATTTTGGTGGGAAAATGCCGATAAAAGCCTTATCGGCGCTTACTGCATGAGGCCCATAGTTACTGTTTACCTTAAGCTGGGGGAAAGGAGATTTCACCAGCAACAAAGGAAAGGATTATTTACAGTAAGGGCAGTTAAAATGTGGAATTTGTTACCCATGGAGCTGTGATGGCAGATACAATAGATACTCTAAAAAAATTGTTGGACATCTTTTTAGAAAGGATAGGTACTGTATACAGGGATTTACGAAATTATTAAACATGGTAAATATGTTGATCCAGGGAGTAATCAGATTGCCAATATTTGGAGTCAGGAAGGAATTTATTTTTCTCCTTATGAAATATCATTAGATGATATTTCACTGCTTTTTTTTTTTTTTTGCCTTCTGTTGTCTAAATTTAGCTTAGGTTGAACTTGATGGACGTATTTCAATCTCATCCCTTATGTAACTATGTAACTATTTTATTTTATTTTTAGTACATAGGATTGAAGCATGGGATCTCTGGAGCTGAATCACATTATTTTCAGGTCCGGGGACCCAATGCTTCCGAAAGTACGTGCCCCAGTATAGGGTCCTGGTATCTCCTGCAAGTTTAAATATCCCAGTCATGTGGGTGGTGACATGGGACATTTTAACTTTAATTTTTATTATATAGTTTAGAAGCAGGGGGTCTCCGGATATGAACTGCATTAATTTCAGCCTCCACATCATGTTCATGAAAATGTTAGCGTATGTGGGTGCGACATCAGACTTCATGGCTATTTTCTGCTTCTTAATATAGAGAAGAATGTATCCTCAAAGAGAAAGAATTTATTTCTGTGGAAAATATTTTAAAAATCCATATTTAACATTAATTCCTAGCCTCAATACCACCATTCAATCTTTAAAGTAAGTGCCAGGACATGTCGTAATGGCTGATTGCTAGTGGTGCCAGCAGCAGCAGTCTAGAGAATTTTCTGTGAATATGCCCAATATTGGAGGATTAATGACAACAAATGTGATTAATGGTTACATACAGTAGGCACATGGTACAGTAGATGGGGTTGGAAAAAAAACATACTGTATGTCCATAAAGTTCATCCTGTGTTAAATGTAGACCATAGATACTTATCTTTTATTTGTATTTACAGTATATTGATCCAGAGGAAGGCAAACAATAAACCCCAGTGAATATTATTATCCAATTATGTCTCATAAGTAGATAAATAAATTCCTTCCTGATTGCCATTATTGAAATCATATTTCTCCTACTGTACTTATTTGGGAAATATATGTATACCTTTCCTTTCCTTTTGAAGATATCTATTGTAAGATCTGCCATCACAGTCTCCAATGGTGATTAATTCCACATTTTAACCCTTACTGTAAAGAACCCTTTCTTAATTGCTGGTGAAATCTCCTTTTTCCTCTAACCTTAAGGAATGACGGTGTGTTGTATGTACTGCCCTTGGGATGAAAATTTATTTTGAAAGCTCCTTGTATTGACCCTTAATATATTTGTATACGGTTATCGTATCCCCACTTCGACACCTCTTTCCTAATGTAAACACGTTCATTTAGCTAGTCTTTTCTTGTGTTAGATTTTCTTTAACCTTGATTAATTGTGTGGCTCTTCTCTGTACTTTTTCTAGTTTCATATTGTATTTTGTATGCTTTGGTGTCCAAAATGGTACTCAATATTCAAGGTTTGGTGTTACTAATTATTTATTCAATGCATAATTATGCTTTCTTCCCTTCCATCCATACCATGTTAAATGCAAGCTACTATATGATCTTATTTGCCTTTGCAGCTACTTTCTGACATTTTGGCACTATTGCTAGACTTACTATCTACAAGTGCTGCTAAATCATTTTCCATCAATGATTGACCTAATTTTACCCCAAGAATTGTAGAATTTGTATTCTTCTTTCTCAAATCTATAACCTTACAGACGAGTATTCTTAAGCTTGCCTTAAACTAGCCCGGTTACATTCTGGGTATGTGCTGGGTGTAACCTGGCTAGTTTAAGGCATTTCTGCATTGACTAATGACCCATAGGAGTAACATATCAGGGGTCCCTGGCAGTCCCATTCAGTTTGAATGGGACTGCCAGGGACCCCCGCTGTTAAGCTGATGGGCCATTAATCAATGCAGAAATGCTGGGTCTATTTTAAGGCAAGTTTAAGGCATGTAGCCAGCATGTACTGTACCTGGGTCTTTTTGCCGATTGCCACTGGTTTGTGTTAGAATAGTCGCAGTCTCTGCTGTACATTTATCTGTATTAAATTTCATCTTCCATTTACCTGCCCAAGTTTCCAGTCTATCCATGTCTTTCTGGAGAGAAATTACATCCTGCTCTGATTTTACTACCTTACACAATTTAGTGTTATTACAATAGCAAAGATGGGAACTTTACTCTTCATTCCATCCTCCAGGCTATTAATAAACATTTTTAAAAGCAGTGGTACTGAACATGCGGTACTCCATTTACAACTTTAGTCCAACCTGAAAAGGTTCAATTTCTGACAACACTCTATGGTAGACAAAGCTACGTTGTCAGGGCAACTGTCACTGCTTCCCTGACTTTAATGGAGATCCTCAAAGTGACATATATGCAAAAACAAGGCCATTAGTCCTCTCATTTGCATATAACAAACACAGCATTAGTCAGATAACATAAGGAAAAGGCGCCAAGGTTCTAGATGGCTAGATGACATTTATATATTGAAATGCAATATACTGATGCAGCGGCCATTATTCGAACACATCACAGCGCTGATTTGGAGTTCTCTGCTGTTCCCCACGCAGCATGAACGTGGCCAATCGCCCCAGTCACCCGCGCTTTTCGCGGATGTTTTGTTTGAATTTCATGGATTCTGTTTCTTCGTTTGCAATAAAATGGATGACTTGTAATGTGTACAGTACTGTGCTACTGTGCTACTGTGTCAATTTCATGTATTTAAAAGCCAGAACACTAAAAGTCATTTTTCTGCACTCGCCGCGCTCGCATCTTAGTGTGGGATAGCTGGAATTCATCACGCGGCTTCAAATCGGGATTCCATGACACGTGAAGTGTTCGAATAACGGCCGCTGTATCAGTAAACCTTGAATCTTCCTTTCCAATTAAAAAAATATTTAATTAGCTTACCAAGGGGTTAATATAAATACCCTAACAACCCTACTAAACATTGCATGTCTAGCCTAGCCTCCGACCGCTACTTCTCTGCCTGGACCGTTCCAGTGTAAATCCTGTTAAGTGCAGGCAGTGGAGGGGTTAATTCCTTCATAAGGCCTGTGTGTTTTTGCAGACTTGGATATGTATCCAAGGGCGGGCCTTAGCAACAACCGGAAAGTGTCAGCCTGAGGTAAGGATACTGATTGGTTACCACACACTATAGATGAACCAATCAGTATTCAACTTGCACGTTTAAGGGGCAGGGTTACAGTCATCAACCTCAGGTTATAAATATTGGCACTTTCCCAAATTAGAGGGTCCTTGTTATTCTCTCTCCTCTCTTTGTGGAGTTAGGAACATCAGACCTCCATCTCACAAGGAGATGTGAAGAGAGGTCCAACAGGCCTGACCTGGGCCTAAAGCCTGAGTCAGGACACAGCAAGCAGGGAAGGAGGTAATGTCTCTGTAATAAGATGTGCATACAATCAAGACAAGAAAATAGAAATAATGTGTGATTCACAGTCTACCAAAGATGAAGAGGTGTCAGTATAGGCCATCCTCTGCCTTCACATAGGATTCATGCTGACTGGAGGCGCTGCACCAATAAAGATCTAAGGTAACCTGTGAACCTGTCCTGTTTCTCCCCACTGTATCGCGGAGCACTCAGCCCTCCTGTTTGCCAACAGCTACTCAGCACAACACCTAGTGAAGTAGCTAGAAGTGCATACCCACCCCAATCTCACTCGGGGGGGTTGGGGTTATAAGGGCTACACATGTAATAGCAGTATATCTGCTAAGGTATATGAGGTGTTAACAACCCTGCTAAATCCCCTCAGGTGGTGTATCCTACCTCGCCAGGGCACTTACACCCATATCCCACCTCCAACCCCCACAAACCCAACAAATCTACCCCTATACAGTAATGGTAATTTTCCCTATTTGCCAAATGTGGCTAAAGGGCTAATAGTCAACATAAAAAATCAGTTTATATCACGGGTGATCTATAATAACAGAAAATCATTATTAGTAACAAACAAAGAGTAATTTATTATGTCCAAGATGCAAACATTATCTTGTTTGACAATCTTCCTAGTGTTTTCTTGCATTGGTGCTTTTATTTGACGTGGTACTGGTTTGGGATAGTAAAAAAAAGTTTATTTAAACTTTAATACAGTTGCTGACAATACTGAAATTAATACGTTCTTTGCAATGTGACCCATTGGGAATAGGCTGTAAAAGAGTTTGATAAAGTGTATGATGCCAGATTGCTAGATACTTACTGTATACTCACAATCTTCTTCTTAGAGGATTGCCTGTAGCCATATACTGCACCGACACACTTTATTCGAGCAAATACCCAGTATGTACCTGGCAGATACCTGGAATGCGCCGCTCCTCACCTCTGACAAGCCCCGCTGCGTTTGCCTTCCCAGCCTGGGTTCATGCCTGGCTGACGGGCAGCTGATCTGTTAAATGATAATGATTAGGATTTAATAGGCTGCAATGCTTCGCGTGTCTACCAGATGGCATAAATTCATGAATTGTAATGCAGTATATATATATATACTGTGCAGTATTGCAGCCAGCGGGAATAAAATGCTTCAATCCCTGCCTGGAAAATAACCCAATGCACTCGGGCAGAAAACAGTCACAAACCTCAATACACCCGGGTATACCCGAATTCGTGGGACTAGCCGAGCTCGAATAAAGTGTGTTGCCAGTGTACATTAAGTATGTAGAAACTTACACTCTGGTGTCAGGGTGTGAAAAGGAATATCTGCAGCTGTACAAGTTACAAGTTGGAGGCTGATCTGATGTCTCAAACACTGAAGTAAATCCTAGAGTCTGGATACACTTTCTTTACACTTACAGTTTTCTTGCAGTCTGAGACTTTCTAGCACAACCGTACCATATACTGTATGCCTGGTTGGCTTTTAAATCTAACTGTATGTAGATAAGCAGCCTTGAACATAACTTGGACCTTAGACTTGATCCAGCAGACATTCATTCAGGAACAGGACCTTTGTTATTGTATTGTATTGTATGTCTTTATTTATATAGCGCCATTAATATACATACCGCTTCACAGTAGTAATACATGTGGTAATCAAATAAATAACAGATAATATAAATAACAGATCATGGGAATAAGTGCTTCAGACATAAAAGTAACATTAAGGAAGAGGAGTCCCTGCTCCGAGCAGCTTACAGTCTAATTGGTAGGTAGGGAGAACATACAGAGGCAGTAGGAGGGCGTTCTGGTAAGTGTGTCTGCATGGGCCTAAGCTTTATGTATCATGTGTTCAGAATATCCACAGTGCTATTCATATGCTTCTTTAAGCAAGTGTGTCTTAAGGTGGGTCTTAAAGGTGGATAGAGAGGGTGCTAGTTGGGTACTGAGAGGACGGACATTCCAGAGGTGTGGGGCAGTCAGTGAAAAAGGTTTAAGGCGGGAGAGGGCTTTAGATACGAAAGGGGTAGAAAGAAGACATCCTTGAGAAGAATGCAAGAGTGTGGATGGTGCATAACGAGAAATTAGGGCTGAGATGTAAGGAGGGGCAGAAGAGTGTAAAGCTTTAAAAGTGAGGAGAAGAATGGAGTGTGAGATGCGGGATTTGATCGGAAGCCAGGGGAGGGATTTCATGAGGGGAGAGGCTGAGACAGATCTAGGAAAGAGTAGAGTGATTCTGGCAGCAGCGTTAAGGATAGATTGTAGGGGAGACGGATGAGAGGCAGGAAGGCCGGACAGCAGGAGGTTACAGTAATCAAGACGGGAGAGAATGAGGGCCTGAGTCAGAGTTTTAGCAGTCGAGCAACAGAGGAAAGGGCGTATCTTTGTTATATTGCAGAGGAAAAAGCGACAGGTTTTAGAAATGTTTTGAATGTGAGGGGCGAATGTGAGAGAGGAGTCGAGTGTGACCCCTAGGTAGCGTGCTTGGGCTACTGGGTGATTGATCGTAGTTCCAACAGTAATGCGGAAGGAGGAAGTAGGGCCAGGTTTGGGAGGAAGTATGAGGAGTTCTGTTTTAGCCATGTTGAGTTTAAGGTGGCGGAGGGCGATCCAGGATGATATAGCAGAGAGACATTCAGAAACTTTGGTTTGTACAGCAGGTGCAAGGTGAAGTGTTGAAAAGTATATTTGTGTGTCGTCAGCATAGAGGTGATAATTAAACCCAAAAGATGTTATTAGGTCACCTAGAGAGAGTGTATACAGAGAAAAGAGAAGAGATCCCAGGACAGAGCCCTGGGGTACCCCCACAGAGAGATCAATTGAGGAGGAGGAGGTGTTAGCAGGAGACACTGAAAGTACGATGGGAGAGGTAGGATGAGATCCAGGCTAGAGCTTTGTTCCGAATACCAAGAGTATGGAGAATGTGAAGGAGAAGAGGGTGGTCCACGTGTCAAATGCTGCAGAGAGGTCGTGTAATATGAGCAGAGTGTAATGACCTCTGTCTTTAGCAGCAAGGAGGTCATCAGTTTTTTTAGTGAGGGCTGTTTCCGTGGAGTGAGCAATGCGGGAGCCAAATTTTAGAGGGTCTAGGAGAGAATAGGTGTTGAGAAAATGGAGCAAGCGAGAGAATACAAGACGTTCAAGGAGTTTAGAGGCAAAAGGCAGGAGGGAGACAGGTCGACAGTTAGAAAGACAGGTAGGGTCAAGCCTGCTGTTTTTGAGTAATGGTATGACTGTTGCATGTTTGAAGGAGGATGGAAAGGTTCCAGAGCAGAGGGAGGAGTTAAAAATGTGTGTGAGCATAGCGATTATAGTAGGAGCAAGAGGTTTTAGGAGATGGGAGGGAATGGGGTCAAGAGGGCAAGTGGTAGAGGGAGAAGAGGCGATCAACAGCAACACATCCTCCTCTGAGACAGTGGAAAAAGAGTCAAGGAAGGCAGGAGGAGAGTTAGGAAGAGGTGTAGGATGGAGGGAAGAAACAGAGGGGATGTTCTGCCATATGGATTCCATCTTTTCCTTAAAATAGTCAGCAAAGTTCTGAGCGGAGATGGAGGAAGGAGAGGCAGCTGAGGGTGGTTTGAGTAGAGTATCAAAGACAGAGAACAGTCAGCATGGGTTAGACTTGTGCATGTTGATTAGTGAAGAAAAGTAGGCTTGTTTAGCTTGCGAGAGGGCAGAATTGAAACAGGATAGCATAAATTTGTAGTGAAGGAAGTCTGCGAGAGTATGAGATTTCCTCCAGAGGCGTTCAGAGGAACGAGTGGAGGAACGCAGCATGCGCGTGTGGGAATTTAGCTACGGTCTAGGGTTAGAAGGGCGAGGGCGGCAGAGAGAAAGCAGGGCATATAGATCAAGAGAGGAGGACAAGGCAGAGTTGTAGTTCCTGACCAGGATGTCAGGGTCTGTAGCAGAGCTGAGAGAGGAGAGGGAGGAGCGTAAAGTGGACTCAAAGTCAGGTAAGTGAATAGAGCGCAGGTTTCTACAGAACCGAGGGGTAGATGGAGGTGGAGAAGGGGAGAAGCGAGATAGAGAGAATGAGATGAGGTGATGGTCAGAGAGAGGAAAAGGAGAAATGGAGAAATCGTAGAGAGAGAAGTTTTTAGTGAAAACCAGGTCTAAGTAGTGGCCATCCTTGTGGGTGCTGCCTGCAGTCCATTGTTGAAGGCCAAAAGAAGAGGTTAGAGAAAGAAAGCGGGAAGCCCAAGGGAGAGAGGAGTCATCAATGTGGCAATTGAAGTCCCCAAGGAGAAAATAAAAGGAGTCTGAGGAGAGGAAGAAAGAGAGCCAGGATTCAAAGTGAGAGAGAAAGGCAGAAGGGGGATGAGTAGAGGTAGGTGGGCAATAGATAACCGCCACATGGACAGGGAGAGGAGAGAAAATCTGGACAGTGTGAGCCTCAAAGGAGGGAAAAGCAAGAGATGGAGGAATAGGAATGAATAGGAGAGAATGGAGAGAATTCAGTAATGCAAATGTGTCCGCTACGGCAGTCTCTCCAAGCAATCCAAAAAAAAAAAATTGCATCTAAGGCTGCATCCATAGAAGGACAAGCAGCGCTGAGGCGTGTGGACGCTACGTGCTGAGCCCCTGCATCCTCAATGAGGATGCCTTGAGAGGGGGCTCACGCGAGCGTCCGCAGGCGTGCTCAGGCTTTGGAGTTTTCAGCCGAGCGCCAAGCTGTTTTTTAGCGCGCTGTCGGCTGAAAACATCCAATCAGGCTTAAGCAGCGTCAACGTCACGGCGCCGTGACATTGACGTCAGTGCGTCACGGGCGATTGGCCCAGCGACGTCACTGCCCTGCCTCCAACCACCTCCCCCTGGCTCCCTTCGTGCAAGCTGGCTCGCCTGCAAGTCTGTGCAATCGCGCTGACTGAAGCAGGCGAGCCTCAGCGTTAGCGCGCCTTCGCTCTCCCCACCCCTCTATGGTCCGGGCCTACGTCTACAGAAATTATTTCTAGGGTCTGCTTTGAAGTTCTACTGCTGTGTTATCCTCCAACAGCACACTGTTCTATTACACTGGACTCCTGAAATGTTCCTGTTTAACATCAGGAACACAGAGCGCTACGGTAGTCGCTAACTCTTGTTTGTGTGTAAATTCTTTATTTATTGTTCAAGACTGTTACATCCATGCATTAATGTTTCCATTTGTCACATATAATAGTACTGTTAACTAGAGATACATTCTGTAGATCAATCTAAAATCTGCCACCCACTCTTGATCTTTCTAAAAAGGGTTATATACCCCAGAACCATCTTGCACGGATGAGCTGGATTCTAACTGGTTAAGCTGTTCAAGAATTAA
This sequence comes from Ascaphus truei, assembly GCF_040206685.1. Lineage (NCBI taxonomy): Eukaryota > Metazoa > Chordata > Amphibia > Anura > Ascaphidae > Ascaphus > Ascaphus truei. Next base: position 395,116,299 of record NC_134484.1, on the reverse strand, counting down.
ATAACTTCATAAATACACAATGTTAAAGTTTAGTCCAGCAGGTACTGAAGCAAATATCATGGGATATTGTATTTTAGGACAATTTTCTCAACTGAAATCAATGTGAAATTTGTAATCCTTAGGAACTAATAATAGCAATAACTAACACCCCAAGATAAGTATACTGCATATCATTTAGGGTTCACTTTAAAATGACATTTTACAGCTTTACCTACATTGCTGCAAACTAAATTTGAAGGTGTATAATCCAGCATTTTAAATTATCATGCATGGTTTCCTTTAATGTACCTAATGGTTTAACCATTAAAATGAATACAGACAATAATTGATTTTCCTGTTTTCCCATTTACATTTTAGAACCATCAGCCTTTTTTTTTTTCAATTTGCTTGAGCCCATTAAAATCAGGCAGCAATTGCAAGAAAATACATACTGTACTGTATCTTAAGCAAAAAGAGAAATCTGTCAGAACTACAACTTTTAAATATCCACCAGAACGTTGTATTAACAAGTTCCCTAATTTTTCAAAGGTTGCAGGGAAAAGATTTCTATAAAACCTAATTATGTGAACAATGACATGTTACTTTATGGGTCAATATTCATCTGAAAACCTACTGAAGATTAATTAGTTAGGCCTATGCAGTGTTTTATTAAACTGTTTTAAAGCAGGATTATATACTGTACAGTATTATTGCAACAAAAATTGTTTTAGAGCTCTGTAAACATATTCTGTTTCAATTCCGCTGTTGGTACGCTATATTTTGCAAACTGTCACCCAAGATTTATATTGAATTTCCCAACAATCTTAAACATTATTATTTGATGGAGAGACATTTCTGGGCATGTATACACCATTTGGAGGTGATTTAAAGTAAATAAAAAAGGGCTTATATGGTTATTTTAATAAAGCAGCACTTAAATATCCATAGATTATTCCAATCCCTTGCACATAATGATATATTTGCTGTAGATTTTAGCAAATAAAAAATGGATCTGAAATTTCAGCTGCTTCGCTTTAGACCATATGGTGATAGTGGGTATTTATCAAAGGCTTCCAGGCAAAAAACTGGGTCAAGGTTGGTGCAAAAGACAGTACAAGATGTATCAATACCAAAGAAAATGTATCTATTTGAAAACAAGGAGAATTTTATGTTTTGTAACTTGGTGACTTACAGTAGACAAATACTGTAGATTCCTTGGGATCTTACTTCAAAAATACCATGATTATTGCTGCACCTCCACAAAGCAAACAAAACCAAACTTGCTGAATCCAAGATTTTGCTGATTTGGTCAGATTTGAACTTTGATTGTAAATTCTCCATGCTGCTTCAAAACCTCACGTGATCGACGGGCAAAACTTCAGTAAGGAAAAACGAGAAAGGAGTGCAACAAAGGATGTTATTAGTAGGGTCACCCCTGACTACTAATCTGCCCTTCTCCTGGCACTTAGCCCTAGTATAGCCGGCCTGCCAGTGGTGATCACAGGGTTTTCCCCTTCACTGGTGCTGCCCCTGATTGTCAGAGGAGGCGGTGACAGCCGGCCTGAGATTGCCCAATCCTGGGACAGATCTTGTGCCCTCTCCTGGCTGTGCTTAAGGGCAGACACTGCCCACCTTCAGGAGTTTCCTTCCCCCACTTGAGGAAGGCAGGTCACACATTGGAGTGGCTGCCTATTGGGCCTAGCGAATACCCAGGATGTGGAAGACCGGTGCACCGCCGAGAAGCAAGAGCTGGACAATTGACCATTTGAAAAATATATTGGTAAAACAGCATCACAATAGAGTCCTGGAGGATCCTTTGACAAAACGCTTCGGCGTGAAACACGTTAGAGGATCCGCCAGGACTCTACTGTGATGCTGTTTTACCAATACATTTTTCAAACTGTCAATTGTCCAGCTCTTGCTTCTCGGCGGTGCACTGGTCTTCCACATCCTGGCTATTCACTGTCTATCACTTACCAGGGAGCACGCTGGTTTGCTGACAGTGCCACTTTGGATACAGTCCCGTCGGACATTCCCCGCATGCCAGTACTGCGGAGCCACTCATGTATCACAGCCTTTCCGTCAAGTGAGGAGGAGTGTGCTTCCATTCAGAGGACTACTGAACCGTGATCCTGTCGGACATACACCACTCACAGACTACCGCCTTCCGTCCAGGGAGGAGGAGTTCGTTTCCATTCAGAGGACTACTGAACCGTGGGTGTGAATACAACGCGATTGGTGCTTATTTCTAAGCCAGTTGTTGAGAGCTTTATACGGGCTGTCAGCGCTGCACTTACCCCTTCCCCTCTACAGTTGGGATGTTAGGTGGCTATATATGTTCTTATAGAACTCATAGCTACATCTCAGCACTCCAATTTTTCTGAGCACCAGAACAGGTAACAGATTTACTATACAAATTGCATATTGGGCCTACTCTATTCCTCTTCCCCTTTGGGGATAGTGGTTGTGTACCATACCTCTGCCTCTGCTAGGGAGGTGGGGAAGAGCTAGGATGGCTGTGGGTGCCCTTGGCCTGTAGTGACGGTTCAGGGACCATCTTCTGTGATAGCTGACCTGACACACTGTATCCGGTAGAAGACTGCCGTGTAACTGTTACTGCAGAGTGTGGTAATAAACCCGTTCCTGTTTTGAAATATACCTCCTGCCTGGTGCATGACGTTACTGGAGAGAGCGGTAATAAGTTCTACCATGGGAGATCACCTTCAGTTCCTGGAGCCTACGGCAGATGGAGGCGATGCACTGCTATGGAGATATGTGGGGTATGAACCCCAGAAGCCTGTTCCTGTGTCCCCACTACCATCGACGGACGACTCAGCCCTCCTGTTGCCAGCAGGTATATGCACCATACACCCTTTAATGGCCCCTATCTGCGATTGGGTGGGGGAAACACTGTTACAAGTATAAAATACTTTATACAGAAAAGTAGCATAACATTAAAAACTCACATATAATATTGCATAAACCAGCACAGACAAAGTCTTTATCATAAATCAATAGTGTCTGGCTGACAATTTGTCTATTGTTAGCGGTGGGACTCCCAGAGGGAAGGTAGCAAACACCGTATCATTCAGTCAGATAGTAAGATGGATCTTCAGAAGTTTCATGGAGACACTAAGGATATGACATCACAACGTTATCATTGACCAACCACTTCACGTTTAGTGTCATTACGCTTCATAAGGTTTTTGGCTAGTAGACATACTAGGAAGCCTTAAATAGAGGCTACTGTAGCTACAGTATGTAATGTGACTACTCTAAAAACATTAACTCTATAGGTACAAATAAGGGACCAGACAAAATTACAGATGAACTCCCTTCACTTATTAAATAATTTGCATTTTTATGTCATGTTCACCTGTATATTTTTAAAGCTCGAATAGCTTTTACAACAAATTGTAACCCGCTCGGGCAAGTGATTACATATATCACAAAGTTTGACCGGCAATTAATACAATTTGAAACTTTGAATTTTTTCTCAGTAGCCTCTGCCTTTACAAGCTTGTCACATGACATGAATTAACATACAACACAGTGTCCCAATGGTCTCTGAAGTAAATAGCCAACATGAGGATTCCAGTTGGACTCTTAAAGAGCTCTAGGGGCCAGAATATTTTTCAAATTATATGTCTTTCTAAAGACTACCTTAGGTTTATCTTCTAGATTAACTTTAAATAAGGGTCAATCTGTAAAACAAAACAATGTTTCCTAACATCTTTCTGATTAGGGGAATCTTGTTCACCATAATTTGTAATAAACATTGGTGCTTTGGGTATATCTAGTTCATTATTTTTAGCTTTAGGTATTAAAAGACTTTAGCATGGTACTTTTTTTTTACTTCTCACAAATACAGATTGCACCAAAGTAGAATCAAAACCCTTCTCCAAAAATCTTTGGCTAAAAATATCAGATTTTTCAACAAAATCATCAATTTTTGAGCATTTTCTCCTCATTATTAAGATTTTTTTCATGGTATATTGTCGAGTGACTTATTTGAATGATTCATTTTAAGATTACGATAGGACTTGACATCAACTGCTTGAAGAAGGTTTTACTGATCACCTGATTATTGTCAATCTTACACTAATATGGTTTCCAATTTAAAACTATATATCTACTGTATCATTAGAATTGAGGAAAGAAAGAAAGGCTTCCAAATTCTCATCAGACCCAGACCAAACAATAAGAATATCATCAAAGTATATTTTATAATACCTAATATTTTTCTTAAAAGTGTTGTTATCCCAAATATAATCATTTCCCCAGAGCCCTATAAAAAGTCTAGCATAATTAGGGACAAAGCAAGTTCCCATAGTCATCCCATGTATCTGGTTTTAGAATTGGTGTTCAACTAGAAAATCATTGTGATTCAAAATAAATAAAATACTATCCAAAATAAATTGTTGTTGGGTCTGTGGTATTGTGGTATTGTGAGAAAGAAAATAAGTAACTATTTCACTACCATGAGGGTTTTTAATACAGGTGTATAGTGAAACAACATCTATGGTGACACATCTATAACTAACATCCTAAACAAAAAATTGTAATTTTTCCAAAACATCCATACTCTCTTTAAGGAAAGAAGGAAGTCTTTGTGAGTGGAGACAAAAAGCAATCAACATAATCTGATAAATCAGACATGATAGTCGATTCCATTTACAATCGGATTGCCATGGAGAATCGTAACTTGTATGTATCTTTGGTAGATGAAGAAAAAAAGTGAATCCGGGTACTACCGATTTGCTTCAGACTAATTTCATTTATTGAGCCAAAATGGCAACATTTCGATCAATGCAATGACCTCTCTCAAGTGTTAGTGGCATAATACAAACAACCCATTGTGTCTCTTATACATAGTCCCTACATCCAAAGGTGTCCGATGATGGTGATCATCCGCTGGTGTCTTGCATTTACATCAATCCGCACCGTCTGTTTGAAGATCCCGCAATCTCCTGTTCGGAATGTGATATCATCTGGGTATCCTCTGTCATCGCTTATAGGTCCACTCCAGGTCCGTAAATCTCACGATATTTCAGGGGGCATCTAACATCATCGCATGTGCGTGCCTCCGTTTCTTGCTGTCGTTGCTAGGTGATAGGATCCTCTCTTCCTCTGCGCATGCATCTCTTCGGTCTCCATGTTCAATGCTTTGCAGCATCTCTCTATCACTATGTGAAAGTTGTCCTCTGCATTTTTGGTTTTACCAAAGAGGGAGGATAAGATATAATCAGCAGAATATTCTCCAGTCCTTTAAAAACATCTAATCCCCAGTGTTTGATTCCTTAGTGAAATAACTTAAAAATGTAAAATGGAAGATTATAGTTTTCATCTCTTCAGATGAGGTCCAGTCTTAATTGATAATGTTGAATAATGTGGAATATTATCCATGCGTGTTCTGTCCCAGAGTTACACTAACCTTATATTCCAAATCAGTGAGGTACCAGCAACAGCAGCAATAAGAGATCTTTGGGTAATGTATAAATCTCCCTTTCTCACAGATAACCTGCATGTAAGGAGATAGCTAAGGGATACATTGTAATTCAATCCCTTGGGAAATACAGTGTCAAAAGTGTATATCCAATATGCCTCTCTGTAATAAAGTAACATCTTTTTCTATACCAGCAGTAGTACTCTGAACTTGTTCTATTCCCATAATTCGTAGTGATGAGGCTGAATGTTTGAAATTGGTGCAGTGTTTTATTAAAGCAGTGTCCTTCGCTGTGTGGTTGATCTTACTTTTGTGTTCTATGAACCGTGGCTGGTGCTGTGCACGATGCATGGAGTTTGGCCCCCTGCAGACGCACTTACCTGAATGCCCTCCTACTGTCTCTGTACGTTCTCCCCACCAATTAGATTGTAAGCTTCCCGGAGCAGGGACTCCTCTTCCGAAATGTTACTTTTATGTCTGAAGCACTTATTCACATGATCTGTTATTTGTATTATTTGTTATTTATATGATTGTCACGTGTATTACTAATGTGAAGCTCTATGTACACTAATGGCGCTATATAAATAAAGACATACATACATACATACATGAATCATGTTTTTAGCATACGATTAGTCTTATCTATGTAGCATAGACCACAAGGACACTTGATAATATACAAAACACTGCTTGTTGTGCAAGTGATCCTACTTTTAATTCTATACACTTTACCATCTCTAGGGTGCAAAAAATAATCTCCAGTGTTCAAGCTATTACATATAGAGCAGCTGTAGCATTTATAACATCCCTGCTTAGGTGTACTCAGAAAATGTGGAGATGTGTATTGTTCCTTATGGTTCTTCTGCGCATGGAAGTTCTTTCAATAAAGAATTTGAAAGAAAGAAGTTTTAACTGGGGATTAGATGTTTTTAAAGGACTGGAGAATATTCTGCTGTTTGTATCTTGTCCTCCCTCTCTGGTACAACCAAAGCTGCAGATGACCCCTTTTACATAGTGATGGAGAGCTGCTGCTTAGCATTGAACTTGGAGATCAAAGAGACGCATGCGCAGAGGAACAGAGTATCCCATCACCTAGCAATGACAGCAACAAACGGAGCTTGGAGTGGCCCTCTCAGCGACAACGGTGGATACCTAGATTATGTTACACGCCAAACAGGAGATTGCGGGATATTCAAACAGACGGCATGGATTGATGTTGTTGTTGAAATAATTCAAATTTACAATATTTGAGGTTGAAGAAATAATGATATTGAAGTGTATTCATGTAGCTACATGGAGAGATGCATTTCAGCAGCATGGCACCAACACGGGACACCTTTGGATTTAGGGACTATATATAAGAAGAGACAATATGGGTTGTTTGAATTATGCCACTTACATTTATGGCTCAATAAATGAAATTAGTTTGAAACAAATCCATTGTGCCCTGATTCACTTTTTTTCTGCAGATTTTGAATCATTATTTCTATTTATCTTATGGTGTGCTGCATAGATCTTTATGTTTCTTTGGTAGATGATGCATAATCGGAATGTGTGATATTCATCGAAAATGTATAGATATTCTTTAAGAGACAGAATCCCATCTTCCCTAGCCTTAAGTAGAAATTTCTCAAGACGGGATATTAATACTGTAGTAGGGTTACTATCTAAATGTTGATAAGAGACCTTGTCATCCAAAAGATTTGGTGCGTCCTTCACATAATCTTGACAGTTTTGTGAGACCATACCACCTCCTTTATCAGCTTGGCATATTATTACATTGGAATCCGAACAATTCCATCAAAACTTTTCTTTCATATCTATCGAGGTTATCATTAACAATGAAATATCTGGAATTACCACACAGTTGAAGTCCTTTTCTATTAATTTACCAAACATTTCAATATAGGTAGGGTACATTCAAAGAGATAAAATACTAATTTATTTTTTTATGAAGTCTGTAAAACATTTGTCTCACTATCATTAAACTTAATCAAATTAAACTGAAAAGATCTCTTAAAGCATTTATTCAGTAACAGACGGCTCCCCAAAATCTGGAGGAAACTCTAGATCCTCCATTCACATGAAATCTGGAATACTTATAGGGGCAGACAAATATTATGTGTTTTTTATATAGTGTATTTTTAATGTTACTTTATTAGAAAAAAAGTGTAGATCAATATAGAGATCGAAATGATCTAGTTTGTTGACTGGTGCAAAAAGACAATCCCTTCTTAAGAAGTCTAAATTTAGGTCCTGTTAATTGAACATTAAATACATTGAAAATGCCAGTATCTTTTCACATTTGTTCTGTGGGATCAATTTCTTCGATTAAGGTTTTAGATTCCCTACCTCGTCTTCTTCTGTAGCACTTCTTTTTCTTCCCTTGTGCCAGGAGTCTTGTCCAGTGCTCAGGGGCTCTGGTACAACCATTTAGTTATAGCTCCTAACGGTAAATTGGAGCTCTGTTCTAAAAAATAAGAGAAGGGGAGACTAAAGAAATTTTGACTGTGACGGGCAATTTTCACTTAAAATGTGATAACCGTTTAATAAGGTACTTCTTGATTTGTCTGGGGCATTAGGCCTACTTGGATTACCTTTTAAAAAAAAAGAGTTCTCTTCTTTCACATTTTTCAAAGCAGACTTGTTATAATTCCAAAATGTATGTGATAGATTTCAATTCTGTTTGTGATTATACTGTAATTCCTATGACCACCTGGAAAAGGGGATCCAATACATTTATTTCTGTATGTCTCTTAATCCCCATTTGAGGGACATATTCCACACCCCACCAACTTAAGCAGAGACGACTGCTTACCAGGGGATAGTAATATACATGTATATATAAATATATATTCTGTATTCTGAGTATGAACTGCACTACATACTGCTGCGGCCCCTCCTATCCTCCTACTTACCCGTAAAAATGTTGGGATGTTTTCAATTTGTGTCTGGGTTTTCCTCACGTCGGCCACATCACCAGACAAGCACTAATGGTGCTTATCATTGAAAGCGCCCGCGGCGCCGGAAAACAGTGAAAAACGCCGCATTTTTTAAAATCCCACAGTGGCGGCCACAGGAGGTTAAAGGCGGCCACCACTGTAACATACCAGTATTATAAATAACTGACATACTAAGAGTATGACTGTCATTGCAAACAACTGGGATTTGGCCCACTATCAATACACACGAGGTACCTACACTCTAACTCTTCACCCTCAGTCACTCTGACATTAGTGATTGGGCTATACATCCAGAATAGGTGTATGTACACCTTGACTCCATCGTTTGGATCTATTTGAGGATGTATGGACAACTGGGCGCGTGACACAGTTAGAGTGTTAAAGGAATTTAATATATCTATGTCCAACACCTTAGAGTTTTGACCCACATGATTTTAACCACTGAAATATAAGTGTTAATTAAGTAATAATCCCTGAAGAACAGGGCATTACTGGCCAATAATGCCCTGGCTGGAAGAGTTGATGGTCTGAGGCGAAGCCAAGGGACTTTAAACCCAGCCAGGGCATTATTGGCCAGTAATGCCCTGTTCTGAGGGGATTTACAATGAAGTGACTGGTGATGAATGGTTTTAAGAGGGCACATGAAAGACATTGGGAATCTTCATACTGTGTGGTAGTTGGAGCCGGAATGCCACAGGATTGATTTGTTCACAAATAGGGAAGGGACCCAGGAACTTAGGTGCCAATTTTGGAGATCGTACCTTGAGGTGGATATTCGTAGAAGAGAGCCATACCAAATCCCCTGGCTTGTAACTGGGCGCCGAACGACGACGACGATCGGCCTGTAGTTTCGATCTGCGGGAGGAGTCGAGAAGGGTAGACTGAATTCTGGACCATGCGGTTTGGAGGGAAGAAATGCGTTCATCTACGGCTGGTACTCCAGAAGGAATGTTGGAGATGGGTAGAAAGGGAGGGTGGAACGCATAATTTATAAAGAAGGGCGACTCCCGGGTGGCTTTGTTTTTTGCAGAATTGACAGCGTTCTCTGCCCAAGGAAAGAGTTAAGCCCAATCATCCTGGAAATCGGATATGAAACATCTCAGGTATTTTTCCAGGGATTGATTGATTCTCTCTGTTTGTCCATTGGACTGTGGATGAGAGGCGGAAGAAAAAGAAGAAGAGATGCCCAATCTCTTGGTGAAAGTTCTCCAAAATTTGGATACGAACTGAGAACTTCTGTCAGAAACAATGGACGAAGGAATCCCATGAATCCGTAAAATCTGCTCCGTAAAGATATCATCAAAGGCGGGGGAGGTGGGTAATTCTTTAAGTGGAATAAAATGGGACATCTTCGAGAACCTGTCCACGACCACCAAGATAGTGTGCATTCCTCTGGACCTGGGCAACTCCACGATGAAGTCCATCGAAATGTGGGACCAGGGGCGGTCAGGAACTGGAAGAGGTAACAGAAAACCCTGAGGCTTTTGACGGAGAGTCTTGCTTTGAGCGCACGTGGGGCAGGCGCGGGTATACTCCAAAATATCTTGAGACATCCTTGGCCACAAGAAATTCCGATGAATGAGATCAGTAGTCTTCTTAAAACCTGAGTGACCTGCAGAGTGACCCCAAGACAGGACCTCTGGAACAAATTTGGAAGGTACGAAGAGTTTGTTGTCGGGAACGACCAAGTCCTTGGGAATGCATCTCTGGGAGTGCAAAATCTTGTCAAGATTCTTGAAAGAAGACGTGGCGAGAATCCTCTCTTGTGGAAGGATAGTCTCCAAAGGTTCCTCTGGTCTCTCTTCAGAAGAATGAATTCGGGAGAGTGCGTCTGCCTTTACATTCTTGGTCCCGGGGATATAGGAAAGGTAAAAATCGAATCGAGAAAAAAAAAGAGCCCAATGAGCCTGTCGTGGACCAAGGCGTTGAGCGTTTTCTATGTAAGAAGGTTCTTGTGGTCCGTGAGAAAAGTAAACGGCTCTTTTGACCCCTCCAGCAGGTGTCTCCACTCTTGAAGCGCCATCTTCACGGACAGAAGTTCCCTCTTACCCACGTCATAGTTCCTCTCAGCGGATGAGAATTTCTTGGAAAAATATGCACAGGGATTTAACTTATCTTGAGGCGTGGGTCTCTGAGAAAGAATGGCTCCAGTGCCGCAATCAGAAGCGTCGACCCCAGGACAAAGCGAAGTTCAATGTTGGGATGATGGAGAATAGGTGTGGATATAAAAGCTCATTGAGTGTCTCAAAGGCGGAGATGGCTTCGGATGACCAAGCAGAAGGATCAGCTCCTTTCTTGGTGAGCGCAGTAAGAGGTGCCACAATGGTAGAAAAACTCCGTATAAACTTACGATAGTAATTAGCAAACCCTAAAAAACATTGTATGGCCTTGAGAGAACTGGGTCTTGGCCATTCAGTGACTGCTTGAAGTTTACCGGAGTCATTACAAGATACTCGTAGTGTCCACTACGCATGTTCAAGGCTGTTTTCCATTCATCCCCCTTCCTGATGCGCACCAGGTTATAGGCATCACGTAGATCCAACTTGGAAAAAATCTTGGCCCCCTGTAATTTATCGAACAGTTCGGTAATAAGGGGAAGGGGGTAACGATTTTTAATAGTTATGTGATTCAAACCCCTGTAATTGATGCAAGGCCTCAACGACCCGTCCTTTTTCTTGACAAAGAAAAACCCAGCCCATGCTGGGGAATTGGAGTGACGAATAAAGCCTTTCTTGAGATTCTCCTGGATATATTCATCCGTAGCGTGAGATTCTGGTAACGACAAGGGGTAGGTCTTGGACTTGGGTAGGGAGTAACCTGGAACCAGATCGATTGGACAATCGTAAGTCCTGTGTGGAGGCAAAAGGTCTGAATGTACCTTATTGAAAATGTCCCGGAATTGGTGGTAAACAGAAGGTAGAATAACCTCTGGAACAGAGGTATTGGCCAGCAGTTGATGAGTTTTGTCTTACCTCGGCCTCCAGGACATGGGAGCAGAGGAAGTCCAGTCAATGAGAGGATTGTTAAGCTGCAGCCAAGGAAGACCAAGGGTGACGGGTATCCCAGGAACGTGAATGGTATTGAGAACTAAGATGTCCTTGTGCAGATGTGAGGACAGAAGCAAGGGGACCGCCTCGAAGGAGATGTGGGCCGGGGTAAGAGGACGTCCATCGATACCGACGAGTGCAACGGGAATCTTCTTCCTCACGAGTGGTATGCGATTTAGCCTGGCGAATTCAAGGTCCACGAAGTTTCCTCCAGCTCCTGAGTCAATGAAAGCGGCGGAAGAAGTCTGGAACTTATCGCCTGAAAGGGAGACTGAAAATGTAAGTTTCTTAGGGAGTTCACCTTTATGAAGGGGACGTGGAGACATTACACCCAGAGAGAGCCCCTCTGTACTCACTGGGTGTTCCCTTTTCCCGGACGCAGTGGACACTCCCAAACCAGATGCTCCATGGATCCGCAGTAGAAACACAATCCCCCGATGTGGTGGAACTGCCGTATCGGTGTGCGGATGCGTTGTATCCCCAATTGCATTGGCTCTGGCAACTCCCGTGCAGGACGAAGAGGTGTGGTAGCACTTGGGGGAGCAGGAGTGCTGCTGGGAGTAATGGAGAACGTAACTTGAAAGTTATGGAAGCGAGTGCACTGATGCTCTGAGCGGCGTACCTGGATACGTTGATCCACTCGGACGGCCAAATCAATGAGGACCTCCAATTGATCCGGCCTGGATTGGCGAGAGAGTTCATCCTTGATGGGATCTGCAAGGCCTTGCCAGAATACGGAGACGAGAGCCTCTTGTCCCCAGTTAGTCTTGGCTGTTAGGGTCTGGAATTCCACAGCATACTGTGTCACCATTCGCCGTCCCTGAGTGATCTGGGGAAGAGAAACAGATGCCATCTCCCGGGGGAATCGAATACTTGTTGGAACTCGGCTTTAAATGCCGGGTAATCTTGGGTAAGGTCAGAACGTCGCTCCCAAACCAGGGAAGCCCAAGTCAGGGTGCTCCCAGTGAGGAGGTTATAAATGTGGGCTACCTTCTTGCAATCAGTATTGTAGAGATGGGGGGCCATTTCAAACCGCGCCTCACACTGGTTTAGGAAACCCCTACATTCTTGCGGTTCACCTGCTTAAGGCTTGGGGGGATGAATCCTTACATCGGAGCTGCTAACTGAGCTTGCAGAGTGGGGGCTTACATCTGGCGAGGTCGCGGTCGGTACTTGGTCTGAGAGTACTGCGACCTGGCGTGTAAGTGCCACAATTTAATCCGCCATGGCCTGGTTTTGCTGAAGCAGATTGGAGAGAAACCGTTGAAGTTCGGTCGGGTCTGCGTCTTGTGGGCTCGACATAATGTTATGCCGGTGCTGCCCGCAGACCAGACCCGTCTCCTGAGTTGAAGGGGGAAGTGGTAATACACGCACCCGCAGCAAAGGGAGCGTGTCCGGAGTGTGGTATAAAGTGTTGCCAGGCCAGGTGTAGTAAGGTAGACAATACTTGCCGGTACCGGTTGTAGAGATAGGGTAAAGAATGCCTTGCCGAGGTCAGGGAGTGGATAGCGGAGATAGGTTGTAGTCCAAGCCATGTTCAAGGGGTTACCAGAGTGAGTGTTGTCCAAGGAGTGCCGAGATCGAGAGCCAGAGGGGGTAGTAGTACAAGCCGCATCAGAACCTGTGAAAACACTGAGAGAATCCAGAAATACTTCCATACAGAGACTATGTCGTGCAAAGACTGAGAGCAGAGAGGAGCTATATAAAGCAGGAAGGTCCAATTAGGAATGGAGGCGGGACAAGAAGAGCTACAGGGAGACACTGCAGATTGGTGCAGGCAAAACAGGCCAGGTGAGTCTTGTTGGTAACCTGAGTATGCCCGTGCGGTGTGCAGGGGTGGAGCCTGAGGTCCGGGGGATGGGAAGAAGAGTGTGCAGAATGAGCGTACTCCGTAACGCGTGTATGCACGTGGACCGAGCCAGTGGATGGTGCAGGTGTGCACGAAGGAGGGCGTGGGCACGCCCGTCGCTGAGCAGAGGAATCGCCAAGGGGAGTGGCCCCGCGACGGCGGTAGGGGCGGGGAGCCGTGGAGGCCGGTAAGGCAGGATTGTTTTGTGTGTCCAGGGACTCCCTGAGGGAAGAGAATGCTCAGTGTGGGCAGTGCGGAGAACGCCGAATCCTGACATATTGGTCCTGAAAAAAATTGTATATAGTTATCATATCCCCTCTTAAACACAACTTTTCTAATGTAAGCAAATCTAACTTAGTTAGCCTCTCCCCAGAAATCAGATTTTCCAGCCTCTTTATTACAGCAATTTGGTGGCTCTTCTCTGCCTTTGTAGTTACTGTCTGACAATGGGCACTATTGCTTAGCCTGCTGTCTACAAGCACTAAATCCTTCTCAATCAAGTATTGACCTAAATTGTCCCCATTTATTTTATAAATAGCCTGTTTATTTTTGTTTCCCAAATGCATTATTTTTATTTTATCTTCATTAAACTGCATCTGCCATTTTTCTGACCAAGATTTCAGTCTATGGAAGTCCATCTGGAGAGAAATACCATCCTGCTTTGATTTAAGCACTTTACACATACAGCTTCCCGAGATACAGGCCCCATTATGGGGTGCTGGTATCTCCTATGCATTTAAATGAGCTGCATCACGTGAACGTGGGACTAAAATATCTTCCTTCACTTGATGGACAATGAGATGAGAGAGAATACTACTGCTCAACTTTTAGATGAGCCGCGCACAATCACGTTTTATTATTCATTTTTGTTCTGTACATAGGTTTTAAGCAGGGGCTTTTCAAAGCTGAGCCCCATTAATTTTAGGTCCAGGGCCCTCTGTTTTCCAAGATGCAGACCTCTGTGTGGTTGTCAGCATATCCCCTTTGTCATTTTAAATCTCCTGCATCATAGCCCATGTTACCAGGATATTTAATCAGCGCCAAGATACCAGCACCCCTTATGGAGGTCTGTATCTCGGGAAGCAGAGGGTCCCCAGACCTGAAATTACTGGAGTAAAGCTACTGTATGGAGACGCACTGCTTCAAACGTACTGTGAGTAAAAAAAAAAAGAAACATTTAAAAAAAAAAGCTTTATTACCATACATAAATTACATAGATATACACATTGGCAATCAAAATTAAGCTATAATTAAAAAGAATTCATTAGAAAGCATTAAAAATAGTCAAATACATTAATAGTAAATCCATGCTGACTATACTAATAGTCCTGTATGGCAAGGCTACTAAAAGCTCTAAAACAGGGAGTCACAGAAATAATGATGTACAGGCATACCCCGCATTAACGTACGCAATGGGACCGGAGCATGTATGTAAATTGAAAATGTACTTAAAGTGAAGCACTACCTTTTTCTCACTTATTGATGCATGTACTGTACTGCAATCGTCATATACGTGTATAACTGATGTAAATAATGCTTTGTAACAGGCTCTATAGTCTCCCCGCTTACGCACAGCTTCGGTACAGGTAGGGAGCCGGTATTGCTGTTCAGGACGTGCTGACAGGCGCATGCATGAGCTGCCGTTTGACTATTGAGAGAGATGTACTTACTCGCGAGTGTACTTAAAGTGAGTATCCTTTAACCGGGGTATGCCTGTAATGTAGTGGACAACTGGGGTGGGCAACGAGGGAAAGTCAATACCTGGGTGTCGTATGGAATGTTGATAGAAGAAATCACTGAGGACAGCAACAGACTGTAAAGGAGCTCCAATGGACACCGCTACCTGGGATATAAACGTGACAGAGAAACAATATGGATACCTCTGTGGATGCCTCTTGTAGCGCTCCTTACTTTCTGCTCGGCTGTCCTGCTGGCAGTGTAGACGTGAAGGTCCCGAAATCAGCTGCGCCTCCTCACATCAACAGCGTGGAGCTTCCGAGTGCCGGAAGTGCATCAGAGCACTTCCGGTCCGTCCGGTAAACGCTCCCCTCCTTCGTGAGATCCACAAGAGAGAAACTGATGAACACCAACTCCCATGTAGCGTGCCCTCTGATCCTCAGTGCGTCTGACCAATCGTGGGGCAATGCAAAAGTAAAAAAGGATTGGAAATAGACCGCAATGTCCAAGAATGCACCATCAGCTCACCAGGTAGAAAGGCTTAAAAAAGTTTATTTAAACTACATACAAATGAGAAAAGGGACAAACAAAAATAACAAAAACAAACACCTCTTACGCGTTTCAGGCTCTAAGAGCCCTTTCTCAAGAAAGCCTGAAACGCGTAGGAGGTGTTTGTTTTTGTTATTTTTGTTTGTCCCTTTTCTCATTTTTATGTAGTTTAAATAAACTTTTTAAGCCTTTCTACCTGGTGAGCTGATGGTGCATTCTTGGACATTGCGGTCTATTTCCAATCCTTTTTTACTTTTGACTATACTAATAATTTGTTATCCATTAGGTATTCCTGAATATTATCCGGTGCTAAACCGTTAAGTAGCTTCCTCACTACTGATATTTGGCTTACTGCTCAGTAATTCCTGATCAAGCTGTGATTTATCTCACTTTTTAAATATCATCACCATGTCTGTTGTTCTGAGCCTATGGAAATGTAGCCCTTGAATATTAAATATAATTGTTTGGCTATTACTGAAGTTAGCTCTTTAAGAATCATTGGATGCATGTCATTGGGTACATGTGCTTTGTTTATTTTAATCTTATCAAGCTGCCTACAGTTTGCACTTCTTCCTCAGTTAACCAATTGTTCATTAATATAGAGGTTGTGGCTTCCTCCTATCATAACATTTTTTAAATTCACTACTCCTTGGTAAATACGGAGTCAAATAATTAATTTAATACCTCCTTCTAATCTTTAATAATTTGCCTGCCCATTTCACGTTGTAATATGACTGTACAAATATACATACAACTAAATTCACAAACTACAGGATACACGGGATTGTATTGTATGTCTTTATTTGTATAGCGCCATTAATGTAGATAGCGTTTCACAGTAGAAATACACGTGATAATCATATAAATATCAAATAATATAATATAAATAACAGGTCATGGGAATAAGTGCTTCAGACAAACGTAACATTTAGGAAGAGGAGTCCCTGCTCTGAGGTGCTTACAATCTAATTGGTATGTAGGAGGAATTTACAGAAACAGTAGGAGGGCATTTTGGTAAGTGCTTCTGCAGGGGGGCAAGCTTTATGTATCATGTGTCTAGTAATAACTACGGTGTTACTCATATGCTTCTTTAAGAAAGTGTGTCTTAAGGTGGGTCTTAAAGGTGGATAGAGTGGGTGCTATTCGGGTATCGAGGGGAAGGGCATCCCAGAGGTGTGGGGCAGCCAGTGAGAAAGATTTAAGGCGGGAGTGGGCTTTAGATACAAAGGGGGTAGAGAGAAGACATCTTTGAGCAGAACACAATAATCGGAATGGTGCACAATGAGAAATTAGGGATGAGATGTAAGGAGGGGCAGAAGAGTGTAAAGCTTTAAAATTGAGGAGGAGAATTGCATGTGTGATACGGGATTTGATAGGAAGCCAGGAGAGCGATTTCAGCAGGGGAGTCGCTGAGAGAGATTTAGTAAAGAGTTGAGTGATTCTGGCAGCAGCGTTTAGGATAGATTGTAGGGGAGACAGGTGAGAGGCAAGAAGGTTGGACAGCAAGAGGTTACAGTAGTCGAGACGGGAGAGAATGAGGGCCTGAGTCAGAGTTTTAGCAGTCGAGCAACAGAGGAAAGGGCAAATCTTTGTAATATTGCTGAGGAAAAAGCGGCAGGTTTTAGAGACATTTTGAATGTGAGAGGAGAATGTGAGAGAGGAGTCAAGTGTGAACCCTAGGCAGCGTGCTTGGGCTAATGGTAGAATTATGGTACTTCCAACAATAATGTGGGTGGTAGTAAAGCCAAGTTTGGGAGGAAGTATGAGGAGCTCTGTTTTTGTCATGTTAAGTTTAAGTAGTCGGAGGGCCATCCAGGATGATATCGCAGAGAGACATTCAGAAAATTTGGTCTCTACAGCAGGTTTAAGGTCAGGGATTGAAAAGTAAATTTGTGTGTTGTCAGCATAGAGGTGATATTTAAACCCAAGGGATGTGATTAGGTCACCTAGAGAAAGTGTGTACATAGAAAAGAGAAGAGGTCATAGGACAGAACCCTGCGGCACCCCCACAGAGAGATCTATGGAGGAGGAGAAGGTGTTAGCAGAAGAGACACTGAAAGTACGATGGGAGAGGTAAGAGGAGATCCAGGATAGCGCTTTGTTACGAATACCAAGTGTATGGAGAATGTGGAGGAGAAGAGGGTGGTCCACGGTGTCAAATGCTGCAGAGAGGTCGAGCAATATGAGCAGAGTGTAATGACCTCTGTCTTTGGCAGCATGGGGGTCATTAGTTATTTTAGTAAGTGCTGTTTCAGTCGAGTGAGCAGTGTGGAAGCCAGATTGTAGAAGGTCTAGGAGAGAATGGGTGTTGAGAAACTGGGCAAGCGAGAGAATGCAAGATGTTCAAGGAGTTTGGAGGCAAAAGGCAAGAGGGAGACAGGCCGATAGTTAGAAAGACAGGTAGGGTCAAGCTTGCTGTTTTTGAGTAATGGTATAATGGTTGCATGTTTGAAGGAGGAAGGAAAGGTATCAGAATAGAGGGAGGTGTGAAATATGTGTGTGAGCATAGGGGTTATAGTAGTGTCAATGTTCCAAATTGCCAAATGGGGTTCAGTTGATAATAAGTAGTTTATTGTACAGTATGATCATACTCATTCAAAAGTCTACAAGACTCTCTCTGCCAGGGAGTGTCCAGGCAGCAACCTTTATACATTTTTGGTTCCTTGGTCTAAAACTGTTACTATGCAGATTATACTAACCAATCCTTAATTCTTAAACCAATAATTTTACAGCTCATTAAACCTGGTTAGAACTGGCCTCAAAATAGCTATGAATAGGTTCCAGGTAACAACTCTCACTAGGAATATGGGTGTTACTTTAGGCACAGTCGTAAATCAACGTAGAAACGAAACTCTTTCTTTCACACCAGACACATTCTTACTCACAAAATGGATACTAGACATAACTGACTTTACAAAATGGAAACTGAACATCACTTTCAATCCTTCTCCAGAGACCCCCCCCCCCAGTCCATTTCAGTAATATATCAACAGTATCTTCATTTCAGCAATAATATTTCGTCAGTAGGTACAAGATGTTTTAGTAGATGGGAGGGAATGTGGTCAAGAGGGCAAGTGGTAGAGGGAGAAGAGGTGATCAGTAGTGATACATCCTCCTCTGTCACAGCGGAAAATGAGTCAAGCAAGGCAGGAGGAGAGTTAGGAAGCAGTGTAGGATGGGAGGAGGAAACAGAGGGGATATTCTGACGAATGGATTCCACCTTTTCCTTGAAATAGTCAGCAAAGTCCTGAGGTGAAATGGAGAAAGAAGAGGCAGCTGGGGGTGGTTTGTGTAGAGAGTCAAAGACAGAGAAGAGTCGGCGTGGGTTAGACTTGTGTGTGTTGATTAGTGAAGTAAAGCAGGTTTGTTTAGCCTGAGAGAGGGCAGAGTTGAAACAGGATAGCATACATTTGTAGTGAAGGAAGTCTGCGAGAGTGTGAGATTTCCTCCAGAGGCATTCAGAGGAACGAGTGGAGGAGCGCAGCATGCACATGTGGGCATTTAGCAAGGATCTGGGGTTAGAAAGGCAAGGGCGGCAGAGAGAAAGCGGGGCATGTATATCAAGAGAGGAGTGTTGCAGGGTACATGCAACCACACATGCGGGTTCTCTTGATAAGGCTTCTTTATTGAGCCTTAAAAATATACAGCACACAAAAACAAAATAGCTTCTCTTCGGCATACAAAAACAAAATAGCTTCTCTTCAGCAGAGAAAAACAAAATAGCTTCTCTTCAGCATAGAAAACAAGGCAGCTTCTCTTCAGCATGCAGGACACAGACAGTTCATCACACATGTACTTTGAAAAACAGACCTTATAGCAGTAATCTCTTCAGTATTCCAGGCCTGTCTCCTGATCAGCTAGCCTGCATGTGTGTACAGCCTGGGGGTTTTAAAACACCTTGATTTTGCAGTTGGGGTCAGACTAATTCAGCAGCCCTTCTCAACTGAAACGTAACCTTGTCACTGCTGCACTGCATGCCTAAACATAAGTTTGCAGGTATATGGCTGGTGACGTTCATTCACCCTGTCACAAGGAGGAAAAGGCAGAGTTGTAGTTCCTGACAAGGTTGTCAGAACACACAGTTCAATAAAAAAATATATAGTTTACTTTTTTATAAATGATAAAATGTACAGAAAATATGTCCAATATAAAGTTCTGTTCTAAGGCAAAGTTCCAGATTCACTTTACTTTAGAAAATGCTATAATTCTGCTGATGTAGTCTGAGACATCTAATTAATGCCACTTAACTATAAAACACATATGAAGCAAAATAGTTCTTTTATGTACACATGCAGCAGAAAACTCAAAGGATAATTACTCTTAATTTACCTTTTATAGAGCTTAGGTTACTGACAATTATTCACTGCTAATTAGAATTTTCAAAGTAAAACAGATTAACAATTTGCATGGATCTTATCAATATAGAAAAGTAAAGTCTGCAATGCTTTAAATCTGGAAGGCATTTTTGCAATCTAATGAGTAGAAATAGTTTGCTAGAGTTTGTCAAAGTTTTTATGTAAAATATATTTTTGATAAATGTAAACATTGTTTAATTATACAATTAAAAGGCATCAGTCATCAACATGTAACTCAAGAAATTTGGCACCCCCTTAAAATGAACTTTGAGGACTGATGAATTACAAGAGCAATTTCCATTTATTTTTTACCAAAAAGTTCTCAATACTATACCTTCTTATATTTTAAGTTCTGAAGGATTCCAGAAGAAGTATACAGATTCAGCGGATGTTATCCATCCATTTCTCGGGTTGAAACACGCACTATAATGCGTGTTGGTCTGAGATGGTTAGCTGCAGACTAAATAGCCCATTGTATTAACACAGTAGGGGTCCCTGCTGTGTTAATCCTACCGGGGTCTACTTGTCTGTAAGAGATGCGTAGTAAGAGATAGACTGAATCAGTCACTCTACCTGAGAGCCTCTAACAGGCGATCATGGGAGTTTTATTTAATTTTAACACTACAGTATTGTAGCAGGTGGTCTCCAGAGTTGAACGCAATGTTTTCAGGTCCAGGGACACTGTACTTTCCGAATTACAGGCCCGTTTATGGGGTGCCAGTATCTCTGCCATGTTTAAATCCTGTGGGTCACATGCTCGTGGGATTTTAACATTGCAGGAGATACCGGCACCCCATAACGAAGTCTGGATCTCAGGAAGTAGGGGGTCCCCGAGGCTGAAATCTACGTTGTTCGCTCAGAAGACCCCTTGCTCCCAAACACTAGTGCCAAATACCCCCAACCCCCCTCAAAGAAACAAACATTACCATAGTGGATAGCTTCAAAGGTAATGAAGCTGCTTACATTTTATTTTTATTCATAGTGTGAGTGAGCAGGGGGTCTCCTGAGCTAAACAAAGTTGATTTCAGCCTCTGGGATCCCCTGCTTCCACAGATACAGGACCCTGGGGGTGCCGGTATCCCTGCAATGTTATTGACCTCAGTTCAAGTGGCGGATTTTAACATTGCGGGGATGCCAGCAGCCATACCGGGGCCTGTATCTCTGG
Source organism: Ascaphus truei (assembly GCF_040206685.1). Taxonomy (NCBI): domain Eukaryota; kingdom Metazoa; phylum Chordata; class Amphibia; order Anura; family Ascaphidae; genus Ascaphus; species Ascaphus truei. Next base: position 395,095,269 of record NC_134484.1, on the reverse strand, counting down.
AAGAAGGGGTCCCTGATGCTGAAATCAATGTGGTTCAGCTCAGGAGAAAGAGGTAACCCTCCCACTACCAATCAAGGCCTGACCACCCACCCTGTGGCAACTAACTCCTTAACTAATCACTCTACCCACAATAAACATTAAAATACCTACTACCTACTGTACAATACACACCACTCCATGTACCCCCAACAACCCCTCCAACACATACAGTACAGTAATGGACAAAATTACTATTATCCAGATATGGATAATAGTGCATTTGCCCATTTAAAATAAAACATAAACCAGCATCATAAATAAATCAAATGCACTTACACCTGCCAGCCTGCCACGATAAAGGGTGTCCTCATCCCCATCACTGTACTTGTCCTCTGCTGTCAGCAACAGTACAATAAAAATAAAAAAAACTAATGGCCCCTAACCCCATAATTTTTTTAGCTATTAGTAATCACTATAGTCTATAGTGATTAAGGGGTTAACCCACCATACCCCAATACCCACCCGGAAGCCTAATCACCCACCCACTACACCCACTACTCTTTGATTAGCATCGATATGAGCATGCTTTAACACTATAGCAATAAATGGTCAAGTTTAAAGAAAAAAATCAGGCCCAAAATAAAACACGATATAACAGAAAAAAAACCCATTACAAATGCCCCCCAAAATTGATTGGTACAGTGGCACACCCATGTGACCTGCCACCATGCCAGGCAATATAAAACCTACCAATCACCAAACAAGTTTCAAATTAAAAACACATTCAATTTTAATCCACAAAAATGCCAAATAAACAATCGTTTGGCACGGTGGAAAATGCATCAAATAAAAACCAGACAGATTACAAGAACAGATGAAGCTAAAGAAGAACTCAAAGTGGATTACAAATTACAGACGAAGAAAAGAAAGAAGAAAAGAAAAAAGAAAATAACTAAAGATGTTACTTGTGGACCGTGGCTGTTGAGGACCATTGCATTGTAGACCAGGAGTTTGACACGCCTGTATGCCCACAGACCAAGCTAGACCCCAGTACTGAGGTGGGAACAGTATGATACCACACACCCACAGCAATGGGAGCAAGCCTGTAGTTTGGTATAGCGTTGCTGGGCCTGGTGGAAGAGTTGTTAGTATATACTTGCAACGCTTGGGGAATGTCCGTGAGAATAGTCGTGTCCGTTTGCCAATGTCCAGGGATCCAGAGGGTAGAGTTGTCAGAGGGCAAGCCAGGTCCTAGGTAGCCAGAGGTCAGCGGAGACGTATGTGTAGCAGGGTTCAAAGGGATACCAGAGAGCAGAGTAGTCCAGGGTAAGCAGGGGTCAAAGCCAGGGAAATCCAAAGTAACACAGGAGCAGGTAATCACAGGAGCACAGAGGGAGCACAGCATTGGTCAAACACACAGGGAAACAGGAACTATGCAGAGCGAGGAAGAGGTGGACAGACAGGGATTATAAAGGAAGGTGCACCAATGACAGAGAGGGGAGGAGTAGAGAGAGAAGTGGGAGAAGCTAGAGATAGGTCAGGGGAAGAAGAGGAGGAGACAGAAGGGGCAGTCAGGGGAATGGTCTGTACAGCTTTGGAGGCGGAGACAGGGGGCACCAGATAAGAAGAGTCTGTGCATGCGCCCCCTGTAAGCTGGGGATGCACACGCATAGGTTGCAACACAGGCGCGGCCCGCACGGAGCAGAGGAAGACCGCAGAAGGGGACGGAGCCAAGAGGAGGGGAACGCACGCAAGGCCTGTGCCCGCGCAATGGCAGCAAAGGCAGAGAGGGACATGCACGCGCGTCCTCCGTGGGCTGAGGGCGTGCACGCACCGGACGCTGCGGGCACCACGCAAGGAGGAGGCAACGGGATGGATGGCACCACTCCTGTTGACCCAGGGTGGACACTGGACTAGGTCTCCGGGAGGGATCCGGGAAATGAGGGCTGGACACAAATTCCTTAAGGAGGGGAACATGAAAGACAGATGGAGTTTTCATTGAGGGGGGAAGCTCGAGGCGATAGGCTACAGGGTTAACCTTCTCTAGGATCTTGAATGGTCCCAAGAATCTAGGGACAGTTTTGGGTGAAGGAGTCTTGAGCCTAATATTCTTGGACGACAGCCAGACCAGATCACCAGGTTTGAATAAAGGACCCTTTTGGCGGTGGCGATCAGCTTTGGTCTTATGCTTGGCCAACGCAGACCTTAAGGATTTGAGAATCTTTTTCCAGGATTCTTGCAAGTTGGTGATATGAGAGTCAGCTGCGGGAACTCCAGAAGGAGAAGGTGAGAATGGGAGACTACTGGGGTGAAGCCAGAGTTGATGAAGAAAAGCGACTCCTGAGTAGACTCGTTCCTTAAGGAATTCATGGCAAATTCGGCCCATGGTAGAAGATCCACCCAGTTATCTTGTGAGTCGGAAATGAAGCATCTTAGATACTGTTCGAGAGTTTGGTTCATCCTTTCAGTTTGACCGTTGGTTTGTGGATGATATCCAGAGGAGAACAAGAGGGAGATACCCAATCTTTGAGAGAAAGCTCGCCAGAATTTCGAGATGAACTTGGACCCCCGGTCTAAGACAATAGAAATGGGAACACCATGCAGCCTAAAGATTTCTTTGGAGAAGACATCCGCCAAGGTGGCCAAGTTGGGAAGACCCTTGAGGGGAATAAAGTGAGCCTGCTTTGAAAATCTATCAACTACGACCAAAATAGTGTTCATCCCTTTGGACACTGGCAGTTCAACGATAAAGTCCATCGAAATGTGTTTCCAGGGTTGTTCAGGAAGGGGAAGGGGTAGCAGAAGTCCAGAAGGCTTATGATGGAGGGTTTTACTCTGGGCACAAACAGGACAGGCGGAAGTAAAATTGAGAATATCTTGATTCATCTTATGCCACCAAAAAGTCTGTTTGATGAGATCAGCTGTCCTCTTGAAGCGTGGATGACCAACTGCTCTGGAGGAATGACCCCACAGTAAGACTTTATGGTGGAAATGTGGAGCCGCGTAGAGATGTCCTTCTGGTACCCTGAACCTGCTGGGAATATGTGCTTGTGCCTTGTGGATCTCGTCCAATACATCAAAGTTGTTAGCCGAGACTATGCACTTGGCCGGGAGAATAGGTTCTGAGATTTCTTTAGCCTCGGTCTCAGAGGCAAACTGACGAGACAGGGCGTCCGCTTTAACATTTTTGGTACCAGGGATATAAGAGATGGTGAAGTTGAAGCGGGAAAAGAAGAGTGACCAGCGAGCCTGGCGGGAGCCCAAGCGACGAGCACCCTCAATATATAACATTTTTTTGTGGTCAGTGAGAATGGCGATTGGTAAAGATGTCTCCATTCCTGGAGAGCCAACTTAATGGCCAAAAGTTCATGATTACCAACATCATAATTCTTTTCTGCTGCAGAAAATTTCCGTGAAAAAAAACCCACAAGGATGGAGTTTCTCTTGGGGAGAAGTTCTCTGGGACAGAACTGCGCCAGCTCCTACGTCTGAGGCATCAACCTCCAAAGTAAAGGGGAGGGAGGTATCCGGATGACACAGGATGGGGGCAGACACGAACGCCTTCTTGAGAGTCTCAAAGGCTGTGATGGCATCTGGTGACCAGGATGAGACGTCGGCGCCTTTTTTGGTCAAGGCGGTGATGGGAAGGGCAATGGAAGAAAATATTTTGATAAACTTCCTGTAATAATTGGCGAAGCCAAGAAAGCATTGCACAGCTTTGAGTGAATTAGGGAGTGGCCAATCGAGGACCGCCTTCAGCTTCTCTGGGTCCATGGAGAAACCTTGGCTGGAGATGATATAGCCTAGGAAGGCCGTGGAAGCCTGGTGAAACAAACACTTCTCCATCTTGGCGTAAAGACGGTTAGAACGTAGCCTGGAGAGCACAAGTTTGGTATGTTAAATGTGTTCCTCCAGATTTTTAGAAAAAATAAGGATGTCGTCTAGATAGACAATGACAAAAGTTCCCAAAACGTCATGGAAGATGTCGTTCATAAATTCCTGAAACACGGCCGGGGCCTTACACAGCCCAAAGGGCATAACAAGGTATTCATAGTGTCCAGAATGTGTGTTAAATGCTGTTTTCCACTCGTCTCCCTCCCTTATGCGAATGAGATTATAGGCACCCCTTAAGTCAAGTTTTGAAAAAATTGAGGCCCTTTGGAGAGGAACGAACAGTTCAGAAATGAGCGGAAGCGGATACCTGTTTTTCACTGTGATCTTATTGAGTCCGCGGAAGTCTATGCAAGGCCTTAGAGATCCATCCTTCTTCTTCACAAAAAAAAACCCAGCACCGGCAGGAGAGGTGGAGTTGCGGATGAAACCTTTTTCCAGGTTTTCTTGAATATAAGTAGTCATGGCCTCGGTCTCCGGGACGGAGAGTGGATAAGACTTAAACTTCGGCAGAACAGTCCCCAGAATGAGGTCGACCGGGCAATCGTACGGGCAATGAGGAGGGAGGACCTCTGCTTGTACCTTGTTGAACACGTCCAGGTACTCATGGTACACGGCAGGCAGGGACGAACGATCAGCAGGAATGGAGTCCAGACCAGCGAGCACAACCACGGGAGGAACCGCTGGCATAGTATCTGCAGACGAGGGCCACTGGATGGGCAAGGTACCTGACCAATCAGTGGAGTTGAAGCCAAGGCAATCCTAATATAATTTGTATGGAAGGGGACTGGAAAATGTCAAAGACAATTACCTCCTTGTGACCATCAGCCAGGGTCAAGGTAAGAGGAATAGACTCCCAGATAATGAAAGCTGGCTGGAGTGGTCGTCCGTCGATGGCCTCAAGGCCAACTGGGCTCTTCCTTCTTACCATGGGGATTTGCTTCTCCACTGCAAACTGCTTGTCCAGGAAATTACCGTCCGATCCGGAATCAATGAACGCTTCGACCTTTACGACAAGGTTGGGAACCTCCAGTGTGGCTGATAGCATCAGCTTCCTTGGGAGAGCTTTGGACGGAGAGGGGTTAGGAGAGACAGTACCCAGTAGAAGCCCCTCTACCTTTACTGGGTGTGCCCGTTTCCCGGCTTCAAGGGACAATTCTGGAGATGATGTTCCGAGGAAGCACAGTAGAAACACAGCCTGTTCTGGCGCCGCCGCGCTCTCTAGGTTGCCTGGAGTTGTTGACTGCCAACCTGCATAGGTTCCGAGGCCTCCAGGGCCAGGAGAGGAGTAGCGATTGACCTGTGAGAAACAACAGAGGGAGAAGAACGGGATCAGTGCTTCTCGTGTCGTCGCTCCTGCGTGTGCTGATCCATGCGTACGCTCAGGGTGATAAGTTCCTCCAGGGACGTAGGTCGGGCATGAGTAGCCAGATCATCTTTCAACGTATCTGAGAGTCCGTGCCAGTACGCAGCTGCGAGCGCCTCATCATTCCATTGGACTTCGGCGTCCAGCATACGGAACACGATGGCGTATTTGGAAGAAGAATTTCGACCCTGAGAAACATGGAAGAGGGAGAAGGCAGCTGTCTCGTGCCATGCAAGGGTATCAAACACAAGTTGGAATTCACGTCTGAATAAAGTATAATCTTGCTTTTTTTCGCTTCCACGCTCCCATAGGGGAGAGGCCCAGGCAAGGGCGTCTCCGGTGAGTAGGGCGTAAATATAAGCAATCTTAGCATGGCCAGTAGGAAACAGGGAGGGAGACATCTCAAACTGCACCTCACATTGGTTTAAGAACCCACGGCAGTTGAGAGGGTTCCCATCATAGCGATTCGGAGAGGGAATCCGTGGGCCAGGGCTGGCGTAGGTATTGGCCATTGTTGGCGCAGAAGCTGTAGAACCCTCCTGACGGGTGAAGGTGGCTAATTGCTGGGAAACCGTGGACAGCTGATTGCTAACAAAGCGGAAGGCCTCTATGGTAATACTTGTACCCACCTCAGGGGGGTCTGTGTTTGTTGGGCACTGCATAATGTCACACCTGTATGCCCGCAGACCAAGCTAGACCCCAGTACTGAGGTGGGAACGGTATGATACCACACACCCACAGCAGTGGGAGCAAGCCCGGAGTGTGGTATAGCGTTGCTGGGCCTGTTGGAAGAGTTGTTAGTATATACTTGCAACACTTGGGTAATGTCCGTGAGAAAAGTCGTGTCCGTTTGCCAATGTCCAGGGATCCAGAGGGTAGAGTCGTCAGAGGGCAAGCCAGGTCCTAGGGAGCCAGAGGTCATCGGAGACGTATGTGTAGCAGGGTTCAAAGGGATACCAGAGAGCAGAGTAGTCCAGGGTAAGCAGAGGTCAAAGCCAGGGAAATCCAAAGTAACACAGGAGCAGGTAATCTCAGGAGCACAGAGGGAGCACAGCATAGGTCTGGTACACACAGGGAAACAGGAACTATGCAGAGCGAGGAAGAGGTGGACAGACAGGGATTATAAAGGAAGGTGCACCAATGACAGAGAGGGGAGGAGTAGAGAGAGAAGTGGGAGAAGCTAGAGATAGTTCAGGGGAAGAAGAGGAGTAGACAGAAGGGGCAGTCAGGGGAATGGCCTGTACAGCTCGGGAGGCGGAGACAGGGGCCACCAGATAAGAAGAGTCTGTGCGCACGCCCCCTGTATGCTGGGGATGCGCGCGCACAGGTTGCAACACAGGCGCGGCCTGCATGGAACAGGGGAAGACCGCAGGAGGGGGACGGAGCCAAGAGGAGTGGAACGCGCGCGAGGCCTGTGCCCGCGCGATGGCCAGCAAAGGCAGAGAGGAGCATGCACGCGCGTCCTCAATGGGCTGAGGGGGTGCATGCACCGGACGCATCACCAGGCGCGCGGAACGCCACGCCGCGGGCACCACGCGAGGAGGAGGCAACGGGATGGATGGCACCACAGGGGAAGGTAAAGGAGCTACCGCGGGGGAGAGGGAGTGGGGAGGATCAAAGCAGGGGCTAAGGGAGCGCGTGGGTATGTGGGACCTGCAAGCAATGCGCTGCGGCAAGGGGAGAGAGGTAGAAGGTGAAGGAGAGGAGTGGGAAGGAGTAGAAAGGGTAACAGGAGATGGGAGGGAGGGACAAGGAGAGGAAGGAATCTCCTGAGTCGTCACAGAGTTGCAGCTGCTGTTGCTGGTGCTGGTGTTGGCGTCGGATTCATCAAAAAGTAAGAAAAAGATGGCTTGTATTTTATTTAATGTTGTGGTTTTTTTTAGGTTGGTATTTGCTTTGGCATACTGTAACCTTTGTATTTCAATGTAAATGTCTTTTGTTTTGTGCTTGTTTTTTTAATTTGTTGGCTTTTTAGGTTGGTACTGTATTGGAATTTTTATTAATTCAAATGTAAAGTAATGTCTTTTTTTATTTGATTTGACGGTTGCCAATTGATTGACAGAGTGACAGACGATAACCACAGTGCATTGTGTGGTACTATGCCAATCAATTGGTTTATTGGCATTTTTTGTTTTATGGCAATGCAATGTGATTTTTATTTGGTGCATGTATTGTTTTTTTTTTTTTGCAGGTTGCATATTGCCTTGCATAGAGGCAGCTCATGCCCCCAGGTTATGGTGTGCCACTGTGCCAATCAATTGTTTTAAAGGCTTTTTTGTTTTATGGCAATGCAATGTTGTTTTTATTTGATGCATGCACTGTATTTATTTTTTTGCAGGTTGCCCATGGCCTGGCATGTTTGCAGCTCATATCCAAAGGGCATGGGTGTGCCACCGTGCCAATCAATTGTTTTTTTGGACATTTTTGGATTCAAATTGAATGTGTTTAATTAAAGGCTTGTTGTGGGGATTAACAGGTTGCATATTGCCTGGCATCGTGGCATCTCATGCCCACAAGGCATGGGTGAACCACTGTGCCAATCAATTTTTTTTATCATTTGTAATGGTTTTTTTATGTACTGTAATACTGTGTTTTTTTGAGCCTTTTTTTTAAGCTTGACCCTTTATTTTTATAGTTTTAAAGCATACCAATATTTATATTGGCATGCTTTAACACTGTTCCTATCAATGGGTAGTTGGCCCATGGTGGGTGGTTAGGCCTCCCAGGTGGGTATTAGGGGATAGTGGGTTAACCCCTTAATTACTATAGTGGTTACGATCGCTAAAGAGATTAATGGGTTAGGGGCCATTAGATTATATATTTTTTATTGTACTGTTGCTGACAGTAGAGAACAAGGACAGTGATGGGGATGAGGATGCCCTTTATCCTGGCAGGCTGGCAGGGGTAAGTGCAAGTTTTATTTACTTTATCATGATGATTTATGTTTATTTTTAATTGGGCAAATGCACTATTATCTATATCTGGATAATAGTAATTTTGCCCATTACTGTACTGTATGTGTTGGGGGGGGGGTTGCTGGAGGTACAAGGGGCGGGTTGTGTATTGGTACAGTATGTATTTGGTATTTTAATATTTATTGTGAGTAGAGGGATTGAGTGAAGGGGGTAGTTGCCACAGCTTGGGAGGGCAGGCCACGGTGGATAGTGGGAGGTTTTAACACTTTCATTACCAACGTGGTTACTACCGTTAATGTAATGAAGAGGTTAACCCCTGCCATTGACCACCCGGGGGCCTAACCACCCACCCTGGGGCTATTACCCCTTTCACTCACACCCACTGCCCCAATAAACATGGTAGTCTGCCTTAACCCCTTCATTGATATAGCGGTAAGCCGCTAATGTAATGAAGCTGCTTATATTTTTTTGTATTCATAGGGTGCAATAACAGTGGATCTCCTGAGCTGAACTGCATTGATTTCAGCCTCGGAGACCCCCGCTTCCCAAGATAAAGGCCCTAGTATGGGGTTTTGGTACTCCCGCAATGTAAAAATTATCCGCTTTACATGACCGAGGCCTTTAACATTGCAGGGATACCAGCACTCCATACCGGGGCCTGTATCTTGGGAACCAGGGGTCCTCGAGGCTGAAATCAACATTGTTCAGCTCAGGAGACCTCCTTCTCACACACACTATGAATAAAAATAAAATGCAAGCAGCTTCATTAACTTAGCAGCTATCCGCTACGGTAATGATTTTTTCTTTAGGGCGGGTGTTTGATACTAGTTTGTGGGAGCACGGGGTCTTCTGAGCTGAACAAAGTTGATTTTAGCATTGGGGACACCCTGCTTCCTGAGATACAGGACCCATTATGGGGTGTCGATATCTCCTGCAATGTTAAAATCCCAGTAACTTGACCCACAGGATTTTAACATGGCGTGGATACCGACACTCTATAACGAGGCCTGTAATTCAGGAAGTAGGGGGTATCTGGACCTGAAATCAATGCGGTTCAGCTACGGAGAACCCCTGCTACAAAATGGTAGTATTAAAATTAAATAAAACCCCCACGATCGCCTGTTAGTGGCGCGCAGGTAGAGTGCTTGATTCATCCTATCTCTTACTGCACGTCTCTTACAGACAGGTAGACCCCGATAGGGTTAACACAGCCATTAGTCTGTTGCAGTGAATCTATTGAGGATCTCGTGGAAATCTCGAACAAAAATTGAGAAATGGTCGGATAACTGCCGCTTCATCTGTATATGGTTCCTATATGTATAATGTACTGCAGGGTTACATCATACAATCATACTGCCCATTAAATTAAGTGGATAACTTGTGCTAGGAAAGAGCTAGCACTCTAATTTTTGGAGTGCAGCTAGTTAAAAGTGTATCATGAACATACATGGTTTTATATTTGTTGCACATACAGAACCAACCTATAAAAATAAACTGTATTCCAGTTGTTTTAAATGTAAAGGCAGGAACCCTTTCCTGTCAGCCCGGCAATGAATTGATTAACATGCCCATATGTTATGGATGAATGAGCTGAGGGATTTTTCATCTCCATATTTCAAAGGGCACCCTGCTAAATTGGTGCCCCAGTTTCTAGAGAAGTTTGGAGTTGAAAAGCCTCAGAAACCCGAGGTGTTAGGGTGGCCGGATTATTGCCAAGTATCAGATACCGGTACGAAGTATGGGCATTTCACACTTGGTAGCCAAACCCCAGACTTACTGTCGCCAGGTAAGAGGTTGGGCCCACTATGCTAAGCAGCTTAGGTTTCAGGTTGGCGCATGCTCTTAGCAGACCGGGAAGCAAATTCTGCCCGTTCTAGGAACTCTTGGCAAGTCGGGGATAGGTGGGAAAAGTTTTTCCCACGGGAGGATTGACTGTGTATGTTAGGGATAGCGCTCTTGACCCTATAACAATGCCTGCAGCCCTCCTCCTAGTCAGATTCACCTGATTCATCTACTGTAAGATCAACCAAGAAATGTCCAAGTACAGCGTCAGCGGTTCCAGAGTGTGAGGGGTTAACTACACTGTAACGAAGAATTGCACCCCTCTTCCAGAATTCGTTTGAGCTGGGGATTCCCGAACGAATCCTGTAAGGATGAAACTATTCCTTTCGGCAGAGATATAGGGGTGGCAAGTTGCGCCTAGCCAAGTATTGTCGCATGGCTCAAGTCGCGCACCCACTTGCATGCGTGCAGGGGTGTACAGAGACTTTATTTTAAGCCATTCAGTTCATGGACACTTGATTTTGTTTCCCCATCCCAGTTAGTGTTTTATCCAGTGTAATTGTGAAGATTTGTGTGTTTGTCTGAAAAGAAATAAATTACAATTTATTTTGCCCTCCTTGTTGTGCTCAATCCAGAATCCCGGTATTAATGTGTTGGAAAGACCTGGTCTACGTGACAGGCAGCTATAGGACTTTTGCAGAACAGAGAGTTAATTCCTCAAAGGGAAAAGCAGCAGCTGAAGCTAATCAGCCTGGTTTGAATAAGAAAGGGTTTTTAAAAGACTGAAATCTGCCAGAGAGAGTGAGAGACTGTTTTCCCCAGAGAAGGGGGAGATAGGAGTGCAAAAGCTAGTTACAGAGGAACCAACAAGGAGAGTTTCTCTGGGCTCATGTGGGACCGAGTTCCCCTAAGAAGGAAAGGAGGACAAAGCCTGTTCTGAAGCAGTGATGTCTGCTCCGGAGGACTAACAAACAGATAAGTAAAAACCCTTTGTTATTGCTGTGTGCAAAGACTGTGTAGATTGTTGCATATGCCAGGACATGTTTTAGCTGGGAACCAGTATAGTTGGCCAGCAGTCTTTAGAGAGGGCAGAAGAAAAGTCAGTTAGTCAGTTAGTTTCCCTAACAGGAATAGGATTTGATTTTATTATTTGGTTTTCTTATAGGGACGGTGGTCCTGTTGTATGATTTAATCCCTGTAAATAAAACCCTGCATAGAAAATACAGTGTTTCTGGCCAGACATTTGTACAAAAGAGACTACAACGTGGTGTGGGCACAATATGGTGGAGTTTAATGCGGGCAGTCCAAAAGGCACTGAGCAGCGGAAACTGTGGGTTTGAAGATAAATGCATGGATTTAAAATGGCCGCCCAACTGAAGTGAAAAGCAAGCAAAGTCTGTCCCACTATGTATGACCAGTTGTGCTTACATCATACACAGAGAATGTGTGAAGTATGGGTGCAATAGCAGACAGAGGTCAGTAGATGAAGATATGTTAAGACACTGAACTCAAGCAGAAAACCAAAAAGAAAAAATAAAGTTATTTTGCTGAAGCAAGTGAATTTACAGCTAGCAAGTGCTGAGTGTAAAGTTTGCCCCATCTGGTATAAAAGAAAGTGAAAATGGATTTCTGCAAAGATGTTGCCCTAAGAAGAACAAACTAAGTTCAAACATTGTAAAGCAAATACAACTCACATATTTCACCCCTGAAGAAGAAAGCAGGCCTTTCGAAACGCACAGGGTGGTTCTATGTGACACCCCACACTCTGGTGTGACTGATATCCCCCTTGGAAGCTGACATCTGCTGATGCACTTTCGTTTGTGCACTAATCTCCTATGAGCTGCCATTGCATCATCTGGCAGGGTTGGACAGGAAGAGTCTGCTGCTACCATCTCACAGCCATCACAACATGTGTGCAGTGCTGATTGCAGAGGGAGGCAGACGCTGCAGGTTGCAAAGATCTACCCCTGCATAACCAGGAGTCTAAAACACCACAGCACAGACATCAGTGACGGCAGCTGCTATCCATAAGAGGGGATACTCTTTAATCTATCCAACGCTTGATGCCTTCTTGCCTCTGGTAAGCAGGTACCCCACCTGAGTTGGAGTGTCCTTATTGAACCCTTTAATATGTATTTTTATGTATTTTTATATATGATATGTCATAATTAAATGTGTTTGCATTATTCATTGTCACCTGTTGATCTCAGCGTTTGTTTAGTGTTAGGTGTGTGTTACATGTTACATGTTGTTTGCAGCAGTATTATGCTATGATCTTTGATTTTCTTTTTTCTATGTACCCTTTCATCACGTGGAGCACCTTTATGGATGGATCAATACCGTGATACTGGTTGTATAAATCTGTTTATTATTATTCATCTAATATTGACTATATACTAGTGCAGAGCGCCATAGATATAACTTTTTTTTTTAAATACAACTCACATGTTGTGTAAAGTCTGCCCATCGGGTGTGAAAAGGAAATAAAAAAAGGATTTTAAAATGGCCAACGTCAAATGTTTGTTGTGTAATGTACATAACCATACAAAACAGTGGCCCTTCTGGCCACTATGATGACAAAGACAACTCACACGTGTCACCAGGAAGAGAGCCACACCCGCAGATGAAAGTGACCAGCGTCCAGAGCACCGGACCCCATAACCTTGGAGTCAATGCCCAGGAATTTGGAGCCATGTTGGGTAAAAGGAAACCTGGTGACTTTCTAAAGGATTTAGTTTGCTGGGTCTGTCAGGAACCAGGTCACCTGGGAGAAGTGTGTCCCCAAAGTCTCCAAATGAAACTCCAAATGGCAACAAATGGCAATGTTCCTACACCAGACCCGAGATGAGCTACAACCCAGAGCGCAAGGCGAAATCGTCCAAGGAATGATGACAAGCCTAGAAATGACAAAGACTACTGCTACCGCCAGATACAGAGAGCCAAGCGAATCAGAGAAAACAAGAACTGACTGGAAACTATACTATGAGATGTCCCAGAAAAATGTGCAAAACGTCATCACAGAGTTAGAAGTTTCTCTGCAAATGGCTCGTTCGCTCAAAACAGAGCTGGTACTCTCACGCCATGAGTTCTACACTCTCAACACATAGGTCTGTGAATTGAAGGGTGCTGAGGAAGATAACCTGATTCTTTAGAGATGGTAAAAAGAGCAAATACACGTCTGAGACAGAAAAAGTCAGACCTGACTGACCAGGTCAGGGAAGGTGATAAGAAGGTACACCAAAACAGAAAAGGTAGCAATTGATCCAGGAAAAGTTAGAAGTGCAGGAAGCACTGCAGAATGCAGAGAGGGTGCAACGTGTCTCCCTTGAGCAGCACACACAAACAACGCACCTTATGCAGAGCCAGGTGGAAGAGCTACGTGCAAGTCTACAAGTGGCCAAGGAGAAGCAGCCAGTTCTACAGGAAGCAAATGTCCAGGCTGCTAACCAAGTACAAGTGCTACAGGAATGGCTGAGTACCCAGTATGTCCCCACAGAGCAGCATGAGGAGCTGAAGGCCACACTGAGTGGCACCAGAGCATTGCTGGAGGCAGAGCTTGGATGCCAGGTGTCTCTATATGAGAGGGAGTGGGAAAAGGTCCAGAAACTGGAGCAAGATCTGGAGTAGCAGGGAGGCAGCTCATCCCCATGAGTCTGTACGCCAAGGAGAAAGAGGCCTGGAAAACGGAAGCAGCTGCGATCCTAGCGACAAAAACAGCAGAGCTCCAAAAGATGAAGGAGGCCATGATGCAAACCCAGAGCAAGCACCGGGAAGAGATGAAGGCCCTGAGAGGGGACTTGCAGGATCAAACTGAAGAACTGCAGATGCAGATTTCTGAGTTCAAGATAAAACTCGCAGAGAGGGAGGAGTTGTCTGTCCGTCAGGTGGCATGCCTGAGATTGTGCTATGAAACCGAGATGGCAAATACCCGCGAGCTGCTGGACCACACGGCCAGAGAGAAGGCCCAACTGCAGCTGGAGCTGGAGCTGGACAAGGTCCGGGAGGAGTAACGACAGCTACAGGCCAGAAATGTAAAAAGAGAAGCCAGTTTAAGCCTTACACTGAATCAGCTGACAGATGTGGAATCGCAACTCAACACCAAAGAAGCTGAACTGGCAGCTGCACTGAGTGAAAAAAGAAATGCAGGAGGACAGCTTCAAGACTTGAGGAAGGACCTGTAGTCTGAGCCTGCTGGCTGCATGATGACAGAGAAACAAATCGTGACCTGGACGAGGCACCCGAGGCCCTAATGAATGAGCATGATGCTACTTTGGACTTTACTGCTGCCAAGCAGGAGGTTTCTCAGCTGAAGTTGGAGAAAAAGGTATTGGCCTGGCCAAAACATCTGTATCCCACAGAAATGAATGCCGTGAAGACAACGGTACAGTGAGAGCTGGGGGCACCGCTCATTTGAAAAACAAGATTACAAAGTTTGAACCACCTCAGCAAGTGAGGCGCTCCAGGAAGCATGCCTGCAATACCTTTGCAGTACTACAATCTACTTTCCACAAGGCACAGAATGGAAAGACCAAAGTGTGATGTAGATGCACAGTAAGGAGCCAGTTGTACTGCAGTACCCATGGGACCCAACATGGATTCCTTGCCAGGAAGGCAGCCGCTGTGAAGAGACAGTCGAGAATTGGACGGAAGTGTGTCCGTGATCATAAGACGAGAAAGACCTCACAGATTGTCCAGCACCAATTGAGTAAGTTAAGGAGTTGACAGAAATGCCCAAGTCTTCGATTCTGACGACTGTAATAGATAGGCATCATAGGGTGCAATTTGGGTTAATAAGAATCCCCCCCAAAATGAAGAACGGAAGATAAATGGTCTGGAAACCAACACTGAAGGCATACTAATGGAGAAAGGTCCAAAAGCCATCACCGCTAAAGCAGAGTTGCGGTCTTCACAAGAGAAGGACAAATAGTCAGTGGCGAGTGTATACAATGAGCTAACCAAGGTCAAGGCCCTTCTACAAGGTAAGGGAGACTCTGAGTACAAGACGAAAAAGACAGAAATGCATTTTCAGGTTATGCAGATCAAGGTCACAGAGTGGCATAGAGTCTTGGCAGAGAGAGCTAAGACAGCAGGATGCTCAGGAACCTTGCAGAAGGGGACACAACAAAGGCGGTACTTCAACCCTAGACTCCGGATGGCACAAGATAAAGAGGTCGCAAAGGACCAGTCTGCAGGCCCAGAAAAGATGTTCAAAGATGAGGTATTTCAAATAAATAGTTTAATGGAAATGCACAGAACATTTGTCAAATCATGTTTATATTTACAATATACCATTATAGCCTCCAATGTACATAAAGGATTCGGTTAAACCATAAATTATAAATAACACACCCCTATTGCCATTTGTTTACATGGAAACATCTTTTTTTCTAAGCAATATTAGCATTGTTGTCTTCTGGTTTAGTTACGTAATGAACAATGATGTTTTCATCGGTGATTTCACTGTACAAAAATAAGAAAAAGATCAATTGAGTTTAAAAAAAACAACTTTAAGTATGATACATAATATAATGGATTGGTTCTTTTTGTAACATAAAATAGTACATGAACATAAATCATAGCTGTAGATAGTGAAATGGGTGTGAATAACTGATATTGATTGAGTAGAGCTCTAGTATAACGAAGTATGATTAAATATGACTGTGGATATGCATGAATTACTAGTAATATTGCTATAAAATGTTTTGACATGAGCGAATGCCTACAGACTAAAGTACAGAAAAAGGAAAAAGAATTAAGAACACAAATCTGAATGTCATTTCCGCTTAATGGATGTACGTGAAAAATTATTACAGGCATTTTTGCTGTGTGGGAGTGCCAAACTGTCACTGGATATAAATGAGTGTGGCTGAGTTTGAACAATTGAGTTTATAACTAAACATGTGCAGAGAGATGAAAATACAAGAACATCATTCATCAAAATCTGCAAAATGTTTGCGTCAGTGAAAAGATATTTGTCATCTCATTTTGTGCATTTTTAAAAACACATTGTAGCGCCTAAGTCTCCATACAGGTAGACTTGCAAATACTATTTAATTCATATGTGCTGATGCTGCCACAGTGATTGCTCAAAGAATATTCTAGCTTGACTATTTACTGTACAATATATCAAGAGATACGAGTGAAATGTGCAGGCACGCTTCGCAATTTGTTCTCACTTGTAATTGGTAATTACAATATTTAGGGGTTTGCACCTATGCCAACCATAATACAAATGCCAAGAGGGCTATACAAATCAGGGTAAACCACAGAAAATTTCAAAAACATAAGACAAAGGGATTTCAATAATGGTGTGTAAATTATCGCTAAGGTTTGTGAACCAAGTGAAATTTGCCTATTTTATGTATTTGAAAATAGGCAAACAAATTTCCCATGCTTTAAAAGTATATATGCAAGGTCACAGGGCCCTTTATATACTGCTTCTGTTGCTAATGCTACATTTTGGTGAAAAGTGGCAATATTAATTAAATTACAGTAGGTCAATGTAGATAAAAATGTGAAGACATTTGCACACTTGTAGATTTGAAACATTACTGATTCATTTCTTCTGTGAAACATTTGGGCAGTAGACTTGATTGTGTACCCAAATAATCATATCTAAGTAACCTTTTGGTAGTTGGTTAGCTAATAAATATTAATTAATTGACTGAAAAACAGGGCATTCATTTTTGATTTCTGATTGCAAAATATAGCCAC